>NC_047035.1:79723402-80036736 GCF_011762595.2 Tursiops truncatus | reverse complement strand
AAAAGCAAGATTGAAACAAGAATTTTTTTTTTATTGGCATATAGTCGCTTTACAATGTTGTGTTAGTTCTGTTGTACAACGAAGTGAATCACCTATATGTATACATATATCCCCTCCCTCTTGGACCTCCCTCCTACTGCCCCCACTCTATCCCACCCATCTAGGTCATCACAGAGCACCAAGCTGAGCTCCCTGTGCAATAACAGCAGGTTCCCACTAGCTCAAATAAGTCAAATAGGCCATAGGACACTCTGCTGACCGAATACCTTCTAAACAGAGGTATTCTCTGACTGACCAGCATTTTTGATAATTTATGGAAGAGAGGTGACTGAAGCACGGAAAAGACCAAAATTAGATGCAGGTTTTAAAAAAGTATTCACCTTTATTTTGATTTCTTCACTTCAAAAGCATTGTCCCTAATAATCAAAACTAGTTGATTTTCAAAAACAAAACAAAAAGGTACTTGTTCATAAATAGAACAGATTTGTGAAAATTCAGATCAGGAAATTTATTTTTGATACTAATTATAGCATTGACAGGCCTCTTTTTATGAAGAAGAGAGTATGTAACAAAAGAAAATTTATCAGTCATTCTGCAGAGGGCTTTACTTGGGACTGATACTAAGTAATTTCATCACTGAGATGAATGATCGAATGTGTGGTACAAATTTAACACCCGAATCTCCTTCGAATATAACTCAAATTTAAAATATACACAAGTGTATATATATGAATATGTTTTTGTAAATGATTAAACAAATAAATAGAAGAGATAAAACTTCTTTACGGAAGAATTCCAAATAATACATCTAGATACTCCTTCTTCCAGGAGGTGGAGTTTAATCTCCCTCAACTTGAGTGTGGGCTAGATTTAGTGACTTGCTTTTACAGAATACAGAGTGTGGAAGGGGGAAAACAGCAACTTTACAGTGGAGAAATCTGGCAACTACCACCTTAACCAAGAGACTTAGGTTACCATAACTAGTGACAAGTTATATTGGTATCATGTACCCGTGGATATGACATGATGATAAGGGAACTTCACCTCCGTGGTATTCTTTCCCCAAACCTATCCAGTCCTATCAGGAGAAAAACATCAGAAAAACCCAAATGGAGAGACATACAGAATACCTGATCAACATTCCTCAAACCCATTATGGTCATCACAAACAAGGAAAGGCTAAATAACTGTCACATGCTAGAGATTTAGGAGCATGATAACTAAATGTAATGTGGGACCTTGCATAGGATCTTGAACCAGAAAAAAAAGCCATTAACTAAAAAAAGTGGTAAAATTAAAATAAAGTCTGGAGTTTGATTAATAGTAATGTACCAATTACTTGACAATTATTTGTGTTTGTGTTGACAAACGTAAAACAGTAATATAAAATTACAACGTTAGGGGTAACTAAAACTGAGGGACAGGTACAGGGAGAACGCAATGTACTATCTTTGCAGCTTTTCTATACATCTAAAAGTATCTCAATAAAATTTTTATTTAAAATAGTAAAAGCTTTCCAGTGGACTTTCTGCCCCCAGAAATGACCTCATGAGAAATATAACCCTTCCATTACCACCAAAAACCCAACTCCCATTGCTTTTGAAAGAGTGTCGGCTAAAAGAATTCCTGAAGTGTGAGGAGGTATAATTATGAATGATTATGGCAGAAAAAAAAGGTTTTAAATTTCCATAGCACATAGATAGATAGACCATCCATATGCTGTTTTGTTATTACAAGATAAAGTTAATTAGTAAGAGAATTCAAGAGATGGGAGTTCATCCTCCCATTCTATGCAGCTTTGATAAGACGATAATGAATTTCTCCCCGTAAAGAACATCACAGAAAGTATTTCAAGAGGTTTCAGGATCTCCACAATGATCAGAGAATTGGAATTTCAAGAGTACTTAAAGAGGATGAAGGGTAAATTAATTCCTTCCTATGTTTCAAGTAAGTATTGGAATATCACTGTCTATTACTACAAAAGTCACTATCATTTGAGTGGTAATATGTGCCAAGCAGCATGCTACGTACTTTACAAAATCATCCTTAATCTGTATAACCTTGAAAGGCAGATGTTGTCATCCAGTTTTAAAGAAGAGCAAACCATGGTTCCCACAGAAGTTAATCAAGGTGACAGCTAGTATAGGATTAAACTGGGATTCCAACTCAACAAGTGGAAATATACACAAACTGTAACAGATAAGATTTAGGTAGAAAAGAGATGAACTTCTCTGACATTAAGAGAAGCTAAGCACTTGGGTAATATTCTAAACAATGCTATTAATTCATCATTAAATAATGGAAAGAAGATGACTCTGAAATCAAAAGACCTAGGTCCCTTCCCTTGCTCACTGCTTTTGTTCATTCCTTTGGACATTTAGACAAACAGTGAGGGTAAGCAGAGGAGCAGGTAGGCCTGGATGATCTGGGTTCAAGCCCCAACTCTTGCCCTCGGCTGGTCATTTATCCTGAGCACTGTTTATCATTTATAAAACTGTAAAATAACGTGTGCTTTATCTATGTCAAATAAAACATATTAAAACTTTTTTAAAGAATAAAGTTCTATTCCAATGCTTTAGGATTTACCTGCAAAATTCCGAAATTTCCTCTCAATCCTAGAGTTGAAATGCCCCATACTCCTGTGTTACTTACTCAACAAGTAAATGGTAGGTACATTATCAACAAAATATGTATTTCAAGTCAACAAATATTTATGAATGTGAGACCAGGGAACGGACCAAGACAAGGAAAACAGTCCACCAAAACTCATTCCTGTATAAGTTATATAAAATGTCTTAGGCTGAAGACAAAAATTAAAATTTGGAGGTTAGGTGGCTTAGTGAAGAAGATAAATCATTTACCAATCTATACAATTTAGTTTTAGCAAGAATAATTTGATAATCCCCATTAAAATACAAAGGTTAGCTCATATACAATGACATCACAGATTGACTATGATCCCAAAGGTCACTGCATGGGCCCTGAATGAAGCAGAAGTTATCTGCCATCAACAAAGGAGATCTACTCAAAATGTTGCATTTTATGTCCTTGCAAGGCAAAAGGAAGTAGCTCATACTGTCTGTACATTTTTATCTGGTTAATGAATAACTACTATTCAGATTTTCCAAGAACACTGTTCATCAAGCTACTCAAGCAAAAATATTTACTCTAATAAGAGCTGCTTACAAAATGAAGCAGGGAAAAAAAAAAAGAAAAGAACACCGTACAATTATCTCATTCTTAAATATATTAGCATCCTCTCATGAATTAGGAGAAAGTGGAATTCCTAAATTCTCAAACCGTGACGTAATATTGGTTTTATTGATTCTCTGCACAATTTGTGGGAGTACCCAATCATTATTTTGACAGTTTTATCATAAGGTAATAGACTTCCTTTTAGATAATTGCAGTTACCACATTCAATTTCAACCTTCCATAGGATTTTTTCCTAGATACAGCTGTACTGTCAGTTCTAGATCACATTACTTTCTTTTTATAGCTATACACACAAAGCATTTTAGGTGTTACACCTAATTATGTCAGCACAATAACAATTTAAAAGCTCATCATTAAGAAGTAAAGGTTAAGCACTTATATGTTAAAACTCCTTTTTATAAAGACATATAGTGCTATATGACATAAGTAAATGAATTACACAGGCACTTAAAAGTCTGAGATTTACAGAAAAAATAAGACCTCTTTTTGGATAAACTGGGAAATTTGATGAGTTTATGCCCAGGCTATAACATTTGTGAACTTCAGTGTTGACTTCAAAGTTTTCCAACTCATGTGAAAAACTATTTAGCTATACAAGTTTCACAACACAGAGTTCTGTGACAAAATACTTTTTCCAAGGGAGGCAGTTTAGCATAATCATTAAGAGCTTGGGCTCTGAAATCATATTGTCACTAATTACTGTTTAACCTGGGGCAAGACACTCAAGATCTCTGTGCCTCGGTTTTCTCATCTGGAAATGGGAATAATACTACCACTTGTCTCATATAGTTGTTCTGAGGATTAAATACCCCAATATTAAGTAAACTTTTAGAAAGTACCTGGCATATACAGTATGTGCTATGTGACTATCAGATATTATTATTATTGCTTACCTGAATTGCCTTAAGTGGGTAATAACTAAATAAAGACATGAAAAAGGATCAAAACTGAAGAGAGATCTAAGCCAGTAGATAGGGTGGCAGAAATACAGTGGGAGACAAGACATTAGCTACTCATGGAAAACGGGATTATGGGGCACTTCAACTATAGAAGAAAAAGCAGATTTGAGGTTCAGAAGTTCTTTTGTAGAAAGAATGAATTAATTAGGCTCAAAGGAACTCTAAATATTGAGGCAAAAATTGGCCTCCGAGGCTTTAAAACTAAATGGGAGAAAACAGCACAGGCACAATCTAATGCATTTCATCTTTTGAGAGAAAAAGAATCAACCTTCGTTCTTTTTCTTTTTTTTTTTTTTTTGGTAGGCGGGCCTCTCACTGCTGTGGCCTCTCCCGTAGCGGAGCACAGGCTCCGGATGCGCAGGCTCAGCGGCCATGGCTCATGGGCCCAGCCGCTCCGCGGCATGTGGGATCTTCCCGGACCGGGGCACGAACCCACGTCCCCTGCATTGGCAGGCGGACTCTCAACCACTGCGCCACCAGGGAAGCCCTCAACCTTCGTTCTTGACTGCTGTCACAATACACAGCTCTCTGTCATGATCAATTATAAAGTGTACTGCAAGTAATTTATAACTAATAAAGTAAATGTATTTTTTTAATAAATGAAAGTTGATTTACATATTTATATAGTAATATTACTCTTCGTCAAGGTATTCCAATATATTTTCTTGAGTGGAAGAGTGGAAGGGGAGTTACAGAAAAGTGCTGGGAATCCTAGTTACCACCCGGTCCAAATGATATCTTTCACCTCTGTCTTGTTGAAAAGCACTGCCATAAAAAACCGAAAACTCTGATCCTGGCACTCTGCTATTCAGAACCATCAATGGCTTTCCATTGCCTGATAACTTAAATATAAACTCCTAGGTCTCAAATTCAGTATCTTCCATTATATGTTTCTAACTGAATCTGTCCAGCTTTAATTCCCACCAAGACTGTACACACAAGCTTTCAGCTAGTGACTCTGGATTCTTCTCAAGCAGACCTCATACTTCCTTCACACAGCTCTCTGTCTTCAATTATCTTCCCCTGCAGCTATACTTCCCCAGTCCATAAAGCCTCTTTAATTCTACAAACCAGAACATATCTCTCCATTGACTCCTTCCAGCATGTTTTTGTCTCTAAAAGCACATGTAGAATAATTATTATGTGCATGCTTCATACATCCCACTAAGCTGAGAATTCTTTGATGGAAAGGCTGTGAGTTTTATGTCTCTTTCCACCTGCTATAGCAACTAACGTAGTGCCCAGAACATAGTCAGCACTCAAATAGCTCTTGACATACTGCAGAAAAATGAAGAACATGAATTCCAAAGAAATCAATATTCCAGTATTGTTAGTAAGGGACCACTCAAAGTCTACTTAGATCCAAATACGTACGGAATGCTTTTCTACACTTTCTTCTATTAAAGTTAGAGCTTTAAAGATGAGTATACTGTGTACTGATGGGCTGGCACACTGCCCAAAGCTCTAAACCAGTTTTTTTTTTTAATGACCTTAACGAAATCAAGAACAAAAATTAATATTTCCACTGGAGAAAACTATTTCAGTTGGGGGGAGGGGTAATCACAGGCACATTCCCTTAGGAAAACCAACAGTAAACTGGAATTCTACAAAACATTCATCCTCACTGCAAATTCATTCAACTGTATTGTTTATTTTAAAAGGATATTACTATTAATGGTGGGATATCCGAAAGCAGGGAGGATATACTGCTATATGTAAGAAAGCTAAGAAAAGCTGTATAAAATCTTCAGGAAGTAAACAAAACCATCAGTTTCTAATGTGAACGGAGGTATTTTCCCACAGGTTCTTCAGAAACTTTAATTTGCCTTATATTCAGACTCAAGAACCATCGATATGCTCACAATTTTATTATAATGCCAGCCTCCCTATTAAAAAGAGCTTTCACATGGAAGATTTTCATGGAAGGACTGTAAACATTTAGACAGTCTTCTCCTGTTTAAGGATATTTTCATTTCCATATCTACTCCACTTAAGAAAATCCCCATAAACAGGGTTATCTGTAGTATGACTCTTAGGAGAAAGTCACCGTGCTTAGTGTGACACTCGTTCATTCACTCGTGCACACATTTAATACTTGAGACTTAACATGGAGCAGGACATCCACTAAAATGGGGGAGCACTGAACAATTACAAAAAAAGACAATCTCTAGCCTTCCTGAGCAAGTTAAGATGGGAAGGTGAGACCCCAGGAATAGATTATAAAACATGGAATTAAAATTCAGGCTTTTTTTAGCGATTCAGTCTATAACTGGTCATCACTTTCCAATTTTACTCTCTGTTGGTGCAATCAAAAACATGATACAAAACAGGAAAAAAATGTACGTTGATATTTACAGGATTTGTTCAAAATATAAGGGCTTTCATTTCCAAGAAACCAGCCCAAAATGTAGTCTACCCGCTACTTGTTATTAATTAAAATGCTGTTGGGGGCTTCCCTGGTGACGCAGTGGTTGAGAGTCCGCCTGCCAATGCAGGGGACACGGGTTCGTGCCCCAGTCCGGGAAGATCCCACATGCCGCAGAGCTGCTGGGCCCGTGAGCCATGGCCGCTGAGCCTGCGTGTCCGGAGCCTGTGCTCCACGGCGGGAAAGGCTGCAGCAGTGAGAGGCCCGCGCACCGCAAAAAAAAAAAAAAATGCTGTTGGTAATATCCCATGCTAGGAAGAAAGACTACTTAATGGGGTAGGGCTCAATCACTAGACATGATGGCATGAGAGTAAAGAGCGCTTCATCTCCTGCTTTCGCTCAGGTCTGTACTGTGACAGGAAAACCTGCAATCCTATTCTGACAGCATTTCCTCCAAAATTATCCTAACTGCTACTTCATTCACCCTAATGCAGTAAAAAGAGCTGTTGACTAGGAGCAGGAAGTCTTGGATTCAGGTACCGGCACCACCATAGACCACCACGCACTTTAATGCCAGTTCTGTTTACAAACTCTGCAGAGTCTGTTTCCTCACCTGTAAAGTGGCCTCCTTTACCTCACCTGGGCTATTTGGAGGCCACAGAAAACCAAAGAAATGCTTACTACTATTCTCCCTCCGAACAAACTGACTTTAGAGTCCGTAAGGATTTTAGGGGGAAAAGAAAATGGCACAACGTGAGTAAATTTCACTAAACTAAGTTGGAAGGAAGAAAAACGACTCAATTCAATATAATTGAACAATGGTATTTTGGAATCTGGGCTCTAGGGTCAGCTTTATGTAGTAATAACTATAGGATCATGGCCAAGTCACTTATCCTTTCTGGAACTCAGTCTCCATAATACCTATCCTATCAATATGTTAGTTTTGCTGGGAGGGTAAGCAACAGCACAACATCAAAGTATCCTAAAAGACTGTAAAACATGACTTAACCAGGGGCAACCACAAAATTAGTACTATGAAACTGTTTGTTATCAAAGTGCCACTCAGGTCTCTTTTTAACTACTGAGATGCTGAGCAGAACATACATATCATACTCTAAAAATTATCCCACAAAAATCCCAACAGCACTCCTTAAGACTAGATATTTAAAAAATATGTTACTGAAATCACACGACTTATGTGTCCCATGCTATTAACTATACTTTTTTATAGAAGGAAAAACCAATTTAAAACCAAGCATCGATCCAGTGGAAGCAACAGTACGTACACAGTACTCTCCACTCTCAAAGGAATAGGATTTTTCCCCCTGATTTCTAATTTTAAGAGGAAAAAATTAAAAATACAAACCAAGACTGACTGAGACTTGCAGCTCATTAAAGCCGAGGTGATTTCCCCTATATAGAATTCTATTGATCCCCGTAGTCCACACTAGACAAAAAGTGTGCTCAGGGAAGGGGATGACGGATGCCTGTGCCAACAGCACTGAACAAACCTGTTAGCTAATTGCTACCAAAGACAATTATCCCCGCATTGTTTCATAATGGAAACACAGTACAAAACTCTAATATACACACAGGGAAATTTGATGATTTGACTGCGGAGCCATGTGCATTGAATTTCATTGCCAAAGGCCAGCCAGGTCGCTGCTGTGAAGGGGAAGAAAGTGTCAGAATATAAGCCACAGTATCTTAAAGCTCTTTACTTTAAGGGGGGAAAAAAAGGAAGAAAGGAAGGAAGAGGGATGAGAAAGACAAAGAAAAGAAAGCAAGACAACCCAGCGTCATCAGCAAACTGAATGAATTCTACAATCTGGCAATAATTTTAACATTTTCTGTTACTTTTTAAAATGATAAACCTCTCATAATGGTTTGTCATTAATCATAAAAAGATTTAAAAAATGATTTTCTGTCCAGAAGAATATTTAAATAGCTTTCTTGACTGGCCGTCAGCCTATTGGCAAGTATGGAGTTAAAAAGGTGGCTTCACAATAGCCTAGTATGATGATTAAAAATAACATGAAATATCTGTCACGATTTTACTTAAAGGAAAAAAAAATCTGACTCTGTAACAACTCACAGTAAAACAGCCATTAACCCAACCAATTTTAAAAGAAAAAGCCTCAAAATACAGTTATTTGATTATACATAATCATACTGTAATTCAAGCATACAATATTTACATTTGCCTCCTTTCCAAGAAGCCACATTCTTGAAATACCCTTTCCTTGATATGTTTCTAAAAATGCTCATGTCCTTCTCCAGTGTATTCATGCAAAACATTTAATCCTAGCATTGGAATTATAGGAATTCTGATATACAGTATACATCAAAATTATATTCAGTACTATTTAACTCTACTATGTAAAATGGTACAAAATAAAAAGAAGAATGTACTGAAGATGTGCTAGTGTTATAAAGATAAATTAACGGCTACAAAATTTATGATCAACCTATTAACTTCATAATTCACAAGTCAATGAATTCTGTTTTACTGTGTTGGGCTACTGTTCTTTATAGGCCGGTCTACCTGCTTCTGACTATGCTGACTACTATTTTGACAAGACCTGGATAGCAGTAGGTCCAAAGCAATCAGAAGGTTGACTTTGACAAATGGCGGTGCTGCGGCGAAGTTGAAAATAACACACATCCACTTTAATCTCTTTCTTGATTAAATCGAAACCATACCATTCTGACATCATGTGATTTCCTCATGAAGCATCACTGCAGGTTACTTTAGAGGCTACATCTATTGAAATGATATTGAATTTTTAGGGGAAGTACTTAATTCATTCAAACGAAACCTTCACAAGGTAACTGGGCCACCAGTCACTGATAACTGCAGATTCAAAGAAAAATCAAAGGAGAAGTCCCTGACAAAAAATAAAAAAATAAAAATCCAACATGTACTACTGAATGATATTTTAGTAGGTATTATCTTCTACTTTCAAACAGGGAAGATTATATGCATAAAGCATATTCCAAAGCTCTTTACCTATTCTACCACTGCTAAGCTCCAAAGGTAAACATTACACTAGGTAATAAAAATGCAGAAGATGAAATTGTCTTTTTTACATGAGACTAGGCAAATATTTATGGGGCAGTTGACAAACTCCTGCCTAGTAAAAGAGCCAGCACTGAGAGCAATTATCCTGATATTCATGACTCACTTTGAATATCACATTGAATATTACTCATAAATCTTTTACGAGCACATCCCCAGAGCTCACTTAACAGCCGGTTTTAATCATGCAGTTGACACAGAGAAAATAACAAAATGTATTTTTTCAGTGGCAAATTAATTTAGGCTTGAACCTCCTCCTGTAGCTCTATTCTTTACTTTTTTTATTTTTTATTTTCTTGTACGAAGACCAGTGAAATTCACTTTTGCATTTGGAAGTAGTATTTCTCCAGTCTTGCTGAATTAAAATAAAAAGGATGAATGTTTCTTTTAGAGCCAGTTCCCTGACAGTGGTTTTTTAAATGATGTATCTTGTTCTATATATGAAAGATGAATCAATTTTTGAGTTTGATACACATTGTCTATTTTGCTGAATGGAGAGGTGAATGTAGAATTTAGACAAAGAAGAAAGCATTATTCTGAAGAGTATTTAAGTTGCGGGTGGTCCTTTATATTGCGTTTAATTGTCATTAACTGCTCATGATAGCCGTTTTGGAATCTGGCTCTCATTAAGTGACTTGAAATGCTGCGTAAATTATTTTTAAATTGGGGGAAGGGAGGAAAAGAGTACTATTAGAAAAAAGGTAACTCACGTGGAGCTTCCTCGTGCTCCTGTAGAAACCTTTCCAGTATAATCCGAGCCATTAATGAGGGTGCGTAGTCCACCTTCACAAAACAGAAATAGAAAATTAAAACTGTCAAGTTGTGCAAGCAGTTGATATTCCGATATTTCGTCAATACTGAAGAGGAAGTCAATTTTAATCAACCACAACAAGCATCATTCATTAAAATCTTTCCTACTCTTGGTGGCTTCTATCATAATAAAATTATAACAAGTATGATCTATGCTGCTGAAAAGAAAAAATAGGGCAAATTGTTGAATATAATATTGGAGAAAAAGAATGGAACAACTTAAAAATAGTACATATTCATCTAAAACTGTAAAATGGGCTTTTCTCAATTTTTTTCCATTGATAGGCCAATATTATTTTTTTATTCTAACTATCCTTTTTTCTTTCCAACTGTCTATATTTACATTGTTTTGAATGCAGTTTCAAATAAATATCCCTTTTGTTAGCGACTGTTTTCAGAAACTAAATTAAACGTCCTTAGCCATTAAAAATATGGATTTTACTGATTTTAGGTTTTTTATCTTTAAAGACTTGACTGAAATTTTGGTAAGGTCCTTACATATAAAATATCTTGTTTAATAGAATAAAATAGCTAGATTATGGAGATATTAATAATAAAAACAATAATAATAATACCTGCACTGTAAGATCACCATCCTTAGGTTTATCTGAAATGTTACTTAGGCTAGTACAGAAGCCAGGGAGGTAACTTTTTTTATAAAAGCTCAAACAGAAAATAGGGAATACTCAATCTAACAGTCATTTTAATAAAAAATGCATCTACTCTTTTAGAAACCTACTGTCTTCTTTTTGGTTCTCAGGTCCCTTATTAACCACTGACTTAATTTCACCAACAAATAGGTGTGTGTTTTTCTGGAGTAATAATGCTGCTCCCTTAAAACAAGTCTTTTATCTTAGGTGTAAGACAGCAAATGTTCCTCATATATTATCACCATGATTTTTTCTTGACAGGTTTTCAAGTCCTGTACTCATACCAAAATTTTATCTTGATTTAGTAACTAGACAAAAAGGCTGGCTTCATTTGTATGAACAGTTTTTTCAAATATGTATGTACTCGGATGCCCTTAAATTCCCCAAGTAGAAAGAAATGCTTTCCACGAAGCTGCTTATTCCTAGTAACCCACATCAGAGCTGACACATGAAAAATGGTGAAATTACTGAAGGTAGTCCAGCCTGAATAAGGACTACCTTATTAGTTCAGGTACTTGCATCTCCCTAATTTTCATATTAATCATGTGTCCATCTTTCTCTGAAATAGGGCCATCATGCTTCATGTCAGAATTTAGCATGTAAGTAAAATTCATAGTGCTTCAAATCTCACTTGAAAATATTTGTGTGGAGAGAACAGAATGACTGATCTTATTATTACTAACAAAGCAAGATTTCCTAAAATGTTCATTTTTAGCCTTGAAATAGGAAAATTAGTATTAAGATATTTATAAATCAATGACGACCACACAGGGTCCCTACCCTCCAAATCAAATTTGTTCTTATCTAAGAGAGCTGCTACACACTGTAATATATCAATGTTATATATCTCTCATCAATTTTTACAGTTTTCACTGATTAAATATATAGTGACTCATAAAGCATTACCATCACATCAATTGTCACCAGATGCAAGCATATGTCATTTAGGTATTAACTATCATATAAAAATGGAAGCTTGGTTGTTTAGAAAAGCCATAATCTGGTACCAGTCGTTCCCAAATTTCCCTAATGCATTAGCAATCTCTCAGAAGGTGCTATTATCTCTGTACTAATCTGCAGCCAAAGGAGAGAAAACATCTTTAAATAACTATTTCTTTTCTTTGATTAAACACTACTATATATTCATGGTAAATAACAGGTTTATTGATATAGGAGAAAATGTGTCAGTGGGTTAAAATTTTCCATATTACCAGAGGATGGAAGTTGAGGTCAGCTAAATAAGCTAAGCTCAACAGAAATATCCATTAAAAATTCAAATGAATATAAATTGCTACTATATAAAACTTACGCCACCAATATCATCTATAAAAATGGCTACCACATTTGCATCACACTCTTTCTAGATGCTGTATCAAGAACGCTTTTTTTTTCATAAAGAACACTCTTCTTTCTCATAAAGGACAATCACTACATTCTGAATTAGTTATAGCTCAGATACTTCAAGTTGCTAATAGAATCGACTAATAATGAAGTCTGGAGACACTTAGAAACCACCTTGCTCTAGAAATTTTTTTAAAAAAAGAATAAAATATCAATAGATGTTTTGCTAGGAGGAGAGAAATTCATTCTATATGTTAACTATCCCATCAGATTGTGCAGACATTGCCTAGACTATTAAAACCTCCTAGTAACTTATAGGTAATTACTCATTGGCTGACTGTAGTGGTGCACAGCAGACAGAAGCTGTGAGAGAAGCCATCCTTCCTTGCTAATATAACATGGAGAACTCGCTGCTACTGCAACACTTAATGCTCACAGCACCTAGTCATCTTTAATGCAAATATACATTTTCTGCCTTGCTTCTATGTTTTCCATTATAATGCAACACAAAAATAGTGTACATTTCATTCCATCCCTATGAGGTTTGCATAAGCAGTTCCAAGTCAGACTAAATATTGTATTGCTCTTATTACAGTGGATAAATATTTTAAAGTTTAGGAATTAAATATTTTATTTTTTCTGTATGCGCTCTGCAACTATTATGAACTTTTTACAGCTTCTTCATTCATGGGAAGTCTTTGGGGTTTCCTTTTTTAAATGTAAGACTATTATTGTTTCCCCAAACAGAAGCAGATAAGAGTTAACAGATAAGTTCAACAAATCACTTCATGCTTGGTGTTAATAAGAAGAGTATGCTTCTTCATATAAAGAAAGGCTTTTCTAGAAGGCACGTATCTTTTATTATAATAAAAGTTTGCCAACAACAACAAATGAATCAAGTAAATGTTACATCTTTAGGTACACAATTTCTCTCTTCACTTTTATGACAGCATAGATTTTCTTGGCATACATCTCTGTACTTGACACAGGTATGTCTCACACTAAATTAAAACAACACATCTAAAGAAGAGCATGTCCTGAGCTGTTTGGTTGAAATTTCCCACAAAACAAGAAACCAAGAAGCTGTTTACACATGTGCTTTAAAAGAAGTAGACTAATTATGTTAACTGATTTATTAATATATGAAGTTCTTGGTCCAATTATTAAAAGTACAAAGAGACCAGGGAGCAATTTAAATGTCTACTGCATCTAAGATAAAATGTTTTATCTGCTTTGCATTTCAAAATCTTTTTCTTTTTTTTAAGGTTAATTCTAATTCTAAGCAAAGCTACTCTAGATAGGCCCCTTAGGTTTTATGTAAGGTTAAATAAAATAATAACAATAACTTTACCTCATTGGCTAGCTCCAGGAGTACTGGGGCAGCTCCATTTTTCCCCACTCCATTCAGATACCTAGACAAGACAAAGCCAAGTGGTAATGCAGTGACAAGAAAAGGCCAGCATAGACTTGTCAGCATCCCCTGTGTGTACATGTTTCTCCTGGGCAAATGCCACGCTCAACTCTAGTTAAAGTATGCTACTGTCATAGGAGAGCACTGAAGGGAAAAGAATAACAAAAACAACTTACCTCAAAACCACTGGCAACTAACTAACTGAAGTTGGGGAAAGGACGTCTGAGTACACAGGTCTCCCTTGTGTTCACCTCCTAACATGTAAGTGAACACAGAGGTGATTTTGAAAAGAACTATCCCTATCACCCTGGCTTTATCTATACCACAGCCACTCATGGGAAGGAAATAAGTTTACTCCTGAAAAACGCATCCATGCAAGCATATCACTTTTTTATTTACTTTAAGTTCATAGGATTGGTTGACACCTTATTAGGAAAAAAATGGAACAGACTTTTCATCAGTGGGTCAGCACACCTTTAATAGGTAATACAAGCCATCATCTTATCTGCTCTGGATTTCTGTCATAACCTCCAGCTCTCCT
Organism: Tursiops truncatus; assembly: GCF_011762595.2. Taxonomy (NCBI): domain Eukaryota; kingdom Metazoa; phylum Chordata; class Mammalia; order Artiodactyla; family Delphinidae; genus Tursiops; species Tursiops truncatus. The sequence continues at coordinate 80,022,364 of NC_047035.1, read as the reverse complement.
CATCCCCTAACCCTGCAAAACAAACAAACAAACAACTCCCCAAATTCATCCCAGATATGGAAGCCAGAGTGATTTGTTTTAGAACAAAGACCTGAACATACCATTCTCCTCTTTAAAACACTTCAAAAGCCCCACATTAAATCTCAAGATTAAATTATAACCACTTAAAACTTCTCGTAAGGATCTTCATAATCTGGTTCCTACCTACTCTCTTCAGCCAGCCTCATCTCTAGTCACTGTTCCCCACTCCAGCCCTTCACCTGGATAACTCCTGATTCAGATTGTATGTTGCCTTTTTCATCCACCATGACCTGGGAGAACATTAAGTATCCCTCATGTGCAATCCAGGAGGACCTTGTCCATCTCTCCATCACTTAGCCCAGAACACTGTATCTGCCGAGTTACTTGTCCACCTCAAACCCATCCCGACTGTAAGGCTGAAAGCCTCATGAAGGTAGAAGAATTTCATTTTATTCAATTTATTATGCCTAGCACGGTTCTTGGCTTATAATAGGTGATTGTATTGTAATACTGAATACATATTTTTTCTCTAATAAATGAGTAATTAAATAATTTTAAAAAGCCATTTTAGGCAAGAAAATAAAATTAAGTATGAACATTTTCTCTATAGTATACTGTTTGATTGAATAAACTAACAACATTTGTTTGATAGTAAAAATCAAAGTAAACAGGTGAGGTCTTCCCTGTAACGGCCAGAAGCAAAAACTGAATTAATTTCACAGGTATGCTTATAAAGATGTATGATTTCCAATAAATGAAGTGGAATAAAATCAAATTATTTAAGGTGGGGAAAGTCTCAGGATCATTATAACTTCAAAGTAATTCTAATACATCCATTTTCATCTATTGGCCCTTTCTTGAATAAATTGTTTAGGAATCTAACTGGGAAATAAGTACTTTCATTTCAGGAGCAAGGGAACAACAAAATAAAAACAAACAAGACAAGTGTGGTTTAGAGAAAGATCCCTGGGAAATAGGTCAGCTAAGACCTTCATGTCAACTTACAGAACTTCCATTGCACTGATAGGTCTGCTCAAGGAACAATCAGTTTCGTCAAGTCGGAGCAACTAACCAGAGCGCACATGCATTAAGCATTCTGATTCTGGGTCAGGGTATTTAAGCCTATATTGATAATAGTATATCTTTACAACTCTCTACTTAACATTCATTTATCCCACAAGTATCTTTGAGAGCTAACTAGTTGTCAGGTCTTATTCCAGGTTCTGAAGAAGCAGAAGGGAACAAAACTTCTTTGGTTTCTGCCATCTCAGAGATTATATAACAGTGAAGAGACAGAGAAGAAAAAGAGAAATAAATATATAAAGTAATGACATATGCTACAATATAATATAAATTAGATGGGTTGGTCAGGAAGCCCCTCTCTAAGGAAGTGACACTGAAGTAGAAACCCACAAGAAGGAAGGCAGCCAGCCAAGAGAGGAAGAACATTCCCAGCAAGAGAACAGTAAGTGCAAATGTCAGGAATGTGCCTGGGCTATCTGAGGACTGGGAAAGGCTCTTGTGAGACCAGAGCAGAACCTCTTCTCAGGGGTTAATTTGGAAAGAGAACAGCTAGACCCCAGATCACTGCCTGTGGCCGGAAACTATCATTTTGAGTCCAAATTATATGGTTTCATATAAATGCTGCATCAATCACAATCCTGGTAATGACCGATAGAACACTTCTATTAAGTTTAAAGCAACAGGACTTGGTCAAACGACAACATTAGCCCCCTATATCTGTATAGTCTATATAATAGTTGAAGCATGTTCATACTTAATACAGTGGAAATTCCTAATTATGAGCTTGATTACTCTTCCCAGTTGGTCATATAAAGAAACCAAACTCCAGAGTACTGATGAAACCCATCTGGGCTCCCCTAGCTGGTAAGCAGTAAATCTCTGAAATGGACCGCTGATCTCCCAAAGTCTACTGAGGTGTCCTCATATGCTGAAAAGGGTAGATCTGCTTCTAACTGTATTTATTCCCCAATTTGTTTCCCACCTATACCTTATAACACTTCAGAAGTGCTAAGGAAAAGAAATTAAGTTAAAATTAATCTGAAGTTGCATTTGTCCTTTCTGGGAACTTTAACTGTCCCCCATATCAAGTGACAGATCAGGTTTACTCAAATTTTTAGATATGCAATCAAAGGAGCATGATAATTACAGAAGACATTCAGTAAGGTCATAATCAGAAATTCCTAATGCTACCCTTCTCTCCATCCTCAAAACATCTTGTGCAAACTTACAGCATAGACTATTCACACAGTTATAATGGGTTGTTTCTCTCTCCTTGGGGTAGGGCTACACAAATCAATGTTGAACCTTCATCCAGCAGGTCCTTAGCAAAGATCTGAATTGTAACTGGGATATAGAAATGTAATCCTGAACACTACATTAAGGTGACCTGGGCTACCTTCCTGATGCCTATCTGCAAATTGAAATTACTTTGCATAGACTGTATGTCATCCTCCAGCTTTGCCACAGGAGGACTAATAAATGTATATCTCGTGGGTGAAACCATCCTTAAAAGATCTTCCCAGAAGGTCCATTTTATGACGTTTTTTGAGTGTGAAAGATCTATTAGCATCTAAGATTAAAAATAATATATATTGATTTTAAATATAAGGCAAACTTATTTAATCTTAATATTTTTATAACTATAATGGTAAAACTTCAAAAATCTACCAAAATTCTTCACTAAGCTTACATCTGAATACTACCTTTGTTGATTCTATATCAAAAATCTCTGGAATCCATCTCCATGCATGCAACTATTTTCCCATTAAACAGAGCAGCTGAGGACAGGTATTGTGCTTCTTATACTTGGTTCCTAGCATAGTAGATGGGACACAGTGAATGCAAAGTAAATGGTGCTAATTAAACAAAAAAGTGGTTCGAATTTTTAGAAACTATCTGTATCATGTGGTATCAGTAACATATTTGAACTAACCTTTTTTCCATGTGAACATCTGAATAAAATCCAACTGGTCTGATTCTGCAAAGCTAATAAAGCTGGCCCCTCAGACAGTGTGTGTTGAGAGACAGGAGGAGATGAGAGACAGTATTTCTAAACTTTGCTATTGATGAGGAAACTTGTAAAGTTGACCAACTTGCGTGTGTTTGTGTATGTGTGCGTGTGCACATATATGCCCATCTGCACTGATCTAGATAAATCTAAATAAATTTTACCAAGTATATTTCCTGTTTAGAACTAAAATGCCATTAGTACAGTGGGAAAGAAAAGAGAGTTCTTTTCAACATGAACAAGCTGTGTCTATACGCACACAACATGAAGAACTGAGGAAATTTCCTCAGTAATTCAAAAGCTTAGGAAAACATTTTCTACTGTTGTTTGGATACTTTGAAGTTTCAGTTAACCATGATGGAATTACTCTGTGGATTGTATGGTCTTTAATACAGACTTCAAATTCTGAATTGAGAACATCTCTATGCTAGCAAGAATACAGAGACACAGGAATTCTCTGATATTGCTAGTAGAAATGTAACCATTACTATCTTTCTAGATGGTAATTTGACAACATATAATAAGATCATTAAATGCTTATTGTTTACACCAGTAATTCCATCTACAGAAATATTAAGAAACTAATTCAAATGCAAAGACTTATGCACCAAAATATGTATCACAGTATTATTTGTATCAGAATATTGGAAACATATATGTTCAACAGAGGAATAATTCAGTAAATTATGATACCTTCATATGAAGTAATAAAATAAAAATGTTTACAAAACGCTCTCTTCAAAATAATATGTATTTTTCCAAGTATCAAATTCAGAATTCACAGCTGCATATATAGGATGACCTCATCTATGTAAAAATGGATTGACAGGGCTTCCCCGGTGGCGCAGTGGTTGGGAGTCTGCCTGCCGATGCAGGGGACACGGGTTCGTGCCCCGGTCCGGGAGGATCCCACATGCCGCGGAAAGGCGGTGCCCGTGAGCCATGGCCGCTGGGCCTGCGCGTCCGGAGCCTGTGCTCCGCGACGGGAGAGACCACAATAGTGAGAGGCCCGCGTACCGCAAAAAAAAAAAAAAAAAAAAAAAAAAAAAATGGATTGACAAAAGACTGGAATGAAAAACACCGGTGGTTATCTATGGGGGCCACAATTATGGGCAATCCATTCATTTCTTTTTTATACCATTAAAAATGTACTTAATTTTCACAATAGGCATGTATTACTTTTATAAAAGAAAAAGAAAGGAAGAAATTGTTGAGATTGTCAAACTGCTTAAGTATGGTTTGATATAATTTTGCCTTTATTCTAATCAGCTGGGAAACAAAAACCTTTCAAGGCCAATTTACCACAGAGAATACAGGGACATTCAACCTGCACATTTAGAACAAGAGACCTGTGAGGTCAAATCATCTGAAAGGTAACAACACAGCCCGTCTACAAGCACAAAGTGCAGGGCAGAAAAGTCAGGAAGCAGGGTGGTAAAGTAAGAAACCAGTCGGACTGCTTTCCTATTAGACGGTCCATTACAGCCTAACTTCAAGATTGTGTTTCAAATGTCGTGACTCCTCAAAGTAATTGAGGTTCTCACATTTAACTAAACTTAAAGAAATACAAATATGTTTCTATATTTTCATTATTACCTAATCAACTGTTCGAGTAACCATACTTAAAGATCTTTGTTTTTGGCCTAAACTAACCAGGTAATCCAATAAAGTATGTTCATACCTCAGAAATCAAACATACTTTTTTTAAAAAAAATAAATTTATTTATTTTATTTTTTGGCTGCGTTGGGTCTTCACTGCTGCGTGCGGACTTTCTCTAGTTGCGGCGAGCGGGGACTACTCTTTGTTGTGGTGTGTGGGCTTCTCATTGCGGTGGCTTCTCCTGTTGTGGAGCACGGCCTCTAGGCATGTGGGCTTCAGTGGTTGTGGCACGTGGGCTCAGTAGTTGTGGCTCGCGGGCTCTAGAGTGCAGGCTCAGTAGTTGTGGCGCACGGGCTTAGTTGCTCTGTGGCATGTGGGATCTTCCCAGACCAGGGCTCGAACCCGTGTCCACTGCATTGGCAGGTGGATTCTTAACCACTGCGCCACCAGAGAAGCCCCTCAAATTTAGTTTTTAATGAAAGTAAATTTTTTAAAAGCAGCATTTAGAGATCTTAGAAATCATCTAATTAAAACGGCTTTTTTACGATGAAAAAAAAGATTATTAGAGGGCAGCCCATGGCCTGTTAGCAAATCTCCAAATTTCTAGGAAATGCTTTATTTTCCCTTGTTGATGTTAACTGGGCCTTAAAATCTGGAATAGAACCATACTTTTATATGAAAGCCTAAGACTATAAATTTTATAAATAAGAATGTATTTTTTGACACATGAGCCACTTTTCAGTCTTTCAGTGGAGAGTCTGGTTGCCAAAGCAGTTGTTGGCTTCACAGCACTTCATGGGCCTTTCTCAATTTTATATGTATGATTTAGATGATGACTTTAATTTAAATGTTAATTTCACTGAGGAGATTATGACTTTTGAATAAATCACTTCAAACTTTACAAAGGCTTCTTAAGGAGTAACTCTCCTAGGTATAAAAGTGTGTGTGTGTGTGTGTTTGTGTATGCATGTATATTTCTTTAACAGACACTTCTACTCAAAACAGAATATATCTTTTACCACTATGGCATAGTGAATACTTTTTAAAAAATCTAACTTCAATAAACACTCAATTCTTAAGAAAAAAAGACTTTACAGAAACATAATACCAATATTTTATCTGCATATTCATTTAATTCATAGAATTTTCATGCATAAAAATCATTCATCTAAAATCAGTGGTGCCACTCTCACCACAGAAAGATTGCTCTGTCAATCTTAAGTGTAATAATTTAAGAGCATATTTCAAACTGTTTTCCTTTCCAGTATGCCCTTAAAATATTTAAGAAAGCAACCAATAATTTCTAATGCAAACCATAACCATTTACCATTATAAGTTATTCACTCATATTACAAAGCCAAAAAATTTTTAATTTTTTAAAAAAGGAGCTATTTTAAAGATTCTTTTTGTTTCAGAACAAGAGGTTGGGAACTATAATAAATTAGGCTGAAATTAAAATATCTCCTGAACATCATGTTATTGATTCAATACTCAAGACTTTCCTTTTAAAATATAAACCCCTCTTAAAATCTGACAGTTGTACATTATTATGTGCCTCCTTATGTCCTTACTTGATTTATATCTTTTTTTGCCTTTCTAAAATGGCTAACCCAATACTGACGATGCAAAATACAACTGTACCAAAATTTAATCTTATTTTCTAATATACTTTTCAACTTGCTGATTTAAATAAGAAATAAAATTGGTTTGAGAACTTTCACATATACGTGTAGATATACGTATGCATAAACATACGCATCTATCCAAGATATGTGCTTACAGTTTCAAGCATCCAACTGAGATTTTCTAATACTGAAACAATTTATTACATAGTAAAGATTTCACACACATGTAAATTAAGATGGTTTCACCATATTCTTTAAATCCATATAACAGAGTATTTGAGAAATTAAAAAAAATATACTTGAAGTCTTAAATAAGAGACTTAAAACAAGATGCCTTGGAATGTTATATAGAAAATCAATTTATTAATCTAATTTATTCATAATTATTATTACAATTAATAGGTATTATGATACCCTCTAGTGGGGCAGGCAGGTCATACCTCTGGTAATAACTTTCAATCGCTTCCGAAGTATGATGTTTGGCATGTGTTCTCTTAATATGTTTCTGAAACAAAATAAAAAAGATTTTTATGTTGTGTCACAGATCAGGTTCAAGAACAAAAATGACACATTTCTTGATTCCAATGTCTAACATAAAGGACAAACCGAATAATAGTTTGGGGATTTGGGTGGTGGTAGATCTTTTTTCCCTTCTACTCTATGAACCTATGCATTTTAATCTCTATTGCGTGGCTGGGATGTCTCCAGACTGTACCACAAGGTACAGTAATATATGTAAAAGCCAACAGGGTCATAGTAATTGAATCTAAATTAAGTTTGCTTAGGGTTGTAGAGGGCAAAGAAAAACTTGTTCCTTGTTTCAACCTTTGTATTAATTTTCCCTCAATTCAATTCCATCTAAGTCCTCCGCACTCTAGTTTTACAATCCAATTGCCATTTTTAACCAGGAAGAACATTGCTTAAAAACAACTTATTTGAAAACTACAAAAAGTAATTCCATAGAGACTTGCCACTTGACTGACACCTGTCATCTCATGATAAATGACTCCATTTTCTGCCTCTCTTGCCTTCTGCCACTCCAGCAATGGTCATTTATCATCATCTCTGTCAGCAATGGAAAGCGGCACTGACAGTGCAAGTCAGCAAACATTTAGCACATGGAACCACGCAACACAGGGAAATTATTATTGTCAGAATAATAATGGTTTAGCATAATTTATTACAGGTCCACCAAATAAGCAAAGGCTAGATGTTATTAGACAGATGGATGGGTAGGCTTGGCAGGCCTCCACTGAGACGCAGGCGGTGCTCGATGTGGAAAGGAGAATATCCTCCAACCCAATCAGAGAGCTGGCAGTTCAATTACAAAGAAATAAAGGGACATTCATCATTCAATTAGGCACCTGTCAACCCTCACAAAGGAGAAAACTTCTAACCTGGTACTCCTGGGAGAAGATGCTCAGCAGAGTGGCCTGCGATTGACTGGAACAAATAAAAGAAGGACAAAGTTAATTACTGGAGTGCACGCCAAAGAAACAAAAGAGAAAGGAGCTTCAAAGGTAGGCCTGCTGCCCTGTAATCTAACAGAACATGAAAACAAGTGTGGAAAAGTTGTTCCAGATGAACACCTCAAACAAAGGCTTCCTGCTGCTAGGTCAAGGAGACAGAAAAAGGGAAAGGGGAAAATATGGATGGTCTCAAAGCAAACTATCATATGATTTGGATTTTCTTAAACTTTAGAATGATTATAAATCATATCTGTACCATGCAGGTATGTTAAAAGGGACCAAAAAGAGGCAAGGTTTATTCCCATTGATAAATGATAGTCAAATCCCATAAACAGTAGAAAATGCAGTTCATTCACTGGCAACATTCTGAAATTTATTTTGTTAGCAGGTAGGTATCCTCTTCTGTAGGTCTCTCAGATTCAAGGGGGGAAACTTTGCTCTTCACCAGAAGTAGCACAGAGACCACTGGAACATTCCCACCGATACTGGCCTACTTTGAAAATAGAAGCTTTCATAGCAGAAAGCTGAGGCCCTTGAGGACAGCATTCCCTAAGACTGCCGTAAGCCTTATTCATCTAAGACTCCATGCAATGTCAAACACCTGGCAATGAAGCAACCTGGAAAACATTCATCCCAAGTGGGAATTTTCCTCTTACGATTGTTAACATTTAGAAATGGAACAGAATTTTTTTCTCTAAAAAGCAATCAATAGCCCACTACTATTCTTTCTGATTGCCCCCTGTAGATACAGCTGCCTTATCATATCTTGAAAACAATTAATTATTTCTGATATATTTTCCTACCAAATGCTATCCGAGCAAATTACAGTGTTAATAATTCTGCTTTTATAGTACACCAAAGCACTGTGAATAATTAAAATTTTTCTATTCATGAATGAGACTGCTTAAGCTCATCACAGGTAATTTGGAGAGTATGAAATAAAAGCAATGACACCATATTTCTTTACTCACTGTCAGTACTGTCATCTCTTGCATATCATTACAGATTTGGCTTCTAACCCCTTTCCACTCTTATTAGATTACAAAAGAATATGTTTAAAAAAACACCATAAATGTTTATCAAGGAAAACCAATGATTACTAAAGGACTGTTTTAATAACTCAAAAGTACTGAGAAATGATTGAATAAAATTATAAATCCATTATAACTTTTTCAATGTCTCTAAAAATGGAAGGCACCTTTGAAAAAGCCAGTTCTATGTATAAAATCTTCCTATTATGCCTGGCTTCCCTGAGCTTCACATGCAAATCACATACTCTAGTAGGGTTGCTGACAACCAACTCCTGAAAAAAAATGGCAAAGTTAAACACAAATCTTTATAAACTACTGAATGAGTCACTATGTTATATATTTATGTACAATAAATACAGCCCTCCTCATTGCACAGCAAAATATATTTATGTTAACCAATTAATGGAAGGCAAAATGTCAGTCTCTTGGTCTCAAACAATATGATGGAAATAAATGTGCATGTAATGGGCAAGTCAGGGACCAATGACTAATGAGGAGGAAACTAAACTGAATAAAACAAGAGTAGAATGGTAGACGCTCAGAAAGGGAAGACTAACAGACAGCAGAAGGAATAAGCCCACGAATAAACAGTTCAAAGCGAGAAGTTGGTCAAGAGTTGAGAGCACTGTAAAAACTGAGGACAAGATAACGCCTTCCATCAGGAAACTGTCTTAAACAGCTTAGAATTCAATTCAGCTAAAACCATGGACATAGCCTATGGAGCAACACGTTTTCTCAGCGGCCAAGTGGGTTAGAGAGAAAATTCCAGCTTACACTGGGGGCAAAACCTGGCTAGAGCTAAAAAGAGAAAATGACTTACCATAGTAAAATAGAAAGACAGACTTGGGTCCAAAAGGCTTTGGGTTTGGCTGACCAGACAAAGCTGTAGAGAACTAACTGATCTTTGCTAGGTAGTTAGTCAGTCAATGCTCTCTTCCTGTGTGTGCTAAGCTCACAAAAGAGCGTTGTGAACAAGCCTCACGACATAAAGAACCGGAGAGTAGTTTTAGTGCAGCTAAGACACTGACCCCAGTGTGTATTATTTGTTACTCTCTTCCAGTGTGTGGATTCTGAGAAGGGATCCCAAGGCAAGACTGGTGAGTGGAGAAACCATGACCTCGAGGGCCTAGCTTCAAAGAACTCACCACCTCTGCCTGCCCTCCACTGCAGTTTCCCCTACTGTTTGATTTGACTGGCAAGAGCCACAGAAGTTACGGTTTAAATTCAACATTCCTTAGGTTCACAAAGAATATGGTTCCTGGCTAGAGAGGAAGAGAGGAGAAGATTCTGCGTAACTAAAAGGCTTATCTTAAACATCACAGTCAGTCCATCAGCAGGTTTCACTGAGCGTCCACAATGTCCTGAGGTCATGGGTATGGGAAAATATGCCTCCAAAATAAAAACATTAAAGTGGACAGGAACTGATTTAGAGGAAACTTTCAACATATACGTGCGTAAAAGCAAAAATTAGAACATTGTCAAGAGCTCACATATTTTTTAGGGACTTAGTGAAGTAAATCATACCCTGAATCCTCACATATTTCAAGACTTTGGAGCATATACTTGTCACTTAGCATACATGTGTTTTCCATTTATATATTCAAAAATACAGTCACTTACTTTGCACAAATGCCCAAAGTCTCTTCAAAGATCGTTTTGTGTTTTTTTCCCATGCTACCCTCCCATATTAAGCTCCTCACCCTGCAGGTATCTGAGAAAAGAAGAGCATGTGAGTAGACTCCTACACTAGCTATGTAAAACCTTGTCTGAGTCGTGTGACAAATGGCTTTACGGAGCAGCAGTAGTCATGTTGCAGCAATGGGGAAACAAGCATGAGGACAAAGCCAACACACTGAGGACCTGTGACAGGAGACGGAAGGAGCTTGGGTCCTTGAGGACACTGTTGAGCTGCTCAAGACCATGAATTGAAGTGACTACCTTCCATACTTCTTTTGAGTAATAACACATGTCCTTTTTTTTTAAAGGAAGGAAGGAAGGAAGAGAGGGGGGAAAGGAAGTGGGGGAGGGAGTGAGGGAAGGGCGGAGGGAGGGAGGGAGGAGAGAAAGGTTTCTATTTCCTATGTGCCTAGGAAGTAGGAGACACAATCGAGGGAGGGCTCAGAGACAGGGTGCCCTATCACGACGGCACCTGTACAGGATGCAATACTTGGAAGGGGCTGTCCATTTTTATACTTTCTAATTCTCTTCCTAGCTGGCAGCTACTGTATTTGGCTTCCTTAAAATTGTTCCTCTGTCTGTCACTGTGTCACTAAACTGACATCAGAGACTGACTAGAGATCATAAATTGCTATGTGTGAATGCCTTTTCCATACAGATTTTAAACATTGATGGGGTACTGATTACCCTCATTTTATATTGCATTCAAAACTTCAAATGCCAGGTACATAAACAGGCAACAAACCAGTGCCCCATATAGTATTTAACTCAACGTGTGTCCACACCCATCCAGCTAAGATACTCAATAACCTGAAGGATATTAGAGAAAATGAACATCAGGGAGTTGAATGGGTTCAGCAAAGACTAAGAGCAGAACTTAGCACAGACTTAGCTGCAACGCAACATTCTTACAAGGGGGAAGTCTTGATGTTCCCAGGTGAAGACTTAAAGCAAGTAGAACCTTCAGGAAGAAGATACTACACTTTATACTTTAAGTTCTTCCTCTTTCAAGTGCCCAACTTCTGAAAAAGACCATAAAGAAATAAATGTTTTTATTCAACTTTCAAGCTCCTTTTGCTATAGAATCTATGATGTGTCAATGTCTACACTCTAATGGGCTTGAAATCCTCTGAACAAAATGAATATTGCTTCTAGAATTCGGGAGGCAGTAAACCAACCTAAGAAGATAAAGCAAGATACTCTTACAAAGCATCAGGCTTGCAGACCTCACAAGGTACAACTTCTCTAAACCCATGAAAGAATACAATAAAACACTGGCTGTATGTGGCCAGTGATTCAGGGCACTAGTCTAGGAAGGTTTTCCATAAAAGCAATTCACTTCCCTCTCTCACTCCCTCCCACACCCATACATACAAATTTGAAACATAGAGCCTTTTTTTCCCCTCTAAAATCAAAATGGAATTCAATAAGACACCAAGGCTTGGTACAGCAGTACTACTAATTTTTTTTTTTTTTTTTTTTTTTTTTAGGAAAATAACAATGTGAAGTGGAAAGAGTCATGAGAGATTACTGATATTCTGGGAAATTACTGGGGAGAAAAAAGAAAAAAATATATAAACTAAATTGAAGAAATAGAGAAAAATGTATCTATCATACCCCCCACACCCATTTCTTTCTAATTTCCAACTTCATAGTGAGGATATAGACTACATTATATGCCTAATAGTAGCAAATATTCCCACACATGACTATACAGATGGCACCATTAAGCTTAGAAGTAATCAACTATCACAAAAAATTCTTACAAGTTACACCCATGTTTTACATATACAAAAAAAGTGGTTACTGTCCCAGGCACTTAACTAATTTTGCTGACAAACTGAAGTCACATCCAAAACAGCTCTACCTCCAGCAAGAGCTAAGAGTTATATGAACACCTACTTTGTGCTACACACTATACTGTGCCCTTTATTTTACCGTCATAGCAATCCTCTGAGGTAGGTACTATTATTGTCCTTATTTTAAAGATGGGGAAATGGAGAAAGGGAAGTTAAGGAAAGTACACAATTAAAGAACTAGGTAAGTGGTAGAACTGGAAATCGAAATCCAGGTCCAGTTCCAGAACCCAAGCCCTTAATCCCCATGCTAATCTGCCCTTCTAATGTGTGCTAATACCCGTTGCTTAAGGTTAAGCATTTATATGTTACATTATACTCCAAACAACCCTGAAAGGTGGGCATTCTTGCTTTTTTGATAGAAAATTGAAGTCACAGGAGGTCAAGAGTTTTGATCAAATTCTATGGCCTTAGACGATATTCGCTTTTAAAAAACTCAAAATGCAGTTTTCCTTTAATTAACTATATAAAAAAATTTTCCTATAGTAAAAAGTCAAGGATTAAAAAATTGTTGGGTAATTTCCATTATTCTTCCTGCAGCTAAGGTATATTTTGTTAATAACCAACCACACCATTGTCTGAAGTGTCTCTATGTGACTGTAAATGTGTCTTTCGCTCAAATGCTATTTACTGTATACAAAGCAACTTTAAATCCTTCCCTGAACAACACAGGTATAAACCCAATCAACCTTCTCTACAGAGGACAACACCCTCCATAAGTGTTAATTTTATTATATGTTTAATGAAGTTTCCTAGTTATAAAATAGTACATATTCTGTGTAAAATCCATAGGTGTCCGTCTGTGTTCCTGTGTTTTTTACTCTGTGTCTGATGTGTGTGTGTGTCTTTCTGTCTGTCTGTCTATACACAAAAGTAAAATTTCAAAAATTGTGTTTTAAACATTTTTTGTAACATGCCTTCATTACATAAGATATCAACATTTATTCCTGCCATAACACATTAACCTTTTAAAATTATTTTTATCATGCTTAAGACAAAACCATGTAACCACTTAGGTCACCAAATAGAACACTGCTGGGACCCCAAAAGGCACTCTATCTGATCACCACCCTTTCCCTCTCGCAGGTGAATCTGATCTTTATCACTTTCTTGCTTTCCTTTATAGTTTTACCACCCAAATATGTACCCCTAAATTCCATAGGTTAGCTTTGCCTGTTCATAAACTTTATTTTAATGGAACCACACAGTGTGTGCTCTTCTGCCTCTGTCTTCTTTCACTCAATAATATATCTGTGAGAATCACCCATGTTAATTTATGTGAGGTTAATTCATTTTCATTGTTGTATAATATATTCTATTGTATAAGTATACTCCACATTTATCTATCCTATTGATGAACATCTGAACTGTTTCCAGTCTTTTGCAGTGAGAATAATGCTGCTGTGAACATTCCTGCACATGTTTCCTCGTGCATATGTGTACACATTTCTGATGCGTATAAATGCAGAAGTGGAATTCTGGGTCATCTGACATGCAAATCTCTAGCTTTAGTAGATACTGTCAAACACTTTTTCAAAGTGTTTGTAACAATTTTAAACTCCCACCAACACTAAAGGAGAGTTCCCACCGCTATACGTTCTTGTCACACCTTCTAGTTAATGGCTTGTATTTCCATTTTCTTTCTGCTGTCTTTTGAAGTGCTAAAATTTTAATTTTGATGAAGTCCAATGTTGCAATTCTTTAATTTTATTATTGGTACTTTTTGTGTGTCTTTCCTAAGATATCTTTGCCACTCATAGTCACGAAGATAATTCTGTATGTTTTGTTTTAGAAGCTTAAGAATGTTAGCTTTTACATTTGGGCCTATGATCTACCTTGAGTTAATTTTGTGCATTGAGATAGGAGTCACGTTTTGTTTTTGTTATTTTTGTACATATATCCAATTGGTCACACACCATTTACCGACTGAATTATCTTGTTGCCTTTGAGGAAACCAAATATCTAAGGGTCTATTTTGGGACTCTCTAATCTGCTCCACTGATTTATATGTTTATCTCTGCACAGATACCACACTGATTTGATTACAATTGATTACATTTAATGTATGTTCTAATATATTTAGGTTTAAGTCTATCATCTTACTGAATGCTAATTTTCTTAATCACTGTACATTCCTTTCTTCTCATTTTTTGTATTCTTTTAAATTGATTTAGTACTTATTCTTCATTATTTTTCCCCTGGCAACTTGGAAGTTGAATACTCTTATACTATTAATGATTATCTTACATAAACACATGGCCCCTTGGTGATTAACTGCTGCCTGGAAAATACAAAAACTTTGCAACACTATCTATATTTCTCCCCTTCTGACATATAGAATATTACTGACGTTGTTTTAATTCTACATATATCTTAAAATTCACAAGACATTGCTGTTGTTTTATACAGTTTCTGTTCATTCTGATATATCCACATATGAACATTTCATTGCCCTTCCTTCCTTCCTTTTCCACTCTTCCATCCGGAATAACTTTCTTTTAATAATTCCAGCAGTGCAGATGTGTTGGTGATGTCAAATTTCAAATTTCAGCTCTTTTCAATGATAATGTGCCTTATTTCTCTACCCAGTTTTAAGATTTTTTTTTTAACTTTGGTTATTAGGAGTTTTAACTCTGGTATTTAGTAAGCTCCTGCTTACAGTTTGCTGGACTTCTTAAATATATGACTGGATACATTTCAACATTTTGAATATTCTCAAGTATTATTTCTTTAAACTTGCTTTAACACTCTGTTTCTCCTACCCAAGACTCCAAATAAGTGTATGTTAGCCCTCCTTACTGTATCCTCTATCTCTTATTCTCTCTTCATATTTTACAGCATTTTGTTATTCTTTGTTATTCTCTGTTACACTCTAGATATTTTCTTCTCATTTATCTCCCAGTTCACTAATTCTCTCTTCAGTAACGTCTAACTTGCTATTAAATACATCCATTGAGTTAAATCCATCCAATTTCAATTACTGTTATTTGTCACTTGTAGATTTTCTATTTGATTCTTTTTTCAAATAAGTTCCCTGAAGAGTTTCAATCTTCTTTTTTAACATCTTGAATAAACTGTGATTATAAAAATTCTGTTTAGTAGTTCCAATAACCAGAGCCCCTTTAAGTCTATTTCTACAGTTTCTACTGGTTCCCATTTATGTTGTCATGTGTCCTTATGTGACTGAGTATCTCCCATTATGTGCTATACTACTTGAAAAACTGCTTTATAAATAATCTGAATACGAAAATGATTAACTTTCTCTGGAGAGGATTCTGATTTGATTCTGGGAGCACTAGGAGTCCAGGATCACCTTAGTCCAATTTCAGGTATTGAATTTTTAGGCCAGTGAAGTAAACTTGAAGGTGAAATATAGTAATGTAGAGCTCTTTTACTTTCAGTCCACATTAATTCCTAGGGTATAGCCCTTTAGGGTCCCACCTCAAAGCTTGGGACATTTGCAAGAGTTCCCACCTTTGGTGGACCCTGGTCTCTAAACCTTGTCCTCCAGCTCTATAAAGCTGTCAAAGGTTCTGTTCAGGACTTGGCTAGACTATATCTGCTGAAAAGGTAATTAAATTTTAATTTAATGATTAAAAAGTTAGTCCCCCCCCAAACCCTTATTTTCAAAAATTAATGCATTACTAACTAACCAATAGATTAAAGAGGAAATCACAATAAAAATAACAAAAATACATAAAATTGAGCAATGACAGTAGTGTGTATCAACAGTTGTGGGAAATGTATTGCATTAATTGGATATAAGGGGAAAAAAAGAAAGAAACCGATTTTATTCTAGGAGGTTCTGGAACACTGAAGATCCCAGCAAACAAAACAAAATAGGACAAGAAATAAGAGAATCAAAAAGGAAAGAAACAAACAAAATGCTCCTTCTTTGAAGATGAGAAGAGAATCAATAAACAAAGAGAATTTATAAACGAAAGTTTTAAACATTAATAAGAGATCTCAGAAAGGTAACTATATATAAGATTAAAATAAAAAAGAAATAGAATTATTATAAAACAGTAATATTAAATTAGAAAATGGAATAGAAAAAATGGACCTCATTCACAATAAAAAACCATAGTTTTTTTATACATATATATTTAACAAAAATATGTAAACCTTTGAAGAAAGTTATAGAACATTACTGAAGAGCATAAGAGAGTTCCTGACTAAATGAAGAGATATTTTTACAAAGAAAGTATCATGGGTAAAAAGATAGTATTAATTAAACTGTCAATTCCCTACACAGTAATCTATGATTTTTTTTTTTTTAAAGCTCCAGGACAGTCTATTTGAGGGAGGGGTGCAGAGGGACCATCCTCCCTCCGGGTGCCATGGTCAAAGCTCACCCAGGGAGTACACCCCCCCTTGGGTCCAGCTGCCTCACCAGGCCCTTCAGCAGCAGTGGGGGAACCAAATTCACAACAGAGTTTTCTGGTAGGATAAGATAAATTTATCTTAAAATCCATGAAGAAGAATGTCAGAAATAGTTAATAAATTTTGAAAAGCAAAAACAAAGTGATATATCACTCTACCAGATATCAACATGGATACATTTCAAAAATAGAGTACTTAACAAAAAACAAAAAAAGCATGCTACAGAATTATACACACATTTGTTACCATTTATATAAAATATAAGAACAGCAAAATATAATTACCTTTTTTGTTCATGGACATTTATGGATACAGTAAAAGAAATACATGAGGCTGATAAACACTAAACTCATGACAATGGTTACCTCAGATGAAAGAGAAGGGGAAAGGAATCAAAGAGCTCTTTTAAAAAAATAATTTTTTTTATTTTTAAAATTTTTTAATTTAAAATTTGTAATTTTTTACAAATTTTTTAAAACATAAAAATCTGTAGGCGAAAAAACTGTAGATAGTGTCAGGATATTTCATTTCTGTAAAAGTAAAAAGCATCTGAAGCAAATATAAACAGAGGTAGATTCAAAGAGTTCATTATACTATTCTCTGTTCTATGTGTGCTGTATTTCGTAATAAAATTAAATAGTAGGAGAAGAAAAATGGAAAGAATTGAAGGAGCTGGATAAATTGATCTAAGATTTTTTTCTGCTCTAAGTCCCACCCTATTCTAAACATTCTGATTTAATTAGAGGCTTAAAGACCTATACTTCTTTCCTTTCTAAGTAAATTTGGGTTTTAACTTTTTAGAACGAGCCATAACATAAATCAGATAAAGAATAAGAAGCTTGGGTGAAAGACACTTAATTTTGCTTCCAAGACCAGATGTCGGGTCATTTTTCTCTAAAGCAATCCGAATAACTTCAACACAATATAATAGATACACCTGTAAGAAATATTTATCAATTCTTTCTTCCTATAATAATTTATTCTGATTTCATTCTTTAATAAGTCAGATAAAACTACAGTATTAGAAACCCTTAAGTTTGTAGAAATTTTATTATGATTGCCAGAAAGAGTAAGAGAGCAAGAGAAAGTTAACAGATAATGATAGTCTGATAACAATAGCCTGTATGGGAAGATATTTATAATTCTTCCCCCGTTGGTAAAAATTCAACTTTCTTCCACCTCTGCATGGAGTATTAGCTAGCATATTTTCCATCATTTCCTCTCCTCTGGCTAGTCTTCATTTACTTCCGAGCACACTCCGTCTTTAAGCCACAACCTGTCTACACCTTTCAAACTACTGTCCACCGTTTCTCTTCACTACCAAATGTCTTTGTCTACGAGGTCTTTGGTTCAGTATATCCTATTCGGCCTCCAACCCATGGCAATCTCACTTCTGTACTCACTCCTTAATTGAAAAAGACATACTTCTTACCTTAGCTGACCTCATCACAATATTTTGTACCTTTGACTATCTTCCCTTTCTTAAAAATCTTTCCTATGAATTCCAGGAAACTATTTTCTAAAACCTCTCCTTCTCCCCTGCTAACCACTTATCTTTCTCTCTCCCACTGGCTGCTAGCCTCTTCCCTGGGGTTTCCTGGGGCGGGGGAGCAGATGGGGAGGGAGGAGGTCTCCCCAACCCTCTTCTTCTCTTCATTCTACTTGCTCATGTGGGTGACAGCACACCCTGCTGTGTTCCCAACAACTACTGCCGTAACTTCCAAACATACATATATATGTTTCCAGCCTCCACCCCTACTCAGAATCACGTTCTCAATTTTATAGCTCCCTATGGGACATTCCCCCTATTTGGCCGCATGCATCTTAAAATCAAATTTACCACCATACTCCTTTCCCACAACTGTGTTTCATACCCAAACGCTCTTAAATCAATTATTTCCATAAAGGTAAGACAGATGGGCTACAAATCCCAAGGTAATTCTTGATTCTTCCCTCTCCCTCACACCTGAAACATCTAAGGAGTCAAGAAGTCCTGCTGATTCTACAATCAAAAGTTTTTTTCACATTTGTCCCTACTTCCCTAAATGACTAAATAGCTTCCTGATTCATTCCCCTTGCCTCCTATCTCTATACTCTTTAATCCAACCTCTAATTTACCAACAATGCTTCTAAAATACACATCGGATGATGTACCCTCTTGGCTTGAAAATCCCAGGAGGCATCAACTACCTATAGAATGAAGTTCATACTCATGAGCAAGGCACTTGAGGCCTTTCTCAACCTGGCTTTAGGCCCCTTCTTTTTAGCTCTCCCACAATGCTTTCCCACCTTCAATCCCCCAAGCAGTTTATACTTTAATCTCACCACATCGCCATAAATTACCATCTTCTTTCTGGAGTCTAGAATGTTCTTTGAATCTCCTCATTCTATTTGGAGAACTTCTACCCTTTAGGGTAAAACTGGACTCAGGATACTCCTATATGACTTGCTATCACTATTAAATGAAGCTATTTTAGTAAACAGAATATTTCAAGAGATATCATAGAGTTTTTAGACCAAGCCCAAGCCTCTCGTTTTAAAAATGACAAAAGTAAAAGTCACAGAGATGAAGTGATTTGCCCAAAGTTACGTAAAGGGTTATTTTACACCAGGTACATGTAAATCAAGGAAAAAATAAGTTGTGCTACAAGCAGGACTTACTGAAATAATACTTAGCTGTGTCATCTTCACGGATGAGAATATCACATACTTTTAATTATTTCAGTAATCATAATGTATCTGTGACCAACGTGTATAAATTAAAACATAAACACAAATAAAAAAGCAAAATATACTAGAATACAAATTATATCCCCAGTAGTCCCCAAACCCCCAAGTTCCCACATTTTACCACCAAAAGATGCAATGAATGGGAGATCAAAATTTTGAATTTTACTTCTCAATGACAGTTCTTTTTACTATAAATGCAAATTTTATATAACCTCACAATATGGAAAGTGATTATTTTTCCAGGTAACATGTCACTTCCCCTGACTTAGGACCATTTTTTAGCCCTCTGGAATACTAGTTTTCTCTTACAAATTTCTGACAGACATCTTTATGTACTCCACAATTATTTTTTTAAACAATAGGGAGCATCAAAAGTTGTACTGTTAAGGGAGCACCAATAGGAACTGTCTTTATTCTTGAGGTGTTTAAATTCTAATTGGAAAAAAATCACTTAATATTTCAAAGTCTCAGTTTCACATCTGTATATGGATTCCATGACTTTAGAGTCTATTTTCACCTTGAAAGTTCTGTGATTTTTATCTGTTCTACAACTCCAAGATTTAGATTTATTAAGTTTCTCTCTGCTTAGAGCCCTAAAACTTTTAAGTATAGTTTATCATAAAACTGTGCCGTGGTCCTTATAATAATGACTTGTTCTCATGTTGACACCAGACATTTCTATATGGGCCTAATATAGCAGGTCTATTCTAGGTCAATAGCTAGAGTGATTAAATTGTTTATTAAGACTTCCAGGCATTTAAAGTAATCAGACCACAGTATGAGAACATGGGAGGAAAATAATTAACTCCTTTCATTCACCATTGATTATAAGGTACCACATCCCCCACTAGAGGTTAAGTAATCACTTCATGGGTCTAGCACCACAACTATTTCATTGATGAAATCCCAGTCTCCCCCAAATTACTGTATTTTTTTGATACAGACTGAACACAGATACTTAATGAAAGAACCACCAGATCTTTACCTTTAAAGATATTTATATAAATATATAAATATAAATATGTAAATAAATATAAACATTCAACCTCACAATTCTTCAAGTATTGAAAGAGTTTTTTTATGAGATGGTCTCTGGCTTGAACTAGGTAATCCCAGGAAAAGAGACAAAGTATGTCATGAGGACCTATAAGGGTCCTCCACCTCTGTGCAGCAACTTCAAATTGAAGGAAGATAAGAGGTAATCCTTACTCTTAAAATGAGTTTAGTTTTAGAAAGGTATTTGTCAGAAGGGTTGAAAATACAAGCCTTAGACCTAAAATAGCACCAAATAACATTGTTCATTTTCCTCAGTAATATTCAGTGCTGAAAAGACTAAAGATTCTGATCTACCTTCAGATAGTTTTCTTAAACAGTTGCTTATCAAAACCAAATGAATTAATTTCACTTTCTGAAGTCTTTACTTAAAAATAAAAATTTACTAAACATCCTACCATAGTAAAACGCTTCAGTTTCCTATGACTGCTGTAACAAATGACGATGTATTTGAAAAAGGGGCCTTTGGGAGCTAATTCGGGTTAGATTAGGTCATGAGCATAGGGCCCTTATGAGGGGATTACTGTAGTGGCCTTATAAGAAGAGGAAGAGAGACATCACTTTGAAAGCATGCACCAAGGAAAGGCCAAGTGAGGACACAGTGAGAAGGTGGCCATCTGCAAGCCAGGAAGAGAGTCCTCACCAGGACCTGACCATGCTGGCACCCTGATCTTGAACTTCCATTCTCCAGAACTGTGAGAAAATAAATGTCTGCTGTCTAAGCCATCCAGCCTATGGTATTTTGTTAGGACAGCCCAAAAGGAATTAGACATCTGGGGTCCTTTCACAATAGGCCACGCTTTGAGAGTTAATGATTAATCACTCACTTCTCCAATATTCCCAGCTAGCTAGTTAATTCTTCAAGTTTTAGGGCTGGGTCAGTCTCTTTCAAGTTCTTTCCTAACTGAGTCTCTTTCTTGGGAAGTAGATTCTAAATATTTCCACACCCAAAAAAAGAAAAAAAAATTATGTCTGCATCAGCTTATTACTTATACTGAGCTTATTACTTATACTGAGTTTTACTTCATGTTGTCCAATTTTTTTCCCTCTGGATTTCAAATGTTTTATGGGTTTGTTTATACAGAAAATGCCTTGAATGGACCTCTTTTCTGAGGGAATTTCTCAGTTTATGAAATCCTGCTAGAATACCAAGTCATTCTGCCAACTCTGCATCATCACAAGTGAATGAATGAACATCTAGAGGCTAATTTAATTCTGTGACCAAAATCTTACTTGCCTATGTCTAACGAACACACTTTTATAAACTTTTCACAAAGTAAAAAAGTTTAGAATATTGTTTAAAACCATTTAAACATTCCCTTATTCTTTTTCTATTCAAAAATACATGTTCTGCCCTCCTAATTTTTCTTAATTTAATAGGTCACAGAGATCTTATATAAAACTAGTAAAAATGACTGACCAGATTCACTTTATAATGGTTATCATTTATAAAGATCAAACTATCATCTTTACCACTTTCTTCCCAAATAAATTTTCAGTTTTATTGACATAATGGTAGTAATAATCTCATATTCTTTCTCTGTCTTTTATCCCATATTCCCAACCCCCAATTACTAAACTGATGCTTTTCATTTAAGAAGTTAACAAGGAAATGCAGGAATTGGCATAAAAGTAACTTCGTTAATACTTAGTGCTTCTACATGGCCTCAGTTGTGTTCTTATGAGGTCAGCAAACTATTTGAAGCTTTAGATGCTATATTTTCCCTACTACATTAGTTTGAAAAAACTGCAGATTTTCAACCTTCTTTAAAAACTTCATCATCATGATATGAACTATAATTATTCTACAGCCACCCCACTTTAATAATAAATGCTGGGAATATTAAAACAATAAATGGAATGCCTTAAAATACATTACGCTCTTCTCTGATTTAACACAAAATTTTAACTCTTACCACAAGCCTTTTATTCTTAATTCACAATCAAATTCTTTTGGCAGTTAATCTCAGCACTTAATGTCATTCACTCCAATAAAACCAATCTTAAATGGCTATAAATGCCTTCCCTACTTCTCTATGTGTTTTAAGAGAAACCAGAGGAGAAGCATAAATGGAGTTCAGTCACTAAGACTATGCACAACACAATTATGCTGTTACACACTAACTTTCGCCAGAATATCCTATTTGTAACTTTTCCCCATTTCTGTTGAACTCTGTCTAATCAAGAGTTGGCACTCAACGAACACCACTGATCCTGGTGATGATGATGACAAACATAACAACACTGGTGGTTAGTTACCTAGGTCCAAGCACCACTCTATTTAATTATCATCACTATAATAATAAAAGCACAAGTAGTATTTAAGAAACCGAGGGAAAGGGAGAAGTATCTTATCCAAATTAACACAGCCAGCATGTGAACACAGACAGTTTGTCGTCAAACTCTGTGTTCTTAATACAGCGTCCAAATGATAAAACAGAATTACTTTCAAGAACCAATACTCCAGGGGGGCAGAGTCAAGATGGTGTACTAGGAGGATGCAGAATTCACGTCTCCTCACAACTAGGGCACCTACCAGGCACCGGTGGGGGACCAGAGACACCTAAGGGGACAGGAGGAACCCGTAGCGGCCAGGTAGGACGTGGGACATAGGGGTAGTGAAGAAGGAAGAGAAGTGGAGGTGGGAAATGACTGGCGCCCCTGAGGGGTGGCTGGGGGAGGGTAATGGATCCCACGCCTAAAGGGGGAAATTGGGGAACCACTGGGAGGGCAGAGGTCAAAAGGCAGTGTGGCCAGGTTTCCCCTGCCCACTTGGACCCCCAGGAACCTGCTGAGATCCCAGGCCTGATCCTCTCCCCACTGAGGTTCCCTCCAGCCTCGCAGGTCCTGAGGGAGTGGGAGGGAGGGAAGGGGGAGCAAAAGTAAAGGTCGGACTTCAGGGACCAGCACCTCTGAGGGGTGTCTGGGGGAGGAGGAGATCCTACACCCAGCGGGACCCACCCATGGTTAGGGGTCTAGTGGCCCAGTGGGAGGCGGGTGGGGGACACCCTGCCAGAGACCGTGGGGGAGGGGCATGAAGGAACGGAAGGTAACACGGCCAGTGCCTTCCCTGTCCACTTAGGCACAGGGAAGCCTGTTGGGCTCCAGGGCCTAATCCTGTGCCCTGGGAGCCTCCCTCCTGCCCCGCAGAGCTCAAGCCCTGCCCCTACACCCTCACTCAGGGCCCTACCTCCAAACTCCTGAACTCCACACTCTAGAGGCCCTCCTTCTCACGTGCTGCCTCTCACCTTCTGTGCAGGTACTAAGCAGAGGCCCCACCCCAGGCTCAAACATCACCCCCCCCAACCACCCCCTACCACCTAGGTCCCACCCCACCCTAAACCCTGCCCCTGCCTAAGTTCCACCCCTGCCTAAGCTCCACCCCCATAGCCAAGGCTATTTTTCTTTTTTTGTTTGTTTTTATTTTTTCCTCTTTTAGATTGGGGTTCTGTTTTACCTTGCTGATTCATTGTTGTTGATTCTTTTATATTTTTATTTTACTAAATAAATCTTTTATTTTTCTAATTTTATTTTATTCTTTATACTTTGTTAGTGATCTCTCCTTCTGGCTTGTCCCCCCCCCCCCCCACACTTTGTTTTTTCTTTTTTCTGTTATGGTTTTATTTTACCTTGTTGCAGTTGTTCCATTATACTTTTGTTTTTCCTAATATATTTTTTATCTTTCTAATTTTATTTCTTTTATATTCTTTGATATTGTACTGCTCCTTTTTTATTTCTTTCTTTTTTTTAAAAACTGTGCCACAAAACTTGCGGGATCTTGGTTCCCAGGACGGAGGTCAGGCCTGAGCTCCTGTGGTGGGAGCTCTGAGGCCAAACCTGTAGACTAACAGGGAACCTCAGACTCCAGGGAACATCAATTGGAGTGAGGCCTCCTGGAGGTCGTCCTCATCTCAGCACCAAGACCCAGACCCAGCTCTATCCAACTGCCTGCAAACTCCAGTGCTGGATGTCTCCGGCCAAACAACTAGTAAGACAGGAATACAGCACTACCCATCAAAAAAAAAAAAGAAAGAAACGACAAAAAATTATGTTACAGACGAAGGGGCAAGGTAAAAACCTACAAGACCAAATAAATGAAGACAAAATAGGCAACCTACCTGAAAAGGAATTCAGAGTATTGATATTAAAGATGGTCTAAAATCTTGGAAACAGAATGGAGAAAATACAAGAAACATTTAACAAGGAACTAGAAGGATTAAACAGCAAACAAACAGTAATGAACAACACAGTTACTGAAATTAAAAATACTCAAGAAGGAATCAATAACAGAATAACTGAGGGAGAAGAAAGGATAAGTGAGCTGGAAGACAAAATGGTAGAAATAACTGCCAGGGAGCAGAATAAAGAAAAAAGAATGAAAAGAATTGAAGACAGTCTTAGAGACCTCTGGGACAACATTAAATGCATCAACATTCGAATTATAGGGGTCTCAGTAGAAGAAGAGAAAAAGAAAGGGTCTGAGGAAATACTTGAAGAGGTTACAGTTGAAAACTTCCCTAACATGGGAAACGAAAGAGTCAATCAAGTCCAGGAAGCACAGAGAGTACCATACAGAATAAACCCAAAGAGAAAAATGCTGAGACACATATTAATCAAACTATCAACAATTAAATACAAATAAAAAGTATTAAAGGCAGCAAGAGAAAAGCAACAAATAACATACAAGGGAATCTCTATAAGATTAACAGCTGATCTTTCAGCAGAAACTCTGCAAGCCAGAAGGGAGTGGCAGGACATATTTAAAGTGATGAAAGGGAAAAACCTACAGCCGAGATTACTCTACCCAGCAAGGATGTCATTCAGATTTGAGAGAGAAATTAAAACCTTTACAGATAAGCAAAAGTTAAGAGAATTCAGCACCACCAAACCAGCTTTACAACAAATGCTAAAGGAACTTCTCTAGGCAGGAAACACAAGAGAAGGAAAAGACCCAAAAAAACAAACCCAAAACAATTAAGAAAATGGTAATAGGAACATACATATCGATAATTACGTTAAATGTAAATGGATTAAATGCTCCAACCAAAAAACAGAGACTGGCTGAAGGCATACAAAAAAAAGACCCATACCTATGCTGTCTACAAGAGACCCACTTCAGACATAGGGACACATACAGACTGAACGTGAGGGAATGGAAAAAGATATTCCATACAAATGGAAATCAAAAGAAAGCTGGAGTAGCAATTCTCATATCAGACAAAAATAGACTTTAAAATAAAGACTACTAAAAGAGACAAAGAAGGACACTACATAATGATCAAGGGATCAATCCAAGAAGAAGATATAACAATTCTAAATATTTATGCACCCAACATAGGAGCACCTCAATACATAAGGCAAATGTCAACAGCCATAAGAGGGGAAATCAACAGTAACACAAACATAGTAGGGGACTTTAACACCCCACTTTCACCAATGGACAGATTATCCAAAATAAAAATAAATAAGGAAACACAAGCTTTAAATGACACATTTAACAAGATGGACTTAATTGATATTTACAGGACATTCCATCCAAAAACAACAGAATACACTTTCTTCTCAAGTGCTTACGGAACATTCTCCAGGAGAATCACATGTTGGGTCACAAATCAAACCTTGGTAAATTTAAGAAAATTGAAATTGTATCAAGTATCTTTTCTGACCAAATGCTATGAGACTAGATATCAATTACAGGAAAAAAATGGTAAAAAATACAAACACATGGAGGCTAAACAATACGCTACTAAATAACCAAGAGATCACTGAAAAAATCAAAGAGGAAATCAAAAAATGCCTAGAAACAAATGACAACGGAGACATGATGACCCAAAACCTATGGGATGCAGCAAAAGCAGTTCTAAGAGGGAAGTTTATAGAAATACAATCCTACCTCAAGAAACAAGAAACATCTCAAATAAACAACCTAACTTACACTTAAAGCAATTAGAGAGAGAAGAACAACAACAACAAAAAAAACCAAAGTTAGCAGAAGGAAAGAAATCATAAAGATCAGATCAGAAATAAATGAAAAAGAAATGAAGGAAACAATAGCAAAGATCCATAAAAGTAAAAGCTTGTTCTTTCAGAAGATAAAAAAAATTGATAAACCATTAGCCAGACTCATCAAGAAAAAAAGGGAGAAGATTCAAATCAACAGAAATAGAAATGAAAAAGGAGAAGTAACAACTGACACTGCAGGAATAGAAAGGATCATGACAGATTACTACAAGCAACTATATGCCAATAATATGGACAACCTGGAAGAAATGGACAAATTCTTAGAAAAGCGGAACCTTCTGAGGTTGAACCAGGAAGAAATAGAAAATATAAACAGACCAATCACAAGCACTGAAATTGAAACTGTGATTAAAAATCATCCAACAAACAAAAGCCCAGGACCTGATGGTTTCACAGGTGAATTCTATCAAACATTTAGAGAAGAGCTATCACCTATCCTTCTCAAACTCTTCCAAAATATAGCAGAGGCAGGAACACTCCCAAACTCATTCTACGAGGCCCCCATCACCCTGATACCAAAACCAGACAAAGATGTCACAAAAAAAGAAAACTAGAGGCCAATATCTCTAATGAACATAGATGCAAAAATCCTCAACAAAATACTAGCAAACAGAATCCAACAGCTCATGAAAAGTATCATACACCATGATCAAGTGCGGTTTAATCCCAGGAATGCAAGGATTCTTCAATATATGCAATTCAAGCAATGTGATAAACCATACTAACAAACTGAAGGATAAAAACCATATGATCATTTCAATAGATGCAGAAAAAGCTTTTGACAAAATTCAACACCCATTTATGATAAAAACTCTCCAGAAAGTAGGCAGGGAGGGAAACTACCTCAACATAATAAAGGTTATTTATGACAAACCCACAGCCAACATGGTTCTCAATGGTGAAAAACTGAAAGCATTTCCACTAAGATCAGGAACAAGACAAGGTTGCCCACTCTCACCACTATTATTCAACATAGTTTTGGAAGTTTTAGCCACAGCAGTCTGAGAAGAAAAAGAAATAAAAGGAATCCAAATAGGAAAAGAAGAAGTTAAACTGCCACTGTTTGCAGATGACACAGTACTATACATAGAGAATCCTAAAGATGCTACCAGAAAACTACTAGGACTAATCAATGAATCTGGTAGAGTAGCAGGATACAAAATTAATCCATAGAAATCTCTTGCATTCCTATACACTAATGATGAAAAATCTGAAAGAGAAATTAAGAAAACACTCCCATTTACCATGGTAAGAAAAAGAATAATATACCTTGGAATAAACCTACCTAAGGAGACAAAAGACCTGTGTGCAGAAAACTATAAGATACTGATGAAAGAAATTAAAGATGATACAAACAGATGGAGAGATCTACCATGTTATTGGATTGGAAGAATCAACATTGTGAAAATGAGTATACTACCCAAAGCAATTTACAGATTCAATGCAATCCCTATCAACCTACCAATGGTATTTTTCACAGAACTGGAACAAAAAATTGTACAATTTGTATGGAAACACAAAAGACCCCAAATAGCCAAAGCAATCTTGAGAAAGAGAAACGGAGCTGGGAGAGTCAAGTTCCTGAACTTCAGACTATACTTCAAAGCTACAGTAATCAAGACAGTATGGTACTGGCACAAAAACAGAAATATACATCAATGGAACAGGATAGAAAGCCCAGAGATAAACCCACGTACATATGATCACGTTATCTTTGAAAAAGGAGGCAAGAGTATACAATGGAGAAAAGACAGCCTCTTCAATAAGCGGTGCTGGGAAAACTGGACAGCTACGTGTAAAAGAATGAAATTAGAACACTCCCTAACACCATACACAAAAATAAACTCAAAATGGATTAAAGACCTAAATGTAAGGCCAGACACTATAAAACTCTTACAGGAAAACATAGGCAGAGCACTCTATGACATAAATCACAGCAAGGTCCTTTTTGACCCACCTCCTAGAGGAATTTAAATAAAAACAAAAATAAACAAATGGGTCCTAATGAAACTCAAATGCTTTTGCACAGCAAAGGAAACCATAAACAAGACAAAAAGACAACCCTCAGAATTGGAGAAAATATTTGCAAAAGAAGCAACTGACAAAGGATTAATCTCCAAAATATACAAGCAGCTCAATATCAAAAACACAAACAACCCAATCTAAAAATGGGCAGAAGACCTAAATAGACATTTTTCCAAAAAAGATATACAGATGGCCAACAAACACATAAAAAGATGCTCAACATCACTAATCATTAGAGAAATGCAAATCAAAACTACAATGAGGTTATCACCTGACACTGATCAGAATGGCCATCATCAAAAAATCTACAAACAATAAATGCTGGAGAGAGTGTGGAGAAAAGGGAACCCTCTTGCACTGTTGGTGGGAATGTAAATTGATACAGCCACTATGGAGAACAGTATGGAGGTTCCTTAAAAAACTAAAAATAGAACTACCATATGATCCAGCAATCCCACTACCGGGCATATACCCTGAGAAAACCATAATTCAAAAAGAGACATGTACCACAGTGTTCACTGCAGCTCTATTTACAATAGCCAGGACATGGATCCACCTAAGTGTCCATCGACAGATGAATGGATAAAGAAGATGTGGTACATATTTGCAATGGAATAGTGCTCAGCCATAAAAAGAAATGAAATTGAGTTATTTGTAGTGAGGTGAACGGACCTAGAGTCTGTCATACAGAGTGAAGTAAGTCAGAAAGAGAAAAACAAATACCGTATGCTAACACATATATATGGAATCTAAAAAAAAAAAAGAAAATGGTTCTGATGAACCTAGGGGAGTACAGGAATAAAGAGACAGACGTAGAGAATGGACTTGAGGACACGGGGAGGGGGAAGGGTAAGCTGGGACGAAGTGAGAGAGTAACATTGACATATATACACTACCAAATGTCAAATGGAGAGCTGGTGCGAAGCAGCTGCCTGGCACAGGGAGATCAGCAGCTGCATATAGCTGATTTACTTTGTTATACAGCAGAAACCAACACAACATTGAAAAGCAATTACACTCCAATAAAGATGTTAAAAAAAAAAAAGAAGCAACAATACTTCCATATCACAAGATTCTCAGCTGCAAATAATCTAGCTTCAGTATAAAAGGGAGGTAAAGACTTGCAGACAGCTCATGGAATCTCCTTCAGGACCAGAAATTCAGGCTCAGGGGCCTCATAACCAAGAACAATGCCCAAAACACACTGCAGGAGAGCTCCTGTCAGCCAGCACTGCCACCCCCATGATCCTGCCCAGAGCACCCCACCAGTGGGGCCTCCAACAATTAGCTAGTCACTCCTACTGTAACACTGGTCAGAAGAATAGACTCTGCACACAAAAGGCTTCTATCTTTTCACCATGAAAGTTCAACTTGGCAGATCTGAATTCATCACCCAGTAAAGTTCATGTGCAGCTACTGGCTGTATATGAATACAGTTTTAAACATAACTTCAAGTTATATTTATACTATGGTTATAAGTATAGATTTAAGTAAGCATATATTCAAAGTCTATAAAAGAAGACATAAAAAATGTGTAAGATTTTGGGGTTAAAGGTGATTTTTTTTCTCTTTAGAGCATGATGACCATTTATTAAATATTATTTTTATTTAAATGCAGACTTGGAAATGGACAGTAAGCAGTACTTAGGCTTTTTTTTTTTAAAGTAGTATAAATACCTTACCTAATGGGGTTATAGGTGATTACTCCTTTTTTTTTTCTGTTTTTAATGTTATTTATATAAGAAATAAAAATTCAGAGGGGAAAAATATATCTTTTCCTTGACAAGTATACAATATCTTAAAAATGTGACTGGGTTTCATGTGTGTTCTCAAGAAACACCACTGGACCAGAAATCCCAATAGCTGATGTCCCCTATTCTACAGAACTGCAGCTTACACTGTATTAGATTGTATGAGGTTCTCCCAAAATTTGGGTGTGCCCAGTGTATCAGCAGCTCTAAAGAACTATGTGTCTCAATATTTAGAAAAGCCTGATTTTGATAGAAGACACTTGCATTCTCTTCTCAGTGTCAAAATGACCTCCCAAGGCTTGCACCCTTTTCCCAGATCAGAGGGAGCTAGCAAGGCCGCCTTCGTTGATACCAACACAGAGGTGATTTAGGACAGGGTCCCCCACGGTTGCCTCTCTCTGCTTCATACTGGCCCACCCACAAGCCACCTGCTCTGTTTTCCTCTCAACATGTTCTACAACGATTAACGGGAAAAGAGGGAAGCCCACAGGCAGGCCTACTTGCCCCAGCCCTGCCACAAGCCCACCCGACTTGACTGAAGAAAACTAAATTACGCCCAGCTTTGCCCTACATGTGGCAGTAAAAGTGCTAGAAAATCTATTCTGAATATAAACTCTTTCAGCTTTAAGTTCCAGATATCAGGGAGCATATACTGAAACCTATTTTTAAGCATAAACACACTGAAAAGAGTCAAATGCAGGTAACATTATGATGAAAGAAACAGACACCTTACTTTAAAAAGTTTTTCTCTTCGAGTTTCCCATACATAAAATTCTAACCACTTATGGGGTAGTCATCATTTCAATGAATTGTGTCCAGCGAAAAGGGAAAAAGAAAGACACGTTTGCCATGAAGCTAATTTATGGTCTCACTAAATCCAGAAGATTGAAGGATTTCATTTGGTCCATCATGAATTCTCAGACCAAAGCAATTTTATTAAAAGCTCTTGGGGAAAAACAAACAAAGAAAAAAAACCCTGAACTTAAGTCAGCCAACAAATATTATAATTATATGAGATAACACACTTCCCACAATTTTGAAACGCTAACACCAAGGAATTTGTCCCTCTGAATAAGAGGACAGCAAAATTAATTTTTAAATGAATTTTTTCAGAAATTAGATTAAAATAGGTATAATACTTTATAATTTCATGTAAATTATATTCTTAAAACAATACTGGGTATCAGTTAGATAAGACTAATACTACTGTATGCAGATTAGAAAATGCAGACTTAGAAAAAGTTACCAAAACATACATAGAAGCATCTAGTTCCTAAAGGACAAAGCTTCTCTAAACTCCATCTTGCAACTCCAAGTCCTTGAGACCCAGCTACTCCCAGCTCACTTGTCCACCTCGTCTAAGATGCAGCTCTCATCCTCGTGGCTAAGAGATGGCATCTTCCTTCCAGACAATGACACGAATGAAGAGTCTGTATCATACGATTTACATTTTCCTGTATACACATTCAATATGCTTTTCTGATGGTTTCTCTATATTTTCTCACTGGTCCAATGTTCGACTCAGTCGAAATACTACAAAGGCAAATGTTCTCCTTCAGAATTTCTTTTAGAATAAAAATATGCAGGATTCCTGCAAAGTTCCAAAATGACTACATTAAAACTGAACTGTACCAGTATTCTGACGATTACACAATGTCCCAGGAAGAAAATCAGAGGAAAAACATGTGGCTGCAAACCAAAAAACAAATAAACCAGCTGAGAAAGCCTCTGTTTTTAAAAATCTTAGTTTTAAGCATTCAAAAACATCCTTACAAGGATCTTTCATTGGCTCTTGGGAGACCAGCACTGCTGTTTCAAGGGCTCTCAATAGAATTGCTTTTGTCTAAGAGTTCATGAAACCCTTCAGATTTCTGGATTTAGTAAGCCTATAAATAAGTCTCATGTTGAATTTTAATTTAAAGTATTCTTCCTTTCTTCATTTGCTTTTTTCATTACACTCTGAATTCTTTAAGGCAGGGGTTCCTTTTATCTTTATATATTTTTAAATTTATATCACCAACATTTACCATAGGGCCTGGTACATATGAGCCTTTAAAATGATTACTTAAGTGAAGAGTAACTCTCCTCCCCCATTCCTAAACATGCATACAACCCATACCCAACACACACACCCATTTTAAGAGAAAACGCAAAATCACTGCAAATCACAGACACGCAGAATAAATATTCATTAGGACAACATGTGAACACATGACTGAGACAGCACCGCTAAAGGGAAGACTTTTTGTTTCCAACAACTATGATGCCTCATAACAAGTGATTTTAAATTTCACAAAAAGAATAAGAGAGTAGCATGGTATTAATTGATTTTTAAGGCCTAGAAATTAAATACTAAATACTAAATACAGAATACTATACTAAATACAGAAGAAACATACTAAATGTTAATACTAACTAAATACATACTAAATACATACTAAATACAGAAGAAACATCCAGTATGATTTGGCCTTTGTTGTCACTTTGAGAAAAGGACTACAACATCACAAAGTTCATAACAAACAACTATTATTTTTTAAAAGACATCAGTAAATAGTGAGATTAAAAAAAACAGTGAGATGGATGACCTCATGGAAACGATGCCCATGGCTAGACTATGAATAAGGATGCTTGCAAAAAGCAGTGACTGGTTCATTATATCATCAGTTTCCTCACCCTAACCAAACTCCTAATCTTTACAACATCCAGGTAGAGAATGCCAACAGGTAGTCATTGCAGGAAATCTGTGAAAGCCAGGTTTGACTCTTGACTCAGACCAAATCCAGCACCAGGAAAGTAGAGATGGTGGGTAACCTTACTGAAAAGCTACATGACTCACCAGCGATCAGCAAGGTAATAAGTACTTTGAAATAGCTCTGAATATGGTGAGAAACTTGGTCTGATCCACTTATACTCTGACCTTATACCCCAGAATTCCAATCTGAGGAAACGCAGCATCTCTACCTCTATATCAGATGGGGTGACGTTCAGCTGGAAGGGATAGAAAATCCAGAACAATAGTGGATTAAACAGGGCAGAAATTTGTCTCTTCCAGCACAGCAATTCTGCTCCAGGATGCCCCGGGGAACCAGGCTCTTTCCAGCCAACGCCCCAGCATCTCTAGGGTGCAGGCCTCACCCTCGCAGGTAAGATAGTGGCCTCTTAATTCCAGGCAGCAAGTAGGAGAAGGGACTTTGAAGAAGAGAGACAAAGGCTGTCTTTCAAGGAAGGTTCATGAAGCTACCACATGAAACTTGCCCTTACTCTGCAACAGCCAGAACTCAGTGCTATGGCCACACACTCTAGCTGCGAGGGAGCCTCTGTTCTGGGAAGTCACATGCCTGGTCAAAATCAAGGATTCTACCACTGTGGAAGAAGGCGAGAACAGATACTGGGGGAAACTACAGTTTCTGCCACGAGTACCGTACTCTACAAGTGAACTCGATGACCACAAACCAAGCTGCTGTAATAATCAACAAGGCAACAGGGCTAAAAGTTAACTCCCTACTTCAAAGGTGTCTTGATTCCCCTCTTGTTTAATAAATCCAAGCCGTTTTAAACTCTTGGTAGATGGTATTCCTTTGAGAGGGCTCTCCAATCATTGTTATGATGAATTTCATTTCTCCAACATCAATGGTGAGCAAGAGAATCTAGGGTTGGAAATAATACCAATTTAAAAATGTGCTATTCATCTGATAAAAGACAAAGACCTCTCTGATGCGTTCAGTTCAAGACACTATCCCCTTAGTATAATAGTCACTATCGTTAGGAATGAAGTATATGATTCTCAAAACACAAAACTTTTTTCCTCTCTTCTCTTCTGAGATAATTATAATACTGAGAAAATTAAAAAGCAACTTATTTTATGAGGCATGGATGTTTCATTTCATTTCAAAAGAGGAGGTATACCATCCATTCAAATGACCCATGATGCTTTTGTGTAAATCTTCTTCTCAGTCTCTCCTCACTTCACTAAATCCACCACTTAATTTTGTACATTAAGTAAGAACACATTTAGAAGCCACTCCTATTAAGTGTTCAGTTCATGTATTCAGTAATTCAACAAATATTTATCAAGCATCTGTTTGTTAACACACTCCATGTGCTGAAGAGTGGACTCTCAAAAAGAATGTTGCATAAGACTCTGGCGCACCAAGAGTTTTACATTTAAAGCGTATTGCTTTTGCTAAGCAAAAAACACGCTTTCAGAAATGAAGAACTCCCTACTATTTCAGTATAGTGTATACCTATTGTGTTCAGTGACTACAGTAAATTTCTGTACTCACTGAACACAATAGGTATACAAAGAAGTGAAACGACCAAAAAAAAAAAAATCTTCTAAGACTAAGTTCTTTCAAATGACTTGATAAAATGTACTCTGGCGCAAAATGGTATGCAGATAATTTGGGTGACATAATTCTAAGGGAATGAGTCAGAAGCATCATCACTTTTTAACCTTGACCCTGAATTTCGTCTGAAACTTCTATACATTTTTAGGGGCACGTGAGAACAGATGATACTGTAACACATGAAAATGGAAACATTTAAAATTCATAGTAGCACAGAACGATTACTTTTCCCACCAGCTCCCTTTAACTTTAATAATGTCTGACCTGGATGGCCAATAAGTTCTAAAAGCAGACACAGGAAAATTGCCAATATTAGATACTGCTGGAATAAGTTTTCATTTAGAAAGATTTTACAAGTTCTCTTAAAAACAGGTCACCAATTCTGTAGACACTTAATTTTCTTGAGACGGTAGCCATTGAGCAGAATAGGTATCTTATTACATGCAAAACAGAATCCAGCCAAAAACTAGACTTCATATATTCTTAGTATCCTTACACATAAAGTAAAAATAAATACACATCCACTCCCCCACACACAGTTATATACGCACCGATCCAAATCAAAGAAAGTGTGGCAAAGGAGACGTGAAAGAAAGTTTATTCATTTATTTCCCAGGGTGAATGGCACAAAAGCCAGCATCCCACTAACTGTCCAAAAGAGGTGATATACTATACAGCTGAGACTGGATAAAAATTCTGGACAATCACGGATTTATAATTTTCACATTACACCAATAAAAAGACTTATAAAGGCACAATTTAAGAGTGTACTTTGCTTAAGTCACTTAAAAGAAGCAAGTGACAAGAGGAGCAAGCAATTAGCTGCTTCTTCCAGTACGACAATTCCAAGTGGCTTCCTTACATGCCCCCTTGTTTTAGTCAAATATCATTTCAACACACAACTACCCTTGTGCTTTGATGCAGCTGTCATCTGTTTTGTTTTTAATGCAAATACCTGCTTATTGACTGAAAATTTTTCACATTATGGTTTGTAAACTGCTGCCTAGATGTTGCTAGTAAATGACCTGGGCGATGTATCACTCTGAGACCTCTGAGATAACATTCAGCCAGAGTAGCTCTAAGGTGCGTGCCCTGCTCGGAAAAGTCAGAGAGCTAATGTGTGGTCACACAGAGAACTGGACAAGGGAGAAGTTCTCATTTAATTTCTCTCCCAGAGATTGTCAGAAGTTTCCTTTCACAGCTTTACAAAAACACCAGCCTCCGGATTGGCAGGGTACTACCTCTCTCTTAAGAGCTTTGACACAGCCCTCATTTATCTTCACAGCAAGCCTGTGCAAAGAGCAGAAACTCTTGATATCCACACAGACAAACTGGAGTTCCCAGAGAGTTCAGTGACTTGCCCAGGGCCATGCTATGTGTCAGGACAGCTGCAAAACTGGCTTTGGAAGCCAGACCTCAGTCCTGTCTTAGATATGCAGGCCTGATCTAGCGGTCCGGGAAAGGTGATGGAGCCTTTCCAATGCTCACCTAAAAGAATATGTTTCATAAACCATACCTGATTGATTGCATTTTAAAAAGCAGTGGACCTTAGTTCAAGTTTTTTCATTTCAAATTGATAGGGCCCAGATTCTTCACAATTATACAGTTTTTTTTTAAGGCATACTTTTCCTGACTTGCACAATTTTTTATCTTTAGCATTTACTAACATAGCTCATATCAGATTGTCACTTAATTTTAGATATGTCCAAGATACATTCATGTGCATAATTTTAAAAGGCCAAGAAAAGAGGAAAATATTAAACGTGTCTGACCTTTTAAGTTGTATTCAAGAGATGTCTTGCCAAATTTTTTTTTTAATTTAACATATTAACTGAAAACACCTTTCACCAATACAGTATGTTTTATCAAACAAAAAAGAACTTTATGAAGGAGGAATAATTATTTTCTTTAAAAGAAGGTTACAGATATCATTACATTGACTTTGCATACACTCCTTCTGGAAATAAGATCCTTTTAAAAGAATAACTCAAAGATACCATCAAGAAACTAAAAAGACTAGGAGAAAATACTTGCAAATCACATATATCTGATAAGTGACTTGTGTCAAGAATATACAGGACTCAGGACTTCCCTGGTGGTCCAGTGGTAAAGAATCCGCCTTCCAATTCAGGGGACACAGGTTTGATCCCTGGTCAGGGAACTAAGATCCCACATGCTGCAGGGCAACTAAGCCCACGTGCCATAACTACTAAGCTCACGCACCTCAGCTAGAGCCTGCATGCCGCAAACTACAGAGCCCACAACCTCTGGAACCTGAACGCCACAACTACAGAGCCCACGCACCCTGGAGCCTGTGCACCACAGCTAGAGAAGAGAAAACCCACACACCACAACCAGAGAGAAGCCTGCGCACCACAACGAAGATCCCACTTGCTGCAACTAAGACCCAACACAGCCAAAAATATAAATAAATAAATAAATAATAAATAAATCTTAAAAAAAAATAGACTATACAGTACTCTTACAACTCAATAATAATAAAAAGACAACCTAGGTAGGCAAAGAATGTGAACAGACGTTACTCCAAAGAAGATATACAAATAGCCAATAAGTGCAGGAAAAGATTCTCAACATCATTAGTCACTGAGGAAATGGAAATCAAAACCACAAGAAGATACCACTTCATACCCAGCAGGATGGCTATAATCAAAAAGACAGACAACACACACGTGTCGGCAAGGCTGTTAAGAAACTGGAACCTCATACATTGCTGGTGGGAATATAAAATGGTGCAAACACTTTGGAAAACAGTATGATAGTTCCTCAAAATGCTAAATCATATTACCCAGAAACTCTACTCCTAGGTATCTACCCAAGAGAAATAAAAACATATGTTGACACAAAACTTACACACAAATGTTCATAGAAGCATTACTCATAATAGCTAAAGAGTAGAAACAACCAAATATTCACAAACTGATGAATGGATAAACAAAATGTGGTACAGTTACACAATGGATTATTCAGCAATGAAAAAGAAGGCCACAAGAATGAAACTCAAAAACATTACGCTAAGTTAAAGAAGACGGTCAAATGCTACAATTTAGATAAAATGTTCAGATGGGTAAATCCATAGAGACAGAGAGAGAAATAGTTGTTGCCAAGGTCTAGGGCGAGCGAAAGTAGGAATGAGGAGTGACTGCTAATGTGTATCTAGTTTCTTTTTGGGGTCATGAAATGTTCTAGAATTAGATAACGGTGATGGTTACAAAACTTTGTGAATATACTAATATCAGTGGTTTATAAACCACTGAATTGTACACTTTAAAGGGGTGAGTGTTAATGTATGTGAGTTATATCTCAATAAGAAAAATTCCAATTAAATGATTAATATTTATACAACATACAATAATTTAATTTCAAATTAGACAGGAAGAAAGGAAATAAAAGAAGAGAAGAAAAGAACAAAAAAGGAAAAAGAAAAGGAAAGGAAAGAGGAAAAGAAATCTAGATCAATCTCAAAGAAGTAGTTGTGATCATGGGCCCATGTCTCCTAGTGAGATCAAGCCCCCAGATGGAATGCAGTGACATATCCATTAAGTCACATAAAGTAAGGTATCTGATCTTATATATTGTACTGTAAAACTTTTAAGCAAAATATGCTCTTTAATAAATTTTATTTTTCCCATAGCTTATTTTAAATACTGTAAAATTATGTGCTCAAACTCTTCTGTGAACTACATGATTGACGTTCTTCACGTTTCATTTCCCTGAGACACCAGAGAAGATGATAACATTTCCATGAATACAATCTTGGTCCTCAAACCATCCTCATTTAGGGATGCCGCTTCCCACCCGACCGACAACCTAAGGTAACAGTGGAAACAATGGAATGTGCAGAAGATCCTTCCAGTTCATTTTCAATTGGTACCAAGCACTGTTACACCCACTGTTCACAGATTTCCTGTGACATGTAAAATTGTAACAGTGCACTTTATCAACCAAGTGAGTACAGGGACCAAGAAAACACCTGTTGTCACCATTACCATTGATTAACCCAGAAAATGCCACCAAAATGGCAGTAGAGAGTTAAGAAATCAATTCCTACTGCTTTAAACCCAAACTCAAAAGTCACTCTGTGACTTCCAACCTCTTTGGGTTAATCCTTAGACAGGTGGCAACCTACTTAGAGTAAATTAACTGCCCCCTAATTGTACAAAAAAAGCTTGCTGATAATTGACAGGAACACAGCTAAATATGATGATGCCTATTGGCAATATAAAATCTGCAAATAATCCTTAGAGGTTAAAGGAATAGTGACTTCTGTAGACAGATTTTAATTTAACAGAAAATATTTTAAAATAAAGCTTAGGTATATGGTTTACTAAGGAATTGAAACAAGCATCATAAGCCGG
The DNA here is from genome assembly GCF_011762595.2 of Tursiops truncatus. NCBI lineage: Eukaryota > Metazoa > Chordata > Mammalia > Artiodactyla > Delphinidae > Tursiops > Tursiops truncatus. The sequence goes on along the minus strand of NC_047035.1, from coordinate 79,983,366 downwards.
TAGACACAGAGATACTGCGAGAGGGAATTCAAGGACCCCAGACTGGTTTTACTCAGAAGCTTTTTAACCTTAATCCTGTATGGCTTATTTTGGATGATTTTTCCAACCAGATACTAAAAAGAAATTTCATTTAAATACTAAAGTCACAGGGTTGGGCTTCCCTGGTGGTGCAGTGGTTGAGAGTCCGCCTGCCGATGCAGGGCACACGGGTTCGTGCCCTGGTCCGGGAAGATCCCACATGCCGCAGAGTGGCTGAGCCCGTGAGCCATGGCCACTGAGCCTGCGCGTCCTGAGCCTGCGCTCCGCAACGGGAGAGGCCACTACAGTGAGGGGCCCGCGTACCACAAAAAAAAAAAAAAAAAAAAAAAGTCACAGGGTTTACACAATGGGGCTCCTGAGTGCTCCATGCCCACATCCCCTCATGCAGGAGACCTCTATCATCTGCTCACTCTTTGGCAAACATGCTTTCCTCCATGCATACAGAGTTGACCAGCATAAAACAAACTTCTTCTCCCTATTCTCACCAACCTCAAAAAGCAGAAGTCAGACTTTCTGTCTTCTTTATAGTATTCATATCTATTCCATTAAAAAGAAAAGAAATCATGGGTTTCCCTGGTGGCGCAGTGGTTGAGAGTCCGCCTGCCGATGCAGGGGACGCGGGTTCGTGCCCCGGTCCGGGAATATGCCACATGCGGCGGAGCAGCTGGGCCGGTGAGCCATGGCCGCTGAGCCTGAGCGTCCGGAGCCTGTGCTCCGCAACGGGAGAGGCCACAACAGTGAGAGGCTTGCGTACCGCAAAAAAAAAAAAAAAAAAAAAAAAAAAGAAATCACATAAAGCCAGTATTTCTAAAGTAATGTAATCAAAACCTCTGAAATACCCATACTTAAATAAGATACAATTATACTATATAAAATATATGATATGTGAAGTATATCAATATTATATATATATGTATAAAATATATGTAAGACTGCATAATGCACAATATGCTTTGGAAAATCCAGCATCAAGGTTATCTGCTATGACTTACTATCATCAGAGACAAGGAGGTGGGTGGAATTCTGGAACATGGGTAAGATAACGCTCATGTCAAAGAAAAAAAAGTCCTTGTCCTCAAGCAAGCTAACGAAGCCAGTGATAAGCTATGAGTCAAATTCCCACTTCTACAATCAAAACTTATCATAGGAGCCCTTGAAAAGGGAGTGCATCTGTCATATGTTAATGACTTCAAGCCGTTCACTGAACTTCTAGGTGTACAGGAAAACTTAAAAGCACTTCACAACTCCTTGTGGGTATAATTAGCTTGTTGCAATTGTTGGCAATTCTCATCCTGGGACTCTGAAAGGTCACTCCACTGTTTAAGATACCAAATTTGGAGTCACTCTCCCTTCTGACAGATTAAGCACACCCTACAATTAGTATACAGCTGCACCTGTTGCAAAGCTTCTTTCTTCAGTGATGTAAATGGGGACGGTCAACAACATTCTAAATTCTTGCGGGATTATCAGACCTCAGAAACCAAGCGGGGAACAAGCCTGATGTCTGCTGTTGAGGTGATGGATGGTGGTCACAGCCTGACCACAAGCAGAAGCCGTGAAGCCATGATCTTTATTCTTTATAGACAATCCCAGCTAGCACAGGCACCATACTGACCTGACTCTCAATCTTGTAAGCAGTCACAATGCAATTTTGCTATTTAACAGAATTAGGTTTTTTACGATCTAGTTGAGTTTCTACAGAGAACAAAGAGAATTTCAAAAAAATGTTTTAAAAGCCCAACTAAATAGAGTTTTACATATATATATATATATATATATATATATATATATAACTAAATCATGGTTAAGGAAAAATGCTGCTGGTCACATATGGAGGAAAACCCTTCTATTTTATAAAGTTTGTAGCTCAAAGCTGCAAATTCTCCTGTAATTTACCAATGCTTTACGAAATTGTTCTCACATTTCATAAATTGTCAATGATAGTAATTTTTTTTTTTGGCGGTACGCGGGCCTCTCACTGTTGTGGCCTCTCCCGTTGCAGAGCACAGGCTCCGGACGCGCAGGCTCAGCGGCCATGGCTCACGGGCCCAGCCGCTCCGTGGCATATGGTATCCTCCTGGACCGGGGCACGAACCCGTGTCCCCTGCATCGGCAGGCAGACTCTCAACCACTGCGCCACCAGGGAAGCCCAATGATAGTAATTTTACCCCTATAGTACAAAATAACAATATAGATATTTAAAGGATATAGCTTTTAGTGCAAATCTATTTAGGAAAAGAGATATTAACTTAAAAAACAGATTCATAAAGTGTGCAAAAATTTGATATAACTGTTATTAAAAAGTGGTTGAGGCAAGTCTTAAAGCCATAAACTAAGTTTGTCTTTCCTCCCTTCTTTTTTCTTTTTTATGGAACAGAAGTACAGAGGACAGGGCTTTCCTTTTTAATGGAACAGAAGTACAGAGGACAGGGCTCTAAAGCCCCCTTTCTCTTTAAGCCATGTCAATCACTAGCATTTTCCACTATATCACAAGAAATGATTCTTTGGTAGCTGATATGGCCACATAAACAAAAAAATACTGTTAAGCCTTCTTAAGTGAATGATATTGTGCTTAATAAGTCGTTTAAGCAAAGTCTCTTATTATCATCATAGACTATAACATATCACATATACTTACTTTCCCCCCCATATATAAATTCTTTTCAAAACATGATTGGAATTTTACAAAATAGGGAAAAAAAACTTTTTTAAAAAGAGTTTTACTACATTATTGTTAGGTAGGTACACTTTCTTCTATGTGTATTCAATTATGGGCACAAATACTTTTCAAAGGCTGACTGAAATAATATAAAAGGTAAGACTATTTCCAAATAGTGAGACTATTACCAATTAGCATTCCAACTCAAAGCTAGCAGGACTAGATTACATTTTTACCATTCCCTTCCAAAAATATTTTCACCTGATATTTACTTTACAACAAATAAATATATTTCCTAGTGAAAATATTTCCTAAAAGGAGACATGGGTATATATGTGTGTGTGTGTGTGTGTGTGTGTGTGTGTGTGTGTGTGTATGTGTGTGTGTATCACTTTTAACTACTGATATACCTCCTTTTAAAAGTCATTGAACTAAATGATGAAATTGCCAATTCTTCTAGGTTTGCTGTTGGGTCTATATAGTAATCAAATTTAGAAAACTATAAATTATATTTAAATTTATTATTTACAAGCAATTAATTATAAAAAACAGCCAGGTGGCTTTCATTACATAAATTACTGTTAATGACAGAGACCTCATGCTGCTACTGTATTTAGCATTTGCATGTGTCAAGTGCGCATAGCTGTGTGTAACCACCCTCTTCAGGGTGGAACCGATCACTGATGCACAAGGCAAGCTGCCTACTGCCCAAGTTTCGATCGCATCCTAACTAGTTGTTTGAATCCTAAATATTCTCAAGCTTGTAACAACTGTCTGCTACAGAAACTTGTAATAATATTCTGCTGAAACAGTTTTAAAACCAGATACATAATTACTGAGCATCAAATAACGCTTAACTACACTTAGCTACTTAAAATCCTAGCTCTATAATTTAAACATGACCGAGAAATGTTCAATCAATTCTCACCGAACCAAGTAAGGGATCTACTGATGTCTCAGAAATGCAGCCTTTAAAATGATGTTTAACATGTTTCTTCCCACCACAAAACTGTGCAAAAGAAACTGACAATAACTTTTTTTCAGAGCTCTGTTTCCCTACTTTATTTAGCCTTTTATAGTGATCCTTCCAACTCTACAGTGGGTGTAATTCCCTTCCAAAGAGAATGAAGAATTTGACCTCTTTAATCTATTCTGAGATAAAGCATGAGTTTCAATGATGTAACAGGAGAAAAAGATCTTGTATTGTTACTCTGAACTAAATGCAATTCTTCACCAAATAGAAAGTACATACCAAAGAAAGCAAATAAAAATAAAGAATTTCATCCTATTTCAAAGTCTATCCCAACTAGAGGCCTAAACAATAATTCTACTATAGTCTTCCTTTCTTAAAAAAAATTTTAACACAACATTATAAAGCAACTATACCCCCCCCAATTTTTTTTTCATTAACTAAAAATCCCATATTGAGCGACCTCTACGGTAATTCAAGGACTGGCTGGTTAACACGTTATCTAAGGCTTCACTTTTCCTCCTCTCTTAAGAAGTCTGCGTTTCAGCAATTTCATCAGTTACTAACCACCACCAGAGAAGTGGGTAATGGAAAGGATGAGGAGGAAACGCTAAGTGTCTGTAGCCACTGAGTAGTTACTTAGAGGAACACAGAGAAAAGGGGGGGCATAAAAAAATGGCTAATAGTTAAGGAAAGAGAGTCTACATACTTACCCAGTATGGGGATAAAGTAACAAAATGAAATTTTTCAGTGAGAAGGCAAGGACTAATTTATTTATCTCCAAAGTAATCATCCTGGGGAAGGAGTAGGGTTTGTATATTTGCCGCCAATGTTGCTGCCTTTACTCAAAACAGAACTTATCTGTAGGAATCACTTTAGAACCACTTTACAAGTTATACAAGAAAGTCAACCTCATAGTCACATCTTACATCTTTATCAAAATACAAGGTGGTCACCAAGTCTGGAAACACAGACAAATGTATAATAAATAGCTGTTACTGAATTGCAATACATGGCAAAATAATGATGTCTCCAGACTTATGGTCACCTGGTAGCATTAGCCACATTACTTATCAAGCCTAATGACGTTTGCCTATCTCCAAAAACCAGATTCATTCTCAAAGTACCAGAGTTTGTCACCGCTGGAGATCTTTAAAAGACTGTGCTACGTGCTCTAAAAATACTTGTTCACAAAGAGTCCCAAAGGCATCTTGGCTATCATTAGAATGTGTGTCCAGTAGGAAACAATATTTATCCTAGTACTTTTTTTTTTAAATGAGTCATTATTTTGTAGTTGCAGTACATGAGGAAGGAAAGTTCAGTTATCTGTAGACGCTGAAGAGTTGGATAAAATACAAGATGGAGGGACTAATAGTTTGGCCGGTACTGGGGGACATCACCCACCAAAACCACCAGCGCCTTCCACTGGGGTGCTGGGAAGCATTCATGAGTACACACTGTTAAGAATTAACAGTATGGAGAATTCCCTGGTGGTGCAGTGGCTAGGACTCCATGCTTTCACTGCCCAGGGTGCGAGTTCAATCCCTGGTCAGGAAACTAAGATTCCTCAAGCCACGCAGGGTGGCCAAAAAAAATTTTAAAAGAATTAACAGTATGTGAAATTCATACTCTTTCTCTCTTGTTATTACACTATAATTTTCAACAGTGTAACAAGATTTTTCATGTCTTTCTAATCTAAACTTGGAACAAGAGCTTTATCACCATGAACAGAAAATAGATTTGAGAGCTGCGTATCACTAACAGGCTGAGTGTTTTGGTGTATGACATAAGTGAATATTCAGTGATGCTGTGGGCAGGGCATGGTCATGATGAGCTTTCAGAGGGAAGTCTAGAAAAGCCAGTCAGCAGTGCTGTCTATTTTTATGATGCTGGAAGTTCTGCAGTTGGTAGAGCTCATTGGCGTCATGTACCAGGCAGGACGTGAGGATTTTATTCAGACGGTTAGGAGTTCCAGCCCCAGAGAAAGCCAAAACCAAAAGCCTGATGGAGATGGTTAGGATAAAGCATCTTAACCTGAAGAAAAAGTTGAAGACTTTCTGCTTTGGAAATTGCCATACTATTTGAGATATTATGGCAGGTTGAAAAAAAAAAAAAGAGCCCTCCAGAAACCACACAGGCAGGTCCTGGGGTGAATACCCTATAGCTGCCCAGTTGTAAATCCCCCAAAGAGAAAGTTCACTGAGGTTTAAAAACAGGGGGCAGATCACTTCAGGAGATCCAGTTTTGCAGAAAGATCATGTCAAAAATCATAAAGGCACCTATTTCACATGGTCCAGGTGGGTAAGAATTGTACTCGTCTCCACCTGAATCATGTGAGCTTCACGGCTAAGTTATGAAAAGAAAATGGGGAATAAAAAAAGAAAAAGGCGAAATCTCCAATTACAGGTCTGTCTTGATTCCAGCTACCACAGTTTCACACAAAGACCCCCTTTCATTCGAAGTTATGTTGTCCTCAGGGGTAGGACTCTTAAACATGGTACCTAGTGTCAACCCCTGATGAAACCCCAGTTGGTAAGGTCATTCACATTCTAAAAGGGAAACTACTCCTCACACCATGGAATGTTAGTATTCCACAATAATTTGCAGTTGAGTAAATGCTGAAAAGGACCTTCTGACCATTTATGTTTGGGGCATCAAAACACTGTAGCATTGCTTCCTAAAAATAATAGAAAGAAAGTACTTTGGACCACATGAAGCATATCTACTGGCTGTCCCTCAAGAATAAAAGTCAGTAACTGAGTTAGAATTAACAACTGAAATTGAAAAAAAAAAAGCAAAAAATAAAAATAGATCAAAAACTCTATCTATAAATGTTACTAGGTCAGAATTCTTCCAGGGTTGAATTTCACCCAGGTTTACATCAAAGCTTTAGAAACTAGTGGAAACAATATTTAGATGGAAATCATAACACCAGTAATAGTTCTTTTGGTATAAATGGCACCACAGTTAATATCTTTGGCACAGTTAATATCGGAGGCTGAGGCGGACTAAACCAAACACAACTCCGAAAGATTATAGCCTACTCATCAATCGCCCACATAGGATGAATAACAACTATCCTACCATATAACCCAACCCTGACTTTACTACATTTACTAATCTAGATCACAATACCTTTCACCACATTCATGTTATTCATCCAAAACTCAACCACCACTACACTATCACTATCCCAAACATGAAATATAATGCCCGTTATCACAACCCTCACCATACTCACCTTACTCTCCATGGGAGGACTCCCCCCACTTACAGGCTTCATACCCAAATGAATAATTATTCAAGAACTAACAAAAAACGACATTCTTGTTATACCAACATTCATAGCCATCACAGCACTACTCAACCTATATTTCTACATACGCCTCGCCTACTCCACAGCATTAACTCTATTTCCCTCTACAAACAACCTAAAAATAAAACGACAATTTCACTCCACAAAACGAATAATCCTCCTACCAACAGCAATCGTATTATTCACAATACTCCAAATTTCTACTAAACCAAGCCATAAACAAATCTTCAACTGAAAAGCTCTGTCTACTCATTTATAATCTGTTACCTGGAAAAAAAGCAGAAGGTCTCTCTGGCCACCTAATCACCATATCAATGACACATGCCACAAGAGAGAAGCACTAGTTTATTTGATTGATCATGGTAGATAAACTCCAAATAACAGAGAAATTAACAAATGCTTGACATTTGCTCAACATCCATTATTCTGACACTGCTTTCAGAATTTCAAAGCCTGGGAGTATGCTTGATCAACATTCATATTCCCTCGTGAGCTACAGGCACCATATTGCACCCCGCCTTCATACTGATGAAAACTGCATATTGGCCATTTCCAAAATGTTCTGGGACTCCACACAGGGCCCCTTTTCTCTCTTGTTCCTGCTCTGCAGTTTTCTTTTAAACACTTCCAAGACAAAAGCATCTGCCAGTTTTTCTCTCTGGGGATGTATGCAAAATGAACTTAACAGTTTTAAGGCAGGAGTAACCCTCACATCTAAATTCATTCATAGGACAGAAAAGGGCCTAAGAGGCCTCTCCAGGGACAAAACCCTGCTGAAATTCTCCCCACACACAACAGTGGGAGCTTTATAAAATCTAAGTCCAGACAATTTCCAATTCAAATGCCCAACATAGCATGACCTTTGTCAGATCTCTGAGCCCAAGATGCACCCATGATTTTTTATTCTAACCAGCACAGACATTAGACAGGGCACTACTGCTAAGCAGGAGGTTCAATATTTGCATGCTCTTCTATTGTGAAAATGTAACAGTGACAGCACTGTGTCAAATTCTTTTCCCTCTAGAACTTTAACTCCATAGGAGAGGCATGGCTGACAGATGACTCCCCAACATCTGTGTTATGTACACTCCACAGCTGAGGAGCCCCAGATCACTGTCAGAACATCGCAGAGATGACCTGCGTCTTTCTGATGCCTTCTTCTTATCCCTGCCCCCCACCAAAATATATATACATTCATATATATATATATATATATCTACAATACAAATAGTGCAAGTTTTAACAAAATGTAAAAATGGCAAGTCAGATGAACATAATTTATAGTCATTAAACTGTTCATGTAGCAACTCAATATATATTGTATAGATGTCCTATACCAAATAATTTATCAGACCTGACACAGTGCACATCATATTGTTTTATTTAGTACACTTACTAAAATTTCATGGATCAAGCATCACTTCTGAAAGCACAGAGAAAGCACTAGAAAGTATTTATTCATCTCCCGTGATTTATTTTGATTACCCTTACAGCTACATGATAAAGTGGAACTCACAAAATTACAAGGTTAAGGTTTACATAGCCATTGCTTCATCTACTAAAATATAACAAATGGCTTCATGTCTGATGTATTTTACTTTCATTTAGTGTTAAGTAGTACACTAGGCTAAGCACTTAGCTGCCTACTGAATACTTTAATATTTTTAAATAGGACTTAAACATCCTGACCCGGAAAGTGGGGGGCTTAAGAAACAATTGCAGAAAGAAGAGCAAGTTCTTTGTATGGTGCTAGATAGAACAATACTGGCCACAAAAGAAGAAACACGCTTCTAACTTTTCTTCTCAAAGGGATCATAAAAATAAGCACTGGCCTGCACTAGAAAGTTCACAAGAATTCACTAAATGCATAAAGGACCACGATACCATGCTAGGCACCCATGGGAGGAGTTGCAAGATAAAATCATAGCAAAACACTGGGCTCCTATCCTTAAGGGATTCACTATCAGTGAAATAGAAAGTGAAAGACAGGAATGTATACTTTCCAATGGTCAAAGGAAAACAAGTAAAAGTAACTACAGTGGTCAAAGAAAAATCTTAACCAATATTCAAATATTCAAGTGACCAAAAAGAAGGGAGGTGGGGGGAGGGATAGAGAAAGAGAGAATTAGACGATGACACTTAAAACTCCTTTTCATCAATTTTCCTTTAAAATGTTTTATCTGGAGGCAGGTCTCCCAGACAAGGAAGATGAGATGAAAAGGGTGATAAAAGATCAGAAGTGGGAGATGGAAGCCCAAAGTCGAAAAGGTCAATATAACTTTTCAAGAAAAACAAGAAAGTTTGTTGGCCTCATCATTTTTGAGAAAACCATTAAAAACTTTATCAGATCAACTGCCTTGGGAAAGAATACTAAGGGGGGAAAAAAACAACTTGCAATTTCCAATGAACTATTTTGTTTAAAATGATGCAGTAAAAGTGAGATGAAGATAAGACAAGGAAAAGATCTTTCTTAGGAACTAAATTTCGTTTCCATTTATGAGTGATAATTGTCCCAAGATACCTACAAAATAATAACCTTCCCACAGGTATCACTCTCACGTACCCAAAGAGACTCCATATGTTTCAAGGTGCAGACACTGCAGTACAGAAGTAAGGCTTAAGCTTCTCAAAAACTTTGCTTCACCATCATATGACAGGAAAGCTGACAGTCAATGAGATACTTCAGGTGGAGCAAGAAAATCATGAAGGCATATTATATTGTACTGCAAGTTAGGCAGCAGAGTGACTTTAGATGAATAACAGGTTACTGAAGTGTCTATCATACTGCACCCTCAGAAAGGAAAGATAAAGACTATGAAGTCAAATAGAGTTCAATATAAAAACAGTAAAGTTCCAATCTCCCCAAAGAAAAGAACTAAAAATAGGAAAATAATCTTGCGCAGTTTAATACATAATGATAACGGCACCTGAAAAATCCTTGTAAAGAACAATTTAACCCTTGCAGCTTCATGTCACAGCAAAATCACTTTACCCATGTTGAAGGGGTCATGCAAAGATGAGCACCAGTATTAACAGACAGCCTTAAACGCTGGGGTTTCTGGGGGGTCGCGCCTCAAAAATATTCAACAACAGTTAATTGAGAGCATTGAAGAAAAGAATGAGTTTGAGTGCTGCAAACTCTTGCTGGGACCCCTATCCTCACCATCAGTCTGACATTTTATTTCTAAACAAGAAATACATTTTACCTTTCTGAGATTATTTTCTGGTTACAAGCCAACCATTATGAACCTTTCAGTGAATCGCTGAATAGGGCACTTAAAGGGATAAACAATTATAAAAATAACTGTCACAAGTGCATACATTTTATTTTATTTAGTGATGTAATAAGCTTAGGGGCATATATCAGGTCCAAAATGGTCTTGGTCATTAAGTTAAGCAATAAATCATAGGTCTTGCCAACAACAACAGCAAACAGATGCTAACAAGGAAATGTATTATTGAATATTGCCACGTGTTATAAAAATGTAAGTGTGTTTAAGACATGTCTTAAATTTTTATAATAATATGCATTTAATACATTACTATTTGACACATGCAGGAATCAGATTTATAGGTTCCATTCTGTAGCTTCTTCTTCTGTGAACATGAGAGCATATTCTGGATTTTTTTTGAAACAAGAGGGGAAACCTTTAAAGTGCATGCTTGCAACAATATCTAATTGGTTGTCTTGCTGTTTTGTAGTAAATAATGTCAACACTGAAACTCATTAAAAAGAAGAAATCTATGCACTTTGCCAGGACAGAAAAACTGAACATTTTTAAATCACAATTTTTAAAGAAGCCTTATAGTCTAAGGAAGTATAAGAGCATTTTTTAATCAAGTTGCCAACCAATTTTTTTCACATTCATTTTGAGCACAATCCCAGACAAAAATATACTAACTTGATTAACAAGTTCAACAAAAATGTGGAAGCCAACTAGCTAAGAAAAATCCTACTTTATATCTTCATGCAAAAATCCTAAGAATCAAACAGTATCTCAAAACACAAACTCATTTAAAATTGAGTCTCTCTTCAAAATATGTCAAGCTGTAATATTCCCTTAATATTCTTTTCAGATCAGTAGGCTTACATATCTTAGCAGCAGGTTCAACCCTCCTAGTGAAAGGACTTGGGAGGGAAGGAAGGAATTAGGGCCCAAGGAACTTATGTAAAACCTCTTTTAAAAAAAAAAAAAAAGAGCTTTTTTAACATCAACGAGATGCCAACACTGCTAAAAGCATTTTTCATTTGCACACTATTTTGAGTGTCCTTTTCAATCAACTCTCCTAACTGCCAGTATGGTCTTCCCCCTTTCTTGTGTAGACAAGAGTCCATGCCTTAGAACACTTGAAGAAGCAGTGCTTGGAATATGGAAACTAAATTTGCTTCATTAAATCTACTGAAGCAGATATTAAAAATGCATTTAATATACTGGCGATGGTCCGTGGGCACCGCTGACTGTGACAGGCCAGTTACTGATGATGTGCCATCAGATGGCCTTCTCAGCAGGCGCCTGGGTCTCAGGCTGCTGAAGGACAGCAATATCTTCCCTCGTGTGTAAGCTCTATTCATCTCCCAAGTATTTACTAAATCACAGGCCTCTGCACACATAGCCCACGTTTCAGCGTATGCTAACAAATGATGGATGGCCTCATCAATTCGTTATGTCCTGAAAGCATGGTTTCCTGCCATTCCAATCACCAAACCTCAGTGCTCCAGAGCTGATCAGTTCTGGGGAATATATTTTGCAGGCTCGATTAAAAAGAGTAGAAGTTCTTTGCATTAGAGTCTCTGACACTCTCCCCCAACTGTTTGTTGTTTCAACCAATTATTTGGGCAGAATAATCATGAAGTATTCAGACAATATAACGCTGGCAGGTTTTTTCCTGATGTTTGCTAAGGTGCAATTTCATCTAGGACAAAACCGTTGAGCTACTCACTAGTAAAATTTATGTTTTAAAACATTTTTTTCCTTCTATGCACAGCAGGCAAAATCTTAAAAATAGTTTATATCATATTATAACGTAAATGCATTAGCAGATGCATTTCAAAGAAACTTTCAAGGGCATAACCTGTCTCTAAATCATCTAAACCTTTTAAGACAATAATTCATGAGAGTTCTCTTAATTATAATCTAGATAAAGGTACAGAGTACTTAAAAATTCTTCTGACAGTTCCAAAGTTAGATGACAAAAGTTCAACTTGTCAAAGAAATAAACCCTCTTAAAAGAAGATGTATTTTCAGTTCCAAGGTTATATATGTCAGTTGTCTTTTCTATAAGCCATAAGAACATTTTTATTTTTAGCTAAGGCTTATCTACAGAATGGAAAATAAGAGCACACTCATGCCTTTCACTCAGAAACAGTAAACTTTAGAAAAACAGACAAACTTACCACAGCTAAACAGATAGCTGAGCTTTGAGGAAATGGAACGGCATTAAAAAGCTAAACAACTTGCTATAAATAAGCTCCTGGAAATGCTAAAAATTAAAAACAAAAAGCTGCCAGACTCCCATTTAGCCAATAGCTACATAGGCTCTGAAGTACCCACAATCAGCATAAGTTCTGCCACGTTGCCCTGCTGTTCACCTCAACCTTGACCTCAAGATTAAGCTCACTTTTATTGTGCACAAAGGTCACCTGTAGTAGGTCAAAATTCAAAGTCCCTTGTCAGAAAAGGTTGATATATTCCAACCTTTCCCTCTCCATGCATCAAATTTTTCATGGTAAAGTCATATTCAGCAGACAGTATATTCAGCAATTTATTGTTTCACTGTAATACAGTGCAGAATACAATTGTTCAAAAAGCTATCACATGACTAAAATACTTTTCATGAAAATGTACCAAACCTAGTCTCCTTACACACCTCTAACATGAAAACTAACTGAATCTTGTTTTTACAGTTCACAAGAAGAGTTATACGGCAAATAACTGTCCTCAAAATACAATCTATAGTATAGTTATGACTTTTACTTCCATAATCTTTGGCTACAGGCAACTATTTTTCAGAGCGTTGCTCAAAGTTTTTAAGTATAATTTTTTTTAAAGCATGAAGATCTCTAACCAGTTTTAATACTTTTATTCCAATCTGGCCTAAGCTGCTTAAGTGAAGTAAGTCTAAAGCTGAAAGCCTCTCTGACCTAGAACGTAGAGGAAGATATGCTCTATAATAAAATAGAAAAGGAAGGGCAAAAATTACTGTATTGTCCAACACATTATTATTGCAACTATATGATCAGCAGAACTGCACAAATAAGATAAATTAAGCAAATTCTTTGCAGGCAGCATTCTAGAATACACTGTAATTAAAAATAAGCAAAGCCTTAAGGAACAATAAATCTATTTTCTTTTTAAAAGATTCTGCAATTTCTTTGTGTTTACCGTAAGGTCTTTTTCATAATCAGTATTAGCACCATGAATAGATTTTAAGATTGTTTAAAAACACTAGTTCTTTAAATTAACTTTTTTAAAAAATTATTTATTTATTTATTTTTATTTTTGGCTTCACTGGGTCTTCATAGCTGCGTGCGGGCTTTCTCTAGTTGGGGCGAGCAGTGGCTACTCTTCATTGCAGTGCGCAAGCTTCTCCTTGCGGTAGCTTCTCTCGTTGCAAAGCACGGGCTCTAGGCGTGCGGGCTTCAGTAGTTGTGGCACAGGGGCTTAGTTGCTCCTCGGCATGTGGGATGTTCCCGGACCAGGGATCAAACCCGTGTCCCCTGCATTGGCAGGTGGATTCTTAACCACTGGACCACCAGGGAAGTCCCCAAATTTATTAATCTTTATTTTAAACACTAAAATCAATGTTCACACTCGTGTGATGATCTGTGGTATCCAACAAACTCTCCATGCCCTGGAAGACTGACTTGAACTTACATAACTACTGGACTCAAACTACTTCCTGGTGCAGAACCCTCACTCCAAAACTGGTATTCACCCAAATATCTTTCATAAATTCATAACCACCTTGTTATCAAGGTGAGGCAAGAATATAAAAGAGCTTCCAGAATATGCGGGGGCGGGGGAGTTGCATTTGAGAAAAGCAATTAGACAAGAACATACTTTAGAATTCTCAGGTTTTAACATTCCCACTAATTCTGTCTTAGGCAGCGATCATGTTACATAACCATTTTCTATCCTGGGGTGGGGAGTGGGGGGAATCAATCTAAACCTTGAGATGCCCATTTGTCATCAACATAAAAGCACATCGTGGTTGCCAGTATCATCTAAAGACTATATTTTCACCATAATTTGCTAAAAGCAGGTTTCCTATTACCCAGGGGGTTAAAGAAAAACACTTTGGAAACCTAGAAAATAAAGAGGCTCGTTTAGGTAAAATCTTTTCAGTTCTAACACTGAGTCTATTATAAGCATAGATACCATCGCAACAAGCATCCTTAAATCAACAACGGTAACAATAACAGCAGCAGCAAAATGAATTTGACACAGTATCAGGAACTACGCTAATCATTTTCTATGTACTATCTTATGTCAAGTTCATAACAATCCCATTTTATAAACAAAGGACACTGAGGCACCAACAGGTCACCTGGCAAGTAAGTCATGAAGCCGGAATTCACACATCTATTTCCAGAACCAAGTTCTTTAAACCAATATAAAAAACTGCCTCTACAACAAAAAACTGAATAACCTCCTGGAGTTCACAGTAATAGGGTTTTGCTTCCTATCGATTTATACAATAATTAACCATAAGCAGAGAGAGCTAAATAAACCACCCAAGGTCAATCACAAGCCATGGCAACTCTGCCAAACTCAATACCACTTAGCCAGCCCACCAGTGTGGGCCCATTCCCACAGAGAATTCCACTTGACATTCTAAAATTCACGTATGCTTGGCTAATATTGTTAATTTTATTGTCCACTTCTGTTTTAGCTGTATGTTGCCATATTATTTTATTACTGATACTTTGGACGTAGAAAAGAAATACTCACATCTGAACACGTGACAATTAAGTCTTTACAAAATTGTACTAAATCACATGGTAATCAATTGGCTATCTCCCAATCTTTTTTCATTACAATTGCAGAGATACTTTATTTTCTTTTTTATATTGGAGTAACTGCCAAGGGAAGATGTAACAACTAAGCTTGAAGTTTCTCTTAAAATAATTTCTGACATCATAAACCCTCAGGTATACCACTGGAGCATTTCTAAATTCCTAAAGTGTGAATAATCACTAAATTTAGCCAATGAATCTACTCTGCAAGGGATTAATTTTCCTAAATGAGACATGTATATAGCTTTTGTTTTTTAACTAAGCAGCATTTTCCTCAGGTCAGTTCAATCAAATGTCCATTATGATATGTTTCATAACACCGACAACATACTAGGTACTGAATGGAATTCTAGTTCCCACAATAACCATAGTGGGGGAAAAAATATGTATCTTCTCTTTGGCCAAAAAAAAAAAAAAAAAAAAAAAAAAAAAACGGGGGTGGGGGGGGGAAGAAAGCCCAACTCACAAAAATATTTTAATTTCTAAGAATAAATGAGGTACAGATATATGTGTTATGAGCCCTTTCTAGGAAAAAAGCTATGCTGATGGTATACAATGGCTCAGGGGCTTAAGAAATGCCTTTGGTGGCAGTGGGGAGGGACAGGGGAGCCGAGGTTTATAGCATGGGCCAATTTCTGTGGTGTAAACACTCCCAGCTGATTTTAAGCTACTGATGTGAGGTCACAGTGTGTAGAGTGGGGAAAAGATGCTTCCGATCAGCTCTCACAAGCTGGAAAGAGCCAGCTCCAGCTCCCATGGGCTGTAGGCCAAATTCAGCCCACAGACTTGTTCTGTTTGGCCAGGAAAATGTTGGCCCACACACTGTTTTTCAAAATTCAAACAAATTGACAACAGTTAAAATTCAGGATATTTTTTTTCTGAAAAAATCAGATCTAGAGCTGCTTCCTAGACAATAGAAGACCTGGCAGCCCTGGGCCCACATTCCAGCACGGCAACAGATGGCTGGTGTAAGGTTGCAGCTGCCCTGCCCGTGCACACAACTGTCCTTTCACTTTGCCATGATCCCAACCAGGCCAGCTCCATTCCTTCACTCCTTGCTGATACCAACCTGGCCCCTAGACTCCTAGGGCATTCGGTGATCTTTAATTAAAGAGCTTGAAGGGAGAGTTTTGCCTTCAAATGTGTAACTTTGGTCAAATCCTCCCTCAGTTTATGCCCCTCTAACACTAACCATTTGACTAGATGATCTCTAGTTGCTATCTCAGTCCAACACTCTCCAAATCATTGAATTTGAAATCATGAGGGAGGTATGCAGGTCCCTCTGGAGAAGCTTTTGTGATCAGCATATGAACAGCTCCAAACATGCCCACCAAAGTGCAAATAAAAATTTTTAATGTTATGAACTGGAGGTTAAATGTATTTTTACCTTAATATATATTTTAGCTGGCCTCAGGAAATAAGAATTTAGATAATGTTAACTTTGTCAGTTAACAAATGATGTTTGTGAGCTATCTGTTACATCTAGGCTGTAGGGGTCTGTGGGGTTTTTAATGCTATACAACCAAGAGTCTCTTATATCCCCAGTCCATTTACTATTTTAGCTAAATGGGGCTTGAAGCGCGAGTTAACTTCAAGTTTTATTAGCTTTCCCTACCAGTATTATCAGCAAAAACAAATAGCAGTGTAATATACCTTAAGCAAAAGATGATATCAGCTTGGAAGAGTTGTAGACATAAACAAAAAATCGAAAAAAATGAATTGCCAGTCTAATTTCATGTGTGATTGCAGTAAGATGCATTTAAATGATGCTTTGCTTTCCCACATCCCATCTACAGAGGAAGCCACCTACAAAGAGCCTCATTCCCCCACAAGTCTTAGACACCATCTCACAAGTTATGGAATCTTAGGGGGCTAAGGTGTGGCATAGGCATTAGTGACAAACTACGAGGTAGTTTCACCCTGCATTTCTACTCATCCTGAAGTTGAAGTTGGGTACCCACAGCATTCTTGGATGAAACATACCCAGTTCTGACTATTTAAGAGGGATCACAAATACCCATGACAAATGCTAATTCATAAACTTGCTGAGGGTAAATCTGAATCTTCCATACCCCTAGGCTGACGTGGGGAGCAGCAAGTCAATTAGCTGAGAAATGAGTTTAACTTTGGCTAAAAAGTGCATCGAACTTTGTAGACCTTTGCCATCCTATATAGTGCTAGCTGCATATTTGAGGATTTTCAACAGCCATAAGCCATAACCCTTGTAAATATCAAGGGTCTGCTATGCCTCCTATCTCCTAAAACGGGATAAATACAAGATCAGAGTTTATATCTCATCCTTTCTAGGGCCTAAAGCAAAGGACAGGTCTAACAATAACCAAAAGATTAAAAATAAATATGTGAGTTATGTTAGAGAGGGTGAAAATGCACCATCTATTTTAAGTCTCAGTCTTGTATATGACTACTGCTCCCAGGACATCTCAGAAAAAGCCTGAGCTTCACACAGAATTGCTCCAATTCACGTGAGTCAGCATTCAGTCAAGGAAAAGACCCAGGGCTTACGTATTTTACTGAACAACAGTATCAAGAGACACGAATCCACCTTACTTTTTCCTCTACTTGCATTGCTTTGTTTCAAAATATTTATTCCCATAGTGTTAAAGTTATTTCTCTAAGTTTAACAGGTTTCAAACATTTTTAGCAGCTGAATCTCAATATTTAAAACACAGAAAAGAAATAAGCCCTGAGATATTTTAACATTTTACTTTGGATGGAAAATTGCAGAGCTCTCGGTTTCCTCAATGAGACTGTAGGTTTTATCAGGTCACAGTTGGAACACCACGCTAGGCTAAAGAATGAAAACAAAAAAACTTATTTGCTGTCTTGAAGGAACAGAAAAGATCACCTCTCTGTCAAGAGGAGGCACTTGAAAAAGCTGACATTGTCAACTGTATCACTGTTCTTTGGCAAGAAGGAAGCTTTGGTTTATAAGGAAGAATTATTAACTCTTACATACATTATCAAGATGCCTCCTGAAAGGTTGGGACGGAGAGAAGAAAGAAAAGTAGAGGAAGGTGTTAGTTCCCCAAAGTGGCCCAGGAAAGGGCTGGATTCATGACCAGCCGTGTACCATTATTAATCCATCATGCACAGACTGCTCCATGCTGGTTTCAAACCTATGGACAGAATCATCCTGGATCCAGCTGTCTGTTTGCTCCCCTAAGAAACGGAGACTTGTCATTCAGTAAGAAGTTGTAACCAAGCACATTTCCGGAGTTCATCATATACCAGCTTACCACAGAAGCAATTTGAAAGCAGAATGTCTAAAACAAACACCTGAAGACACTTCCCACCAAGAAAAAGACAACTGAAAATAAAAGGAAGGAAAACTTATTCTGTACCCATCTTCCGTATGATTTTCATTCCAGTATATGACTTTTAAGGTCACTTTTCATACCTACTCTGAAAAAGGACTTTTATATTGCTTGATTGCTTTTTTAAGGAAAACTGAACCTATATGGCAAAATTGCACAAAGTGTGTAATAAAAACATAATGGTAAATTCAGTCAACATTTGTTGAAAGTCAAATTATAAAATATTATCACCCTATACATCTATTGAACATTTTTCTCCTAGGGAAATATATAATTCTTCTTTATTATACCAGCAAACATTCCGGGATGGGTTATTACTTAGTTGACTAAAGTTTGATGCCTGAATATAGACTTAAAAATGAAGTCAATAATCTAATAACATAAAAGTCTCCCCCTCAAACTAATAAGAAATATTGTCAGCGTTTAGGTTCTTCTCAGGATAACACTATCTGAGGTTTTCGTCAAATATTCCTTTGCAGGAATTCAAGCTCATCTCACTTTTACAACTATGCAAATGCCAAGGGGCACAAACATCTGATAAAAGCTAAGCACTTCTTTCAGAAAGTGAAGATGCCATATACTTAACAAAATAACCTTCGAGGAGAGTCTTTAAAGCTAGGCTACAATGCAGCAACAAAATAAAAACCTGAAATCTCACAGAGTAAAAAAGCATATTTTAAAAGATGACTAAAGGAAATATATGAAATAATCATATTCTTAGGCCAATTTTTAGACCAATTTCTTTTCCAATTTGCTAATGATCAATACAGAAGTACTCCTAGGTGTATTTCCTAAGTATATGAGTATTATTTTTGAAGGGCATATAAATTAATTATATTTCTTTGGCAAAAATACCAAAAGAATTTCCAGTTCAATAATAGGCTGACTTTTTCTCCCTTTATGAGCTATTCTCACTCATGATTCTGGAACTCAGGTCCACCATAACATTAGTATAGAAAATTGACCAGCAACTGAGTACCAACCTTCAATTCAATTGAGAGAACAAGGCCAACAGAAATAATCTTCCAATTTTAGTAAACCACGCCCTACAGTATTAATTATATGGGCAATGTGCTACTATTATTCTAAAAAAATCAGTGACTCTAGGTTTAAAAGTCTGGGTTTTTTTAAATGGCATTATATATTGCTATGAAAGATTTAAGGCAAGTTTCTGATATCTGGGCCACATTCAACTAATGATCAAAATCTGTGTGTTCACAGCCATACAATCAACTGATCCATATCAAAGCAAATTTGTGTCTTCTATGTTTCAAAGGTTACTACTCAGACATTTCTTCTACTGTAGGCCATTTACTAAATTCTAATAATAACAGTAATCGTATTTACCATCCATTAAATACTTACCAGGACCTCTACACCGTACTAAGTGTTTAACATGCCTTATTTCACTTAATCCTCACAACAGCCTTAAGGAACTGAAGAGCAAGGGGCAACAGAGCAAGAGGAAGAATCTGGAGTCAGACTCTGCCTGGGTTTCAATCCTGTTTCTCCTACTTACTGGCTGTGGAGCTTCATCCCTCCTTTTACAGATGAGGCAACTATGACTCAGATAAAAAGAGGCAGAGCCAAGTCATTTCCCAAGAACAAATGGTTAAGGAAGCAGAAACAATGAAATACAAGATTTCCTATGGGAAATGGGGACAGGTTAAAATGGACCTGGAGGGGGGCGGGGGAGGGGTTCAAAAAAGGACAACTATAACCAATGGTAGTACCAAATGAAGCTAGGCCACCTTAAATGCAAAAGCTAAAGAAAATTGTTGTGCTTGTCCCAAGCAGGTCCCTTCGCTACTCCACTCCTAGCCAGACTAGATCCCTAGGTCACTGCCAAGAACTACTAAGTTCAATACTGGCAAATACACAGCAGAGCCGGCCTTAACTCCAGTTCTCAGAGTCAGGTGAAGACCTCAAGAAAACGAGCCGAGTGTGTATCAGTTTAAGCACAGGGAGCCCAGCCAAATGAGTTTTCAATTACTTCTTTTGAGATTTCTCTACGAACAGCCTCATAAGAGTGAATGGTTGCCTATATTGTAAATGTTGCATACCAAGATAAAAAAAAAATGCTTAGAAATGTGGAAGGCACCATCAGAAAAACCTATGCAAGGATTCCTAAGAGAAAAAAATACAGGAACAAGATAAAGACACTTATTTGCTTAGAGATTTACGTTATCAAGAGTTTGACTTATGACTCATTAATATAGGCATAAATAGCAACCAAACTAATGCACAGCAAAGGAACTTGGAAAAATTAAATTGTGCCAAAGGGTTATTTACCAACAAAAGAATTTCCAACAAAGTTATATCTCCTCTAAGAATCCGTTTTGACTAACCATATGTGAACTAACGGTACAACAAATCCTTTGGTTTCTAACATTCTATGATTCTAATAATTTATAGCTATTAGATGTGTCTTAAACTCTTTCCTCAGACTACAAGTTGTTCAAAATTAATTACTACATTATCCTTTCTGTTTTCTAAAAATTATCCAAATAGTGCCACAAACATAGTGAGCACACAGTGAGTTATTACAGACCAAATGCTGTAAGAGGTGAATAAACTGCAAGGACCAGTGAAAATCATGGCGTGACTGTAGGGTGGAACGTTTCACATAAAATGGTGGTAGAGAATGATACTAGGTGACAGAGTACTCCAGTGAGAGTAATAGAAAATCACCGATAAGGGCTTCCCTGGTGGCGCAGTGGTTAAGAATCCGCCTGCCAATGGGCACGGGTTCGAGCCCTGGTCCGGGAAGATCCCACATGCTGCGGAGCAACTAAGCCCGTGAGCCACAACTACTGAGCCTGCGCTCTAGGGCCCGGGAGCCACAGCTACTGAAGCCCGCATGCCTAGGGCCCAGGCTCCGCAACAAGAGAAGCCACTGCAATAAGAAGCCCGCGCACCACAACGAAGAGTAGCCCCAGCTCGCCACAACTAGAGAAAAGCCTGCACGCAGCAACAAAGACCCAATGCAGCAAAAAGTAAATACATAAATTTATTAAAACCTAAAAAAGAAAATCACTGATAGGCAAATACCCACAGTAACTATTTCATGCAAGAACCATTGATGGATGCTAAAATCAGAGCGAAAAAGTGTGAGGTGAGAAACTGGATATTTGCAGAGCCTCAAAGGATATCCCCACAAGGCAATTATTGGAAAGCGAACTTTACAGTGGAGAAACTTGGCAGACACCACCCCTTAACCAAGTGAATAACGTTAACCTCAGCAGTAATAAGACATACAAAATCAGATCCCCCTTGATATGATGCCCTGAGAAAGGCACAACATCACTTCCGGGGTATTTATGCCAAAAATGTTTACCCTCCTCTGATCATGAGAAAACATTAAGCACAAACTTAGGGACATTCAACACAATAACTGACCAGTACCCTTCAAAAATGTCAAGTTCATAAAAGACAAAAAAATATTAAGGAATAGTCATAGCCTGGAGGAGACCAAAAAGAAGACATGACAACTAATCTAATGTGTGATCCTGAAATAGAAAAGAGACAGTCAAAAAACAAACAAACAAACAAAAAAGAACAATAACAAACAAAAAAAAACTAGCAAAGTTCAAAACAGGTCTGTAAATTATTTGGCTATATTGCATTAAAATCAATTTCCTGATTTTGACAATTGTATGTTGGTTATGTAAGATGTTAACATTAGGGGAACCTGAGTGAAGGATATATGGTTAACATTTCTGCAACTTTTCTGTAAGTTAAAAATTTCAAAATAAGATATATATATATTTATACATCTTTAATATTTATATATATAAATAAAGAATGATATATAATCAGATATATATGTAGTGTTTGGGCAGGAAAATACAGTGTAAAACATGACCTGATAAGTAGCAGCTGAATGGGCTGGGGGCTTCTACCTGAATAAGGAAGTCCAGGAATAAGTTGGGAGATGCAAATCAATGACTATATCCTCAGCAAGTACTTAGATACAGTATTCCTACGTTTTGGGGGTCAAAGGGCCCATTTAATGTAAAACTGCAAAACAGAATAGAATAGAATAAGGGTGAGTTTAGGAGTTGTAAAATATTAGACATCACAAAATTCTACTCCTTCATTTTAAGTGGGAGGATTGTGAGACCAGAGTGGTTAAGGTGATGGCCCAAGTTCAATGTAGCGACTTGGAAAAACAAAAATTTGTAATTTCAGTGAAAACAAATAGGCCATGGAGAAATGAGGCTAGCAAGTAGAAACCACAGTGTAAAATAAAAGTTACGCTTGGGAAAAATGAAGCTATATCTTCACCTTTGAGCATATACTAAAATAAACTGCAGCTAGAAACATTATGGAATTAAAAATAAGAAAGAAAACCATAAAGCACCTAGGAGAAAATTTAGGGGGAAGATTTATTTTTCATATCTTAGGACATGAAAGGACAAAAAAAGCATAAGTTTAAAGTTAAGAATATAAAAAAATAACAATATTTAAAAGCACAACAACTGGGAAAATATCTGCAACAAAAATACGACATGTAAAGCATCAACATCCTTAAGATATGCAGATCAATAAACAATAACAAATCAATAAACAGAAAGAGCAAACACTCCGATAGAAAATTAGGCAAAGGACACCAGGCAAGTAATTCAAGAGGAAGAAAATTAAATGGTTAATAAACAATGTGGAAAATATGCAATGCATTATAGTCAAAAAATGTAAATTATGAGATGTCATTCTTGATCCATCATATTAAAGACTAAATGATGACTCTCTTCAACACTGACAAAAGTTGCAGAAACGAATACTGCCACGTGCTGTTGGTAAGTGGATTAATACAATCTTTTTGATAGTAATTTGTCAATACACTTCAAAATCCTTCAAAACATAAATATCCTTTGGTTTGAAATAGCTACTTGTTGTTAAAGTGTGGCCAATGGACCCCTGGAGTCCCTGAGACTCTCTCAGAAGTCTACAAGGTCAAAACTATTTTTATAGAAACAGTAAGACATGATTTGCCTTTTCCTCTGTGTGACATTTGCACTGATGGTGCAAAAACCACAGTGGGCAAAACTGCCAGGTCCTGAGCACAGATCAAGACCTGGCACAACTGTCCTACAAGTCACACACTTGCAGGAAGAAAGAAAGCCAGTTTCACGTAAGAATATCTTAAGATTCACTTATTAATTTTATTAAATCTCAACCCCTGATACACATTCTTCTAACATTCTGTATAACAAACTAAGAAGTAAATGCAAAGCACGTCTACTGCATATCGAAGTATTATGACTCTCTCAAGGGAAAGCACTTGTATGATTGTTTGAGAGCTGAACTAGATGCCTTTTCCATGAAACACCATTTTTACTTGGATGAATGATGAACAAAGTATGATTATTCAGATTTGGATATCTGGCAGACATTTTCTCAAAAATAAACAACATGAGCCTGTCACTTCAAGGGAAACAACTGATAGTATTTGTTGCCAACGAAAAACTTTGAGCTTTCAAGGGAAAATCAAATATTGGAAAACTCTGTATCCATCACCGTAAATGTGACAGCTTCACATCTTACAGACTTTTCTGATGAGATCAGTGGGGATACTAACAAATGTGATTTTTTTGATGCTGTATAATAAAAGGTGACAACATTGAGAAGACTTGCATAACTCACAACCAACATTTTGCAAATGAACAATGCATGATGATAAAAATCATGCATGGCTAAAAGATCCACTCAAAGTTCAAGACTGGCCAAAAAGTTCTATAATACGGTTTCACATTCCACATTGCAATACAAAAATATACCCAATATACAAAAAAACCCACAGTTATCTGAAAAGTCTATTAAATTACTCTTCCCTTTTCCAACTACATATTTGTCTGAGGCCAGAATTTCTTCATGTTCTTTAATCAAAACAGCATATCACAACAGGTTGATTGCAGAAGCAGATATGTCTTCCTTCTATTAAGGCAGATATTAAAGAGATTTGCAAAAGTGCAAAACAAGGCCATTTTTCTCACTAGCTTTTTGAAATCATGGTTATTAACCTTTAAAATTGGTTAAATTTAATAGGTTTATTATTGTTATTTTAAAATAAATAAGCAATTTTTTAAATTTCTGTTTTAATTTATATTTTAATAAACATCAACAGACATAACCCATATAATACTCAATACTTTTTTAGAGTGTAAGGAGATCTGGAGACCAAAAAGTTTGAAACCTGCTGATATGGTCATTCCCAATTTCTATGATTCTAAAGTAAGAAAATAAGCAAACTTGGCATAATATATGTACAGAAATAGAAAATTAGAAAAATAAAACTCTTGATGTCCAGCAATATGGAAATGGATGGTACATCTAGAATGTGATATTACTAGTATTTGAAACAAATTATAAGGAATTTTTAAAGATGAGTAATGCTCACTATATGTTAAGTGAGAAAAGCAAGACCTATAAACTACATTAGCAGAGAAAGTACCTCACTGAATAAAAAAGACTAGAAATATTCTTAAAATATGTTAACAGAAATTTTTGGAGCTATAGGATTATGAATAATTTTTATTTTCTTTACTGAGCATGTACTACTTTCAAAATCAGGAAAGTAAAAAATTTTAGCAACTTTTAAAAGCATTTCAGTACTTTGATTATTTTTAGAATTCAATTTAGGTGAACATCACACAAAAAATAATTGCTTCTGTTATTATTATTAATATTAAAACTAATTAAGGCAGCTTAGTATAGAACTCTGACCTGAAAGTCATGAAACCTGTATTCTAAACACTGTTTAGCCATTCAATAACGCTTGGCTTTCTGACAAGTCACTTAACCTCTTTGAGCCACCAGAAATTATCTCTGAGGTCCTTACTTCACCAATTCTCTGGCAAAATGAACTATCAGGTCTAAAGGCTGTTCAAGTCCTTTGCAAGAAACATCTAAAGTAAAACAGTGCTACGATGCAAACTGTGAGGCCAACTCCCAAATCACACTCTTTATGGAATTCCTACCGACGCTGCTAAATGGCTCTTTAATTCCTTCTGCAGATTGGTAGTGCAGCCTCTCTCAATAAAGTCTCTGGTAAATGAAGAGTTAGTTATACCCTGAATGGTATTTGGGAGAAGCAAAAAATATTTGGCCATATTATGCATAAGAGAAAAAAGGGCATACGAGAATAAGCAAGACAGCATGGTGCCCCAAACGAATGGAGTCTTTCTTACGTATACTTCGTAAGTCCTTAATAACAGTAAAAGGAGGTTACCTCTAACGGAGAGGACAAGGTATTTGCTATGGAAAAGAATGAAAGAAAAAAAATGAGGGAGAGAGAAAGAGAAGAGGGAAAGGAAAAGAAAGAGAAGCAAAAATACAGTGCTAATATAAGTACGTAACAAGAGCAGAATTATCTAAATGTGTGCTGTATCTTAAAATTGCCCAGAAAAATCTACCCATCCTCTTAGCTGACCAGCCTTCACCCTTCACTGTTCATTGGCAGAGTTGGCAAAGAGTTAATGACAGAAAATTAAATTCCAATTTGTCAATTTTGTTCCTTGTTAGCAAGTCTGAAAAAAATCTTAGACTATAAAGGTTTAAATTAAATCTGGATAATATTAAAAAGAGATCCCTTCATTTTACAGATTAGGAAAACTGAGTCCTTCAAAAACAACTGAGATTATAAAAGACCTTCAATTTGTACTTTACTAATACCAATTATCCAATGATCTCTTTCCTCAAGAAAACACTTTCATGATGATGTCAAAGACAAGGAAGCTAATGGTGCTCAGTGCCACAAAGTAAAATGGTATAAGTTTGGATTTGGTTTTGAAATAGAAGAAAGGTAAACGAACATTCTATACTTTTAACATGGCACAAATACAATAACCTGGTTGTTCTGGACTGGTTCTTTGGGTAATGCCAGGGCCTCAGTTTGCACATCTTTAAAATGAGGCAATCTATAGCATATAGTTGCTAAAGTCCCTTCTTAGAAAGTTGGAGAATCCTAAAAATCACTAAAAAAAAAAAAAAAAGACATGCTTGGGGAGGAGGGAAGTATGAAATACACCTGGTACGGCTGTTCAAATGACCAATCTTGACCCAACAGTGGAATCCATAGGGTACCAGTCTCTGACTGGCTTGAGAACACTTGCGGTCACTTCATTACAGTAGAGAGCCATAGTAAACTATAAGAGGCCCCTTTAGGCCTGTACTCCCTTGTTTGTTTCCAGAGGGCAACTGAAAAGGGTCCTCCATTTCCACCTTCTGAATCTACAATTCATATTTCCACTTTGAGAGGGCCCTGCTACCCATCATTCATTCCTAGTATCTGTCAACCCCTAGACATTTATGCAGCACCTACTTATATGCACCCATCACCTAGCAAAAACCAAGTTTTCAATAAACATTTGTTGACTTGAAGGGATTCGTCCATTAAGACTCTCCTGAGAAAAGCAGGTCAAAGAAGAAACCTTTTTCACCATTCCTGCTCTCCTAACACCTGACACTCATGTTCCTCCCCAGTCATGTGTGACACGTGGTTTCTAAGCACTGGCTGGGCTGCCAGGCACAGCTACTGCAAGCAAAGGTCTCTTTGAGGGGGGAGATGGGCACTTACCTGGGGAACCTCTGCTTCAGCTTCCTCAGGCTCTGCCTGGTAGGCGGCACAGACACTAGGCACTGGGCTATCTCGTCGTATTGGGCTTTAGTCAGTATCATGTTGGGCCAGGGACTGGGAGGTGGCAGTGAAAAGGAAAAAAACACCCTGGGCTTGAGCAGCCTTCGTGTCGGGAGACGAGGGGTGGGCACAATGCGGCACAGCGTTGTGTTCCCGACTTTCTGGGCTTGCCCCTACCCTCCCTCCTGCACCCCTGGCTGCACGAGCCTGGGCTTCAGCCTGCAGCTCCGCGGCGGGAGGCGGGCTGTAGACCGACTGCCCTTCCTTGGCTTTCTGAGCAGCCGCAGAGGGCCCGGCCGAAGGCAACCTGCCGCCATGTTACTTAAGGGCAAGCCAACCAGGAAGTAACGGCCACAGGCAGAGGTGCCGCCTAAATCCTACCGGCAGGTCCCTGGGCAGGACCCACCTGGGATTAACGTGGAATGCTCCTGGCGGTCATGCCTTCCCTGTTGCCAGAAGCCAGGAAGTCCTGGCGCATCGACAAGGCAGCAGGGCCCACGGGTAACCGTGATCATTAAGCCTGAGCCCCAGAAAACCACTGCCAGGGCGCGCGATTTGAATACGCTTCCAATCGCGCCCGTTTTACTGCAGCTCCAATCGGAGACTGGCCTACAAAGAAATACGCCTTCTTTCGGTTCAAGGCTCCCTGCGCCCTGCGAGCGTCAGCGGAGGAGCTGTAAAACCCAAAACCCACTAGAATCGCTGTAGACGTACAGCTTGGCTTGTGTTGAGGGAAGTCTGACAATTTCTGCAGCTGGCGAGGAACACAGTTTTGGCCCTGTTGGGAAACAGGCTAGAAAACAAAACCCACATCATCAAACAGCGCGCAGTAAACAATATCACTCTCACTCCTCACAGGTGCTCAAGAACTGAAATCATTACTTATTCATCTGTGAATCCCCAGCTCTCAGAAAATAGTAGGCATTCAATAAATGTTTGGAGAAATAAGTCAGTGAACGAATTTATCTGTTTTGTGTATGTGTTGTGAATGGATCTCAGCTATCCCGAGGCCATTGATTAGGACATCAGTGCCTCCTTTAATCCTTTTTAAAAATCTATTTGGTTCTTAAAAGGCCATGTGTCATGTTTCTTTTCAAATTTTAACATTTTAAGCAGATGAAAGAAAAAGTGTTTAGATTTTAAATAACGTGTAAATGGTTAATTTTTTTTTTTTAATCTGGAATAAGGCCTGGGTTAGAAGTTTAGCTTAGATATGCCTCCTTCGATAAATTTCTTAATCCGTCTAAACCTCAGTTCCTTTGTCTGTAAAATTGATTTTTAATTCATGGGGTTATTCATAAGATTAAATAGGATAGTACAAGGAATGGATTCCTTAGCTTAGCTTCCAGCAGATAGTCTGTGGAAGATAAAGAGCCTGTATAAGACTACTTGATAGTGATAGGTCAGGACATTTACCAGGTGTTGTTTGCTCCCTACACATTGACTTATTTGATCTGTATAATTTTCTAAGAGGCGGGTACTATTGCCATCCTCCTCGTCCTCCTTTTTGTGCAGGGTGAATAAACTGAGGCATGAAAAGGTTAAGCAACTCTTCAGCGGTCATGAGAACAAGTAAGCAGCAGGAGTAAAGTTTAAACACCTGAAATTTGGTTCCAGGGTCTGTGCTCTTGCCAACTCTCAGTAATGCTTAATTACTACACACAAAAAAAGTCACACTCTCTTAGGCCAAAGGTTAAGAATTTTTTTGAAAGGAAACAATCTATATTTCAAAGAATCTTTTAGTCCATGTTTTAAAAAAGCTTCACCACTTTATTTTCCCAGGCGTCTCCAAGTCCAGTATCAACATGGATCCTGAATTCAGCAACCATAGATTCTTTTGAATATTTACATCAGAATGTTTTCTTCCCATATGCTTTGCATCTAGCTCTGGTTGTGTGACATTAGTACATAACTATTTATTTATGGCAGCATGGCCTGGAGTTGCCACCTGGCTAGTTTGTTGCTGACCCTGCCATGACTCTTACATGAAAGCTAGCTGACGATAAGCAGACACCACTTGATTCCCCATTCCTTTCTCCTTCCCGACTTCACTCTTCTCAATTCACAGCCAACAGATTTTTATAGAAAACATCAGTTCAAGGATGTCTGCACTGGTTATTTTTTATAGTAACTCTTTTCTCTGGCTCTTGTCCTGCATTCACCCTCACAACCCTAAAGGAAAAGGCCAGGTTTGTTTTTCTGTTTTTATTTTTAACATGCCGGCAGTTTACAATTTTGACCCAAATCCAGTAGGTTGTTTAGAGTTAGCGCCAGGGGAAAAGCACAGTGATGTTGCTGTTTTCATTGGCAGTGACAATGGTGTTGCTTATTAGGCACAAAATAGAAGCAAAGCAGAAATGTGGTGGTGGTATTGCTGTTTAGGTGTTTCTTATTTCCCTTGAATGTGAAATGCTTGGTGTAAGCCAATTATTTCTTTGAGGCATGCTTTCTCCCTCTCTCACTCCATCTCTTGAACCCCACTATGTGCCCCTCATCCGCTCTTACTCCTTCTAGAGCTGTCTCTCCGTGCCTGGAGTTCCCCCACTGTTTCTCAGTCGGTCTGTCGGTAATACCGACCATTTTCTACTAAGTGAAGTAGGGTCGTGAAATGAAAACAATACCAAAGGAAAAACCCAAAGAACTGGCTACCTGTTTAAAATCAGCCATAAATTGTGTAGCCTTGAGCAAGTGACAGCCTCTCTGATCCTGAATGTCCTCCGTGTAACCCCAAGAAGTGGAACTTTATAGTTCTGATAGGGAGAAAGAATCTATAAATATGAAAAAAGTGTAGGAAATCTTAGCAAGAAAATATGTCAAAATGGGGACTAGTGCAGCTCCCTGGAAGATGGTACAGAATGAATAGCTTGACCAGATATCTTTCTGCCAATTCAGGACCACGTGAATAATGAACGATTTTAAAGGAGTGTGGGGTTTGCCAGGGAGGCGACAGAAGGTCATTTCAAGAAGAGTGCTAAACACAATGGACTAAAAATAAGAACGAGCCAAGTCACGCGCATGGGAAAGTTATTCCAGCTAGAGCAGAGAGTTCTAGGCAGAGTGCAAAGGAGTTGAAGATGCTTCACCTTGGAAAGAGTCAGTCACATTTGTAAACAGTCTGTTGTTGAACGTGCCAAATCCAATGCATGTTTTTAAAAGTAAATACTGACATATTATCTTTATTATATTTAAAAATCTGATTCTATTCATGGAATCTTGTTAAAATCATCTCATTGATTATTTTAAAGAAAAATAATGGAAGTTTACTAACTAAATAAAGAAGGGACTTAATATTATTTAAGCACCTATTATGCTCAAACACTGTCTCATTAGCCCCTGATTTATAGATTAGGACACTGAGGGTCAAAGAGAGTAAAGGACTTGCCTGATGGGTCCAGTTAAATTGGAAAACCATGATTTGGACCCAAGCTAGTCCAACTATAAAACTTCATTTTCTCCATCATATTGTACTGTAATTCAAAAAGGAAAACCTCTTTGGTTGAATTATCCTCAATTAATCATTTATTCTTTGAAATAGGTAGCTTTCTTTGGCCACAACGAATGCCTGTTGAAGAGGCAGTGACCTTTGATTCTGACATTTAGCCAAAACACACTTTTAAAAGATCGTTCGGCCTCTTTCACCAGAAGAGACTGCATATGTTTTTCTTTGCCCTATGAACTACCACCTAAAGTGATGCGTCTTTTGAAACGAGTTTACGTCTCCATACTTTCCACCTACGAGTGACAAGTCATTTTACCCTAGTCCCCAAATAATACAGGTGCTTAGTAAAAGAAAAAGATCAGAATAATTCAGTTATTGAGGGTCACAGCAATCACTCAACTTAATGAATGGAGGAAAACCAAAGGAAACACACAGAAAGACATTCCACACCATGATAGTGGAGCAGTTAACACTGAATAGTCCTGAGACCAAAAGTCAAATTTTGGTTGCTTCATGCAAATCAGTGGTGAATGAACTCCTAGTCTGTCGAACGAAGCAGCCCAATTCCAGAGGGAGGTTACATGTTGAAGGAGTTATTCACCAACGACCTGTTTCAAACAAAAGCTGTGTCCCACGTGCAAATAATTCAGAATGGCCCCTCTGCAAGTCTTACTTATTCGATAACTCTAAGAACCAATGTTGTGGGGATACTTACCAAGGGCAGGCACCATGCCAAGTACCTTACATACATCTATCTCCCCTTCATTCTCAGATCCGGCTTCAAGAGGTAAGTGCTATCCTTAAATCCATTTTCCAGGTGAGAAGCCTTAGGCATATACAGGTGGTTTCTATGTATATCATCAATTGTTTTACAACATTCTAGAATAGTGTTTCTCAAACTATCTGTGTTAAGGGCCCAGTTTTCCCCCAATTTGTCATAGACAAATACTTCTGTAAAATAAGGTAAAAAACTGAGTTGCTTAAAAATTGAAATTTAAAAAGACAAAATCATGCAAGCCCCCAATTTGTTATTACGAGACGCAACAGACATACAATTACTCTGTCACATCGAATTAAGAAGTTCTAAATGTTTATTCTCAATTTCTGTACTTACCATATCAAGACATGGAAGAAAAAGTTTGAGAATCAGTACTGGTCTGCTGATCACATTGTGAGTAGAACTGCGCTGGTACCTTAGGAAGTCAAGATTGTAAGCCAGGTATGTGCAAAGTCTAGGACATCATATTTTCATGCACTCTTAGAAGAGAAGTATAACCTGTTCCTTTAGACGTCTAAGTATCAATCATCATTACTGTTACCATTATTCTACTGTATTTAGTTCTTCTAAGTGATGCATGTTTATTGAGATCAGCAGTGAAAATCCTTACAGGCTATTTCCTATGCACCCTATAAAGTTAACACCATGTATTTTTATAGCATAAAACCTAATTTCTTCCTTACATTATAAACCCATCCATCAGAGCTCATATACCTCTTCTGTTCAGAATCATACACAGAACACTATTGGCACACGATAAAGGGTATTAATTGACATTTACACATTTCCTATTATCACACTTGACAAGGATAAGAAACAAAAGTAGTGTTTTCCGGGATAATTTCTCTTGGGTGTTTGTTTGTTATAGCAAAAGGAAACATGAACGTGTTTGCTGAAGAAAGACTGAAGCTTCTTAAATTTTCTCCTCAGGCTCATCAGGGACTTGTGGATAATTTGCAGGCAATTTGTATCCCCTTTTCCTGCAGGACTAAACCTCAGATGTAATTTCTGCAGTTGTCAATCACTCTTCTTGTCCCCTAGACCATTCTATAAGAATACATCGTGTTCTGAGGGTTTTCTCACATTTATAAATTCAGGAATTGAAAGGAACTATGCTGGTGGAGTAGAAGGTTTCTACTGGAGAGAAAAAGGAATGAGAGGCAAGGAATCAAGCCGTCCTTAATAGGCACTTCTTTCAGCATAAGCTAGAGTTAGAAGCACATGTCAGATGGAGATTAGCTCTAAGTCTCTTCATTTAAAAAATTACTCTCTTTTGCCATCTCACTGGGTTAGACTTTGAAAAGAGCAGGCAAGATGCCAGTCAGGATTTATAACCCACTCTCTCTCTCTCCATGATTGATAGAAGCAGAGTTAAGGGAAGGAGTTCCTTCCGAGATAAGTATAGAGATTATTATAATAATAATAGGATCCCTTATTTTGAGAAAATGAAAGCATATTACATAGTTATGCAGTATATCAGCATCACAGAATCTATAACTAGCATTATTATACCCACTTGGCATATGAAGAAACTGAGATGGCTTAGAACTTCAACCAGCTTTGTCAGATTTAACTTGTACATGTGAGGCTATAAAAGTACATCTTTCATATGCTCCTTGTATCCAACAACACAAGATCAGATCCTATAAATTATCCATAGTCCCATCACTTGGAAGCCACCACTGTAACCATGTTGGCATTATTCCTTCCAGTCATTTTTCTACAAAGTTTGTTCTTTTCATAGATAAAAGTAAACTATGTATACAGTTTGAGTCCCACTGTCCCCTTGACATTACACCATGAGCCAAAGATTTTCTTATCAACACCTGACAATTTTGACCCTAGGTTTTTTGTTTTTGTTTTTTATTTTTGGCTGTGTTGGGTCTTCATTGCTGCATGCGGGCTTTCTCTAGTTGTGGCGAGTGGGGGCTACTCTTGGTTGTGGTGTGCAGGTTTCTCATTGCGATGGCTTCTCTTGTGGAGCACGGGCTCTAGGCATGCAGGCTTCAGTACCTGTGGCACATGGGCTTCAGTAGTTGTGGCTCACAGGCTCTAGACTGCAGGCCCAGTAGTTGTGACACATGGGCTCAGTAGTTGTGGCTTGTGGGCTCTAGAGCACAGGCTCAGTAGTTGTGGCACGTGGGCTTCAGTAGTTGTGGTGCACAGGCTCACTAGTTGTGGCTCACGGGCTTCAGTAGTAGTGGTGCGTGGGCTCAGTAGTTGTGGCTTATGGGCTGTAGAGCGCAGGCTCAGTAGTTGTGGTGCGTGGGCTTCAGTAGTTGTGGCATGCGGGCTCTAGAGCACAGGCTCAGTAGTTGGGGCATACGGGATTAGTTGCTCCACAGCATGTGGGATCTTCCTGGACCAGGGCTCAAACCTGTGTCCCCTGCATTGGCAGGTGGATTCTCAACCACTGCCCCCCCAGGGAAGCCCCGTCAACCCTAGTTTCACAGTAAGAGTGGAGCATAGGTTGCAGAAGTTAGGAGATGAATGTTCACCAAAGGCCAGTCCTTGAAGGCGGTCCTTGGCATAGCCAGCACAAGGCTGGGCCATCCTCTGGTTCCAGCAAATGGGCTGCAATTCAGACAATGTGGGATGGTGTAACGGACCCTCTGGAACAAGGTAGACATTTCTGTGACTGATGAACAGCTTTCCTGGGCATTCCATTCACAGAGTTATGATTGTAATCATGTCAGTGAAACTCCTACCACGTGGACATTCTGTCAGTCAACATGTAGACACAGGAGCCAGCATGTATTTTTATTATGATGGCTACTAGTCATATCTGAACATTCAGATTCATTACAGCCCTTGATGCAGGGAACAAATGTTTTGTGTGGCCCAGAGGACACTGGATGCCATTGGGTTTCCACTTCACTTTCCAACAACACTAAAATGTTTAAAAGTTGGTACAGGGATGAGAAGAGACTTAAGGTAATAGTGTGAGCAGGGAGTAACAGAGATGTCTTGAGGAACAGTTAAGCTGTTCCACACACACACACACACACACACACACACACACACACACACACAAATCTAGTTTTACAAAACAACATGAACTATTCGTAAAGATAAAACTTTTAAAAACATAATACAAATGCTTTTAAAATACAAAGACAATGTAACTCATTTATGTCAGTTCCTCTTAGGAAAATGTGGACATCCACAGACGTCATTCATTCATTCATCAGATATTTACTGAGTGCTACCACGTGCCAGGCACTATTCTAGGCCATGTGTATAAACAACATACAGGATTGACCAAGTCCTTACCTTGGAAGTTTATGTTCTTCAATAAACTAGATTTTCTTTATCATAAGAGTATTTCATGTTCCAGTTTAAAGGAGGCTAAAGAAGCATGACTAAATACAACACCTGACCATAAACTTAATCCTGTACTGGAGGGAAAAAGTACAATAAAGAACATTATTGGATGACCTCACAAAATAGGAATACAAACAGTAGATTATATTTTTAAAAATATATATGTTTTAAAAATATATATGTTACCCCAAATAATCCAGAAAGAAATAAATCAAGAACAATGACAGAGTAAATGATAAATCAAACGGAGTAAAATATCAACTGTAGGTGAATCTAGATAAAGGGTATGTGGTCATTTTCTGCACTCTTTTTATTTTGTACTCTTTTTATTTTGTACTGTTTTGGCAAATTTGAAAGTATTTTCAAATAAAAAAATTTTGAAACCTATTCCACTATGTAAAATGAATGAAAACACAATGTCCTTAAATCGTGTGGCAAGCTCCTGTCAGTCATATATGATTTGTAGACATTTGATTGACGTGCTGATTTTCTTGGGACTTCAAACATGGGATTGTACATTTTGCCTGACCCACATGATAACTGAGGCATAACTTTCAAAATCTCTCCATCTGCCGCCTCACAACATGGACCATAGATGCTTTCTGTCTCTTCCCAGAACCTAATGATTTCCTTTTATATCTATAAAAAATATATCATAAATATATAATTATCCCACTCACTGTGTAATTGTAATCCACATTCTCTGGGCTAATAAATACCCTAAAGAACACAGTTATATGACAGAAACAGGAAATTCCACCAAACAGTCCCTACAGAAATATTCCTATCTTTCCTCCTTCCTTCCCTTTTTCCTTCTCAGGGGTCAGACAGCTCTCCCAGCCTCCTCTCTCTCTCCACTATTTCTCTCACAGGTGTTTATCTCAAAAAATCTCTTGCATGTCAAATCCTGTCTGGCATTTGCTTCTCAGAGAACCTAGACTAATATGGCCCCCTATCTTCAGAAGCATACATATAGAACTAGAGGTTACACCCTAGTCACCTTATTGCGTTTGGGTGTTTCCCAAGCCTCCATCAGCAATACATTAGACTTCCCAAGAAGGCAGTCTAATCTAATATTTATGAAACTAGACGACTTTGAAGTCAAAAGGACTCAGGTGGAAGAATTAGTTGGATGATCTTAATATTTAATGGAATCAGCTTTCTATCTCAGTGATATACATATTAGTAAAAGACAGAATTCTATTTTTTATGAACTCGCCTTTTATACCATGCAGATTTTCTTCATTGCTAAAGACAGATGTCAGGGAATTCCCTGGCGGTCCAATGGTTAGCACTCAATGCTTTCACTGCCGTGGGCCGGGGTTCAGTCCCTGGTCGGGGAACTCAGATCCTGCAAGCCATGCAACCAAAAAAAAAAAACAAAGACGGATGGCAAAGTTCCTAGATGTAAACTTCCTCGGGTGCTGTCAAAATTCCTATTTGTTTTACTGTATCTTGGAGTTCTTCATTTCCACAAATGACTAATCTCATTTTGGTTGTTCCTTGAAGACTAATGCTTATTTCAGTCTTGCCCAGTGTATAATAACATCTCTTGTCTGAACCCGAGGGTCCAGAACCATGCATCAACTTGTGTACCACACATGCCCCTCCTGGAAACATAGAGGTATCTCAAACACAATTTTTAAAAATTTAAACTTATTTTTATGCCCCTCTTCATGTGCTTCCTTTCTTGGAAAATGGCACTACCACACATCCTTTCCTTCATAGTCAATCACCATGTCCTACCTGCCACCCTGAGAACTATGTTACTGCCACTATTCAGGCCCTTTTTTTCCTTGTGCTATTAGTCCTCTAATGAAATCCCTGCCATAGTCTGTCTCTACTCCAGTCTTTTGCACTGGAAACAGGTGATTTTTCTAAAAATACAAACATAAGTCTCCTTGAGATGCTCTTGCTTACTTTGCACGTTTCATTTCTTCCTTCTATTTCCTGATAAACCCTACATACATACGAGTTGCTAAACCTCAACTATTAATCACCTACTACATGCTGAGCATCAGAAAGAGTCATTTTCAGCCCTAGGGGAGAGGTATTATCATTTCAAATCAGAAAAATTAGAGAAGATAAGTAACCTGTTCAATATCATAAAACTGACAAGGGACAGAGACAGGTCACTTTGACTCCAAGGTTACCCTTTTTTAAAAAAATTGAGACACTATATACATACAATAAAGAGTACAGATCTGAGTGTACAGTTTCATAAGTTTTGACAAATATATAAACCCCAATCAAGAAATAGACCTCTTTCATCACCTCCCAAATTTCCCTCTAGTTAAAAAAAATGACCTATAATTTTCATAGAGTGAAAACACATATTTAAATACCCAATTCTTGAAGGCCATTGTTTGTACCCTTTACCTGCCTTGCCCCAAACCTGCCTTGTTCTTTTATGCTGTTATACAAGGGAACACGCATTTCCCTCTGTTGAGATGCCCATACTCCTGATAACATCTACTCATTTTCCAAGTTTCAGTTTTAACATTATTCCCTTTCCTATGCCTTTCTCATACCCAAACCTGTACCAATAGTTAACTTTTCTCTAATATCTCCTAGTAATTGTTTACTCATCTATCACTCCCACTGCAGTCTAGTGACTAAAGTGTGTCTATAATTTTTTTATATTCCTTGCCTAGCATCTATTTTCTTGACAGTCACATAGTGTTCAAGACATATTTGTTGAATAAACAAGTTCATGATGCTAAAGGCATAGTGCCTTGTAAGTCTCGTACAAAGATTTTATGCCAAGGCAACAAAGATCTGTTAGAGGTTTTACACAAAGGGATGCCATGACTGTCTGTGTTTCAGGAAGATAACTGATAGCAATGTTAAGGGTATAAGACAGTAATGAAAAGAATGGTTGTAAAGAGTTAGTGGGAAACCATTGCAGAAGTCCAGAAAAGAAAGTATAAGGATGTTGGTTAAAGAAACAGAATGGGAAAGGAGAGCTCAGAGTTCAAAACACATTTCTAAGAAGTACTCTCCAGACTTCAATGGGGGTGGTAAAGGAGAAAGAAGGTTCGAGGATAGTCCATGGTCTTTGGTTGGGAGAAAACAGATTGCTGTGCCAGTAACTAAGAAAAATTCTATAGGAAGAACAGAATAAGTGGGCAAATTGATTTTAAGACACCAAGGTGTAATACAAATACATTGGAGATGAAATGGAAATATTGGGCAAGATCTCAGAAGAGTAGTCAAGATTAGAGATGCAGCAGTTGTGCTGGATATTTTCCGTTTACCCCTCCAGATAAACTTTTCAACCTTCTCTGTGCCCTAGAATCCTTACCTATTTTGATTCCATCGCTGCACTTTGGCTTCCAATTGGGTTTAGGCAATAAGAAGTACCAGCAAAACATTAAAGGGCAGGAAGAGAATGAGTTTTGGATATTTAGTCCGTGGCTCTCTCCCTTTCAGGTCACCACAGGCTAGCTGCATCCCTCTTGCAAAGGACACAGCTCTTGCCTAGTGACTCTCTCCAGGCAGCTACTTGCTAGATTCCATTAAGGGCTGCCCTTGCTTATTGCTTCAGGCCTAGGGTTGATAAGGCCTGGGGTACTAACCATTCCTTGCTGGTTTCCCTTGGGCCTTCCCACACCCTGGTAAATAGTCTTTATTGAAATCTCCTCAGTCACAGTATTTGGGAATGCCATCTGTTTCCTGCTGGGAACCTAACTGATACATATAGATGGTACCTGAAGTCCTGGGAGACAAAATCACCCAAGGAAAGAAGATAGAATAAGAAGAGTCCATGCAGGAAACAAACAAACAAACAAATGCATTGAAATTCCTTACTCAAGACATTTGCAGAGAAATTTGCTCTAGAGGGAGCAAGCAGAACCAGAGCCAAAGAAGAAAAGGGCTTCAAGAAGGAGTCAGTGATTTCAGTTGCTGCAGGAAAATCTACTAGAATGAAAACTGAAGTAGAATCTTGGTGTTGACAGGTAGAATGCCATTGGTGACTTTTTTCAAGAGTAGTTTTGGCATAATAGTGGTGTCAGAGGCATGACTGCAGTGCACTGAGGGGGGAATGGGAGTTGAGGAAGAGTAGATGTAAATGTAGACTATTGATTCAGGATTTTGGAGGGAGAGAAGAGAATCAAGGTAGGGTAGTGCTGTAATGGAGAAATAGTGTAGAAAAGGTTTTTTAAGGCGAGGGGAAAATGTGCTTGTCCAAAGACTAAAGAGAAAGAATCAGTGGGGAAAGTGAGATTGAAGATATAGGAAGGAGGGGAAAGAGAGCACAAGGAGGAGGAAAGATGAGAGGATAAGCTTTTCATGGAAGGGACCATCTTTCCCTCAAATGTTCAATGAAGGATGTAAAAATTAGGTGAGCCTCTATATTTTCCTGTAACACCCTGCACACATCACTAGCACATGACCACCACCATTATTTTGCAATTACCTGTTTACATTTTTGGTCTTCCTATATAAACTGCTACTCCAGGACAGGGTGTATACCTTATTCTTCTCTGTATCCTCAGTATCTTGTGTATAGGAGGTGATAATTTTTTTTTGAAAAGTTGAAGATTTGACAATATCTTCGGTTTAAGGTGGAGTAGTTGAGTGATGTTCTAACAGACGGTTTTGTTTTCTCTGTGAAATAGGAGGTTAGATCTGGCTGCAGCTGGGGAACATAAAGAAAGATAAAAAACTTGAGGGAAGAAGTAGAGCCAGGATCTGAATGAATACACAATTTAAATTGGATTCAGTGTCTATGCTCTTCACCACTACCTTATGTTGCCTCTCCTTGAAGCAGCTTCAATGGCCTCAAAAGATCTAATTTCTGCAGAGTTTAAAACTGCTGCAGTTGGGGATATTCTGATTTTTACTTAGCAAGTCGACTTTGGATTTAATTTGACTTCCCAAGTCTAGCCTACCAAGAAGAAAATGAATTAAAAAACTGATGTGAGAATTCTGGTTGTGTTTATTTTCTTGACTCTGAACTTTTAATTTGATTAAGACAAAGTCTTCCTCAGGCTTATCAATTTGGGTGGATGGCTCCAATCTCATTCTAAACTTGAAAATCAGAGTAGGCCAGGGGCACATTCCAAAGGTCCTCTGCTCTGAAACCCTGCCCAGCAGCTTGTAGGCTTCTACCCAGAGCAATCCTCCCTGCTTGCAGCACTGTGCGCGTCCGTTTGTTTTTGGTCTCTGGGTAGCACATACTCTGTATGACAATGAGACAAATTTTCATATGGGGCCAATTGAATCAGCCTCTTTTCATGGTAGTGAAATCTTTCCTTTTTTTTTTAATATATATTTCTTTTACATCTTTATTGGAGTATAATTGCTTTACAATGGTGTGTTAGTTTCTGCTTTACAACAAAGTGAATCAGTTACACATATACATATGTTCCCATATCTCTCCCCTCTTGCATCGCCCTCCCTCCCACCCTCCTTATCCCACCCCTCCAGGCGGTCACAAAGCATCTAGCTGATCTCCCTGTGCTATGCCGCTGCTTCCCACTAGCTATCTACCTTACGTTTGGTAGTGTATATATGTCCATGCCTCTCTCTCGCTTTGTCACAGCTTACCCTTCCCCCTCCCCATATCCTCAAGTCCATTCTCTAGTAGGCCTGTGTCTTTATTCCTGTCTTACCCCTAGGTTCTTCATGACATCCTTTTTTCTTAAAATCCATATATATGTGTTAGCATATGGTATTTGTCTTTCTCTTTCTGACTTACTTCACTCTGTGTGACAGACTCTAGGTCTATCCACCTCATTACAAATAGCTCAATTTCGTTTCTTTTTATGGCTGAGTAATATTCCATTGTATATATGTGCCACATCTTCTTTATCCATTCATCCGATGATGGACATTTAGGTTGTTTCCATCTCCGGGCTATTGTAAATAGAGCTGCAATGAACATTTTGGTACATGACTCTTTTTGAATTATGGTTTTCTCAGGGTACATGCCCAGTAGTGGGATTGCTGGGTCATATGGTAGTTCTATTTATAGTTTTTTAAGGAACCTCCATACTGTTCTCCACAGTGGTTGTATCAATTTACATTCCCACCAGCAGTGCAAGAGTGTTCCCTTTTCTCCACAACCTCTCCAGTATTTAGTGTTTCTAGATTTTTTGATGGCCATTCTGACTGGTGTGAGATGATATCTCATTGTAGTTTTGATTTGCATTTCTCTAATGATTTCCTTTGCTATGCAAAAGCTTTGAAGTTTCATTAGGTCCCATTTGTTTATTTTTGTTTTTATTTCCATTTCTCTAGGAGGTGGGTCAAAAAGGATCTTGCTGTGATTTATGTCATAGAGTGTTCTGCCAAAGTTTTCCTCTAAGAGTTTGAGAGTTTCTGGCCTTACATTTAGGTCTTTAATCCATTTTGAGCTTATTTTTGTGTATGGTGTTAGGGAGTGATCTAATCTCATACTTTTACATGTACCTGTCCAGTTTTCCCAGCACCACTTATTGAAGAGGCTGTCCTTTCTCCACTGTACATTCCTGCCTCCTTTATCAACGATAAGGTGACCATATGTGTGTGGGTTTATCTCTGGGCTTTCTATCCTGTTCCATTGATGTATATTTCTGTTTTTGTGCCAGTACCATACTGTCTTGATTACTGTAGCTTTGTAGTATAGTCTGAAGTCAGGGAGCCTGATTCCTCCAGCTCCGTTTTTCATTCTCAAGATTGCTTTGGCTATTCGGGGTCTTTTGTGTTTCCATACAACTTGTGAAAGTTTTTGTTCTAGTTCTGTGAAAAATGACATTGGTAGTTTGATAGGGATTGCATTGAATCCGTAGATTGCTTTCGGTAGTAGAGTCATTTTCACAATGTTGATGCTTCCAATCCAAGAACATGGTATATCTCTCCATCTATTTGTATCATCTTTAATTTCTTTCATCAGTGTCTTATAATTTTCTACATACAGGTCTTTTGTCTCCTTAGGTAGGTTTATTCCTAGATGTTTTATTCTTTTCGTTGCAATGGTAAATGGGAGTGTTTTCTTGATTTCACTTTCAGAGTTTTCATCATTAGTGTATAGGAATGCCAGACATTTCTGTGCATTAATTTTGTATCCTGCTACTTTACCAAATTCATTGATTAGCTCTAGTAGTTTTCTGGTAGCATCCTTAGCATTCTCTATGTATAGTATCATGTCATCTGCAAACAGTGACAGTTTTACTTCTTCTTTTCCGATTTGGATTCCTTTTATTTCCTTTTCTCCTCTGATTGCTGTGGCTAAAACTTCCAAAACTATGTTGAATAAGAGTGGTGAGAGTGGGCAACCTTGTCTTGTTCCTGATCTTAGTGGAAATGCTTTCAGGTTTTCACCATTGAGGACGATGTTGGCTGTGGGTTTGTCATATATGGCTTTTATTATCTTGAGAAAAGTTCCCTCTATGCCTACTTTCTGCAGGATTTTTTTCATAAATGGGTGTTGAATTTTGTCAAAAGCTTTCTCTGCACCTATTGAGACGATCATACGGTTTTTCTCCTTCAATTTGTTAATATGGTGTATCACGTTGATTGATTTGCGTATATTGAAGCATCTTGGCATTCATGGAATAAACCCCACGTGATCATGGTGTATGATCCGTTTAATATGCTGTTTGATTCTGTTTGCTAGTATTTTGTTGAGGATTTTTGCATCTATGTTCATCAGTGATATTGGCCTGTAGTTTTCTTTCTTTGTGACACCCTTGTCTGGTTTTGGTATCAGGGTGATGGTGGCCTCACAGAATGAGTTTGGGAGTGTTCCTCCCTCTGCTATATTTTGGAAGAGTTTTAGAAGGATACGTGTTAGCTCTTCTCTAAATGTTTGATAGAATTCGCCTGTGAAGCCATCTGGTCCTGGGCTTTTGTTTGTTGGAAGATTTTTAATCACAGTTTCAATTTCAGTGCTTGTGATTGGTCTGTTCATATTTTCTATTTCTTCCTGATTCAGTCTTGGCAGGTTGTGCATTTCTATGAATTTGTCCATTTCTTCCAGGTTGTCCATCTTATTGGCATAGAGTTGCTTGTAGTCATCTCTTATGATCTTTTGTATTTCTGCAGTGTCAGTTTTATTTCTCCTTTTTCATTTCTAATTCTATTGATTTGAGTCTTCTCCCTGTTTTCTTGATGAGTCTGGCTAATGGTTTATCTATTTTGTTTATCTTCTAAAGAACCAGCTTTTAGTTTTATTGATCTTTGCTATCGTTCCCTTCATTTCTTTTTCATTTATTTCTGATCTGTTTTTTATGATTTCTTTCCTTCTGCTAACTTTCGGGGTTTTTTGTTCTTCTTTCTCTAATTGCTTTAGGTGCAAGTTTAGTTTGTTTATTCGAGATGTTTCCTGTTTC
Source organism: Tursiops truncatus (assembly GCF_011762595.2). Taxonomy (NCBI): domain Eukaryota; kingdom Metazoa; phylum Chordata; class Mammalia; order Artiodactyla; family Delphinidae; genus Tursiops; species Tursiops truncatus. The sequence goes on along the minus strand of NC_047035.1, from coordinate 79,940,533 downwards.
ATAAGGTAGGATTGTATTGCTATAAACTTCCCTCTTAGAACTGCTTTTGCTGCATCCCATAGATTTTGGGTCATCGGGTCTCCATTTTCATTTGTTTCTTGGAATTTTTTCATTTCCTCTTTGATTTCTTCAGTGATCACTTCGTTATTAAGTAGTGTATTGTTTAGCCTCCATGTGTTTGTATTTTTTACAGAGCTTTTTCTGTAATTGATATCTAGTCTCATAGCATTGTGGTCAGAAAAGATACTTGATACAATTTCAATTTTCTTAAATTTACCAAGGTTTGGTTTGTGACCCAAGATATGATCTATCCTGGAGAATGTTCCATGAGCACTCGAGAAAAATGTGTATTCTGTTGTTTTTGTATGGAATGTCCTATAAATATCAATTAAGTCCATCTAGTTTAATGTATCATTTAAAGCTTGTGTTTATTTATTTTCATTTTGGATGATTGGTCCATTGGTGAAAGTGGGGTGTTAAAGTCCCCTACTATGAATGTGTTACTGTTGATTTCCCCTTTTATGGCTGTTATTATTTGCGTTATGCATTGAGGTGCTCCTATGTTGGGTGCATAAATATTTACAATTGTTATATCTTCTTCTTGGATCGATCCCTTGATCATTATGCAGTGTCCTTCTTTGTCTCTTCTAATAGTCTTTATTTTAAAGTCTCTTTTGTCTGATATGAGAATTGCTACTCCAGCTTTCTTTTGGTTTCCATTTGCATGGAATATCTTTTTCCATCCCCTCACTTTCAGTCTGTATGTGTCTCTAGGTCTGAAGTGGGTCTCTTGTAGACAGCAAATATATTGGTCTTGTTTTTGTATCCATTCAGCCAATCTGTGTCTTTTGGTGGGAGCATTTAGTCCGTTTACATTTAAGGTAATTATTGATATGTATGTTCCAATTCCCATTTTCTTAATTGTTTTGGGTTCGTTATTGTAGGTCTTTTCCTTCTCTTGTGTTTCTTGCCTAGAAGAGTTCCTTTAGCAATTGTTGTAAAGCTGGTTTGGTGGTGCTGAACTCTCTCAGCTTTTGCTTGTCTGTAAAGGTTTTAATTTCTCCATCAAATCTGAATGAGATCCTTGCTGGGTAGAGTAATCTTGGTTGCAGGTTTTTCTCCTTCATCACTTTAAATATGTCCTGCCAGTCCCTTCTGGCTTGCAGAGTTTCTGCTGAAAGATCAGCTGTTAACCTTATGGGGATTCCCTCGTATGTTATTTGTTGTTTTTCCCTTGCTGCTTTTAATATGTTTTCTTTGTATTTAATTTTTGACAGTTCGATTAATATGTGTCTTGGCATATTTATCCTTGGATTTATCCTGTATGGGACTCTCTGTGCTTCCTGGACTTGATTAACTATTTCCTTTCCCATATTAGGGAAGTTTTCAACTATAATCTCTTCAAATATTTTCTTAGTCCCTTTCTTTTTCTCTTCTTCTTCTAGAACTCCTATAATTCGAATGTTGGTGCGTTCGATGTTGTCCCAGAGGTCTCTGAGACTGTTCTGAGTTCTTTTCATTCTTTTTTCTTTAATCTGCACTGCAGTAGTTATTTCCACTATTTTATCATCCAGGTCACTTATCCGTTCTTCTGCCTCAGTTATTCTGCTATTGATCCTATCTAGAGTATTTTTAATATCATTTATTGTGTTGTTCATCGTTGTTTGTTTCACCTTTAGTTCTTCTAGGTCCTTGTTAAATGTTTCTTGCATTTTGTCTATTCTATTTCCAAGATTTTGGATCATCTTTACTATCATTATTCTGAATTCTTTTTCAGGTAGACTGCCTATTTCCTCTTCATTTATTAGGTCTGGTGTGTTTTTATCTTGCTCCTTCATCTGCGGTGTGTTTCTCTGTCTTCCCATTTTGCTTATCTTACTGTGTTTGGGGTCTCATTTTTGCAGGCGCAGGTTCCTAGTTCCCGTTGTTTTTGGTGTCTGTCCCCAGTGGGTAAGGTTGGTTCAGTGGGTTGTGTAGGCTTCCTGGTGGAGGGGACTAGTGCCTGTGTTCTGGTGGATGAGGCTGGATCTTGTCTTTCTGGTAGGCAGGTCCACATCTGGTGGTGTGTTTTGGGGTGTCTGTGTACTTATTATGATTTTAAGCAGCCTCTCTGCTAATGGGTGGGGTTGTGTTCCTGTCTTGCTAGTTGTTTGACATAGGATGTCCAGCACTGTAGCTTGCTGGTCGTTGAGTGAAGCTAGGTGCTGGTGTAGAGATGGAGATCTCTGTGAGATTTTCACTGTTTGATATTATGTGGAGCTGGGAGGTCCCTTGTGGACCAGTGTCTTGAAGTTGGCTCTCCCACCTCGGAGGAACAGCACTGACTCCTGGCTGCTGCACCAAGAGCCCTTAATCCACACGGCTCAGAATAAAAGGGAGAAAAAGTAGAAAGAAAGTATTAGTAGAAGTAGAAAGTGAGAAAGAAAGGAAGAAAGGAGGGAGGGAGGAAGGAAGGAAGGAGGGAAGGAAGTAAAAAAAGAAAGGAGATAAAGTAAAATAAAATAAAGTAAGATAAAATATAATAAAGTTATTAAAATAAAAAATAATTATTAAGAGAAAGAAAAGAAAAAAAATTAAAGAAACAAAAATAAAACGGATGGATAGAACCCTAGGACAAACGGTGGAAGCAAAGCTACACAGACAAAATCTCACACAGAAGCATACACATACACACTCAGAAAAAGAAGAAAGGGGGAAAAATCATAAATCTTGCTCTGAAAGTCCACCTCCTTAATTTGGGATGATTCGTTGTCGATTCATGTATTCCACAGATGCAGGGTACATCAAGTTGATTGTGGAGCTTTAATCCGCTGCTTCTGAGGCTGCTGGGAGAGATTTCCCTTTCTCTTCTTTGTTCTCACAGCTCCCAGGGACTTAGCTTTGGATTTGGCCCCACCTCTGCGTGTAGGTCGCTGGAGGGCGTCTGTTCTTCGCTCAGACAGGACGGGGTTAAAGGAGCCGCTGATTCCCGCGCTCTGGCTCACTGAGGGGGGGGGGGGGCGGGGGAGGGAGGGGCACGGAGTGCGGGGCGGGCCTGCGGCGGCCTCTGACGTTGCACCAGCCTGAGGCATGCCATGCGTTCTCCCGGAGGAGTTGACCCTGGATCCTGGGACCCTGGCAGTGGCGGGCTGCACAGGCTCCCTGGATGGGGGCTGTGGACAGTGACTTGTGCTCGCACAGAGGCTTCTTGGTGGCGGCAGCAGCAGCCTTAGCGTCTGTCTCATGCCCGTGACTGGGGTCCGCGGTTTTAGCCGCGGCTCGCGCCCGTCTCTGGAGCTCCTTTAAGCAGCGCTCTTAATCCCCTCTCCTCGCGCACCAGGAAACAAAGAGGTAAGAAAAAGTGTCTTGCCTCTTCGGCAGGTCCAGACTTTTCCCCGGACTCCCTCCCGGCTAGCCGTGGCGCACTAACCCCCTGCAGGCTGTGTTCACGCAGCCAACCCCAGTCCTCTCCCGAGCCGAGCCTCAGCTCCCAGCCCCGCCCGCCCCGGCAGGTGAGCAGACAAGCCTCTCGGGCTGGTGAGTGCCGGTCGGCCCTGATCCTCTGTGCGGGAATCTCTCCACTTTGCCTTCCTCACCCCTGTTGCTGTGCTCTCTTCCGCGGCCTCGAAGTTCCCCCCTCCGCCAGCCGCAGTCTCCGCCCGCGAAGGGGCTTCCTAGTGTGTGAAAACGTTTCCTCCTTCCCAGCTCCCTCCCACTGGTGCGGGCCCCATCCCTATCCTTTTGTCTCTGTTTATTCTGTTTTCTTTTGCCCTACCCAGGTACGTGGGGGGGTTCTTGCCTTTTGGGAGGTCTGAGGTCTTTTGCCAGCGTTCAGTAGGTGTTCTGTAGGAGTTGTTCCATGTGTAGATGTATTTCTGGTGTATCTGTGAGGCGGAAGGTGATCTCCGCGTCTTACTCTTCCGCCATCTTCCCGGAAGCCCGGTAGTGAAATCTTATAAAATCGTTTTCTACATTGCCAGAGGGGAGTATGGAATTTTAACATGGTCTATATGTATGTGTATATATATATACACATACATACATACATATATATATATATTTATAATGTAAGTGCAATTTATTTCTTAGCTGCTCCCAAAGAGGATTTGAGGGGACTAGTCTATCTTATTTTATTTGTCTCCTTTTTTGTACGGGCATAAATTAGATATTTTTTGCGGTGCGCGTGCCTCTCACTGCTGTGGCCTCTCCCGTTGCGGAGCACAGGCTCCGGACGCGCCGGCTCAGCAGCCATGGCTCACGGGCCCAGCCGCTCCGCGGCATGTGGGATCTTCCCCGACCGGGGCACGAACCCTTGTCCCCTGCATCGGCAGACGGGCTCTCAACCACTGCGCCACCAGGGAAGCCCTAAATTAGATCTTTTGAGGCCATCTAAGCTGTATCACAGAGAAGCAATGTAATATAGTGGTGAGGAGCATAGACACTGGATCCAGTTTAAACCGTGTGTTCATTCAGATCCTGGGTCTGCCATTAAAGGGTGGCCTGTGCTTGGGTACATTACTTAACTCCCCTGTGCTATAGTGTCTGGCTCCAACTGTAAACTGAGATAATGTTAGTATCTACCTCATAGATAATTATGAGGATTATAATTTAGATTATGCAAAGTACTTCAACTAGTAACTGGAACATGGCCACATGCTGAAATTATTAAGTCCGTTAACTCTTACTATTTCTTTAAAATAAATTGCTACCAAATGGCCTACCAAAATATTACTAGATTATTCTATGACTCAGTGTACCCATTTAATAATATAGGTAACATATATAAGGTATTTTGTCTGCTAGGTGCTGTGCTAAATGCTTTCTATATGTTATCACTGGAAAATGTAACAGAAGAAACAGAAGCTGAGAGAAGATTATTAAGTTGCCCAGCATCAAACAGTTGGTTAAATGAGATTTGAACCAGGGAGTTTGACTCCACGTCTACAGACTTAACCACAAAAAGACATTGCTTTTTCTTCATACAGCTATTTTCATCATTGGGCAAAAATATTAGTCTGGATATGACTAGGCTTAGTTAAAAGTTACAGACAAACCTAACGACATTCTTAGTAGAAACCACTAGGGAATAGTGACTGCTCTTCTCAGAACTGTTATTTTTTATCTTTCTGAAGAATGTTAGTATATTTTGTCAGTTTTATTTGATTTAGGATTCAGATGTTTGGAGAAATATTTCCCAGCCTTCACTTCAGAACACGCACTGCTCCTTGAACCTTTAAAAGACCCAGTTGCAAACCTGATCTTTCTTTTCCCCTATAAATGAAGAATTCCTACTGACTTAATGTGCATGAATTAATTTTTGAAAGTAGTATTTACAAGATGGTCATAAACACTTCCTCCAGGTGGAAAATTTCAACTCAAGAAGACACTAGATTTAGAAAACTTAAATAGCAATTAGTTTGCTCATACAAAGGGGGAGAAAAATCCTTGATGGTCTCATTTTTCCATGTCTCTAATGTACGTACTTTTAAAAGAAATTCATTCTCTCATAAGCAATGTTACATGTCACAAATAATATCGTTTTGGATCTATTGCATATTATGAAGAAGTAGCTTTAGTAACTTTTTCTTCACACTCACTTCCGATAAAACAAAATATGTGAGTGTCTGTGTGTTTAACATGTTTAGCATTTGTAAATAATTTTCCAGGTTTCTAGCTAATATCCTATTCTAGAGAGTGGCAAAACATACATAACCATGTTAATTATTTGTAGTTTCTCATGTTAAGTTTGATTATAACTGGCTTTATAATCACCATCTTTACTCTTCTAAAAGTTTCCCGCCATTATATAAGAATTTTGGAATATAATATGGCTCACAAATTCAAAAATCAGGTCTGTTCTGCTCCCTTCAGTACTGGGAATTCGGGCTGTTATATCTAAGACTACAGATGAGCTGGGAAACTAGGGGTGGTGAGTGTGGCGGTGGGGAAACACTGGAATGGAGGAAAGATGTGAACTTGGGATACAGACAGACCTGGGTTTGAGTTCTGGCCCTACCACTTATTACCTATCACTTTATGTAAGAAATTCTATCTTCAACCTCTTAGTCTGTCACTTTCCTCTGGATTAAACAGAGACATCAATATTTACTTCTTACATTGTTGTGAGGAATAAATGCAGGAACGTATTCTAATGTGTTCGGCACCATTAATAGCACATAGTAGGTTCCTAATAAATGTCAGTTCTGATCTCTTGGACAACACTACTTCCATGAATGTAACTATGGACAACTAACTCTGCTGGTCCAGTGTTCGAAGGGAAGAGAGAGGGAAGATATTCTTGCCATGTGCCTAAACACTCAAACCAGTTCAGAACATGGAGAAGAGAAGGGATTCGATTCTAATTGGAAGCAGTGTGATATAATGGTATGAGGGAAGGTTCTAAAATCAGATAAAGTAAGTATGAATTTCATCTTTCTATTCAACTTGAAATCTGATTTTAAGACATTAATTTATAGGAACTTCAGCTCTCTCACCTGTGAAATGTGGATAATAACGCATACTCTTAGACTTAAGGTGAGAATTAAGTGAAATAAAGCTTCTTAACACAGTGCCTGGAAAATACATAAATCCTAATTTCTTACTCGAAGGAGCAGTAACATCCATTCCACCCAGACGGGGATGATTTCTACCCCATGGTTTATCTGCGTATACCTAGGACCCAGAGTGAAAGAGTAGGGTAGAGAAGCTTTGATGCCATCCTCTTTCTTGTTTACTGCACTCACTAAGTAGGCATTGCCTCTTTTCATTGACTGGCATTATGAATCTCATTTCAATTGGATCGTATTGGCGGGTTAGGGCAGATTAAGATCAGTGGTTTAATTTCTTTGGTTAAGATAGGCTATGGAACACTATGCTATTTCTCCAAAAAGGATAGCTACTAATTCATGGCTGTTTACTTTGCTCTAGGTTCTTCACCCAAAGATTAGCTAATCACCTTTGAAACCTTTCTAAGGAATTGGAGGCCTAAGGAGTTCAAGCCACGTGTTCCAGGTTATATAGTTTATAAACAGCAGAACCAGATCCCTCTGAGAGCTCCCTTTCCTGTCCCAGCTGACTCTCTACTTCCTCACCTGTTCATCGATTTCCCGCTCTGTCCACCCCAGCTGGACAAGGTCCCTCTTGACTATAAATGTTCATAGCCCTTTGTTTTCATCTTTCACATGGCTCATATACTTTTCTATTAGTTATTAAAGTTATTTGAGTTCATTTCCCTGAATCAATAATAAATTCCTGGAGAAGAGGGACAATATTACACACCACTGTATCAATCAGGAGTGTTTTTAGAGCTTTTAACAATATGGAAATTTAATTATTGCACAAAACAAGAAGTCTAGATATATATGGCACTGGAGTGCAGCAGTTTAACAATTTCATAAATGGCCCAACTCTATTTTCTCTCCACCATGTTTAGTGTAATAGACTTATATTTTCTCACATGTCACATCACAGTTGCAAGATGGCAGTCACAGATCCAGCCATCTGATTTTTGTTCAAGGTAAGAAGAGGGGGGAAGGGCAGCACCACTGAGCTATCTACTCATGCCCATCTCTTATAAGACAAGAAAACCCTCTCAGGATCTCCATGATTAACTTCCTCCTATATCCCATTCCAGGACTGGGTCCCTTTGCAGGTCTTCAAGTGTACAAACACAACCATAACCCCACATTTCCCCAAATGCTGTGATTTATAACTGAAGAATTGAAAGACTCATTTAAAGCCTTAATGACAGTTACATGTGATAGGAAGTAGAGGACCAGAAAGCTAAGGGCATACATGATACTGAATAGCTGTTGAGGATCCCTTCTAAGGAGTTGCACCTATTTCCATATACCAGTTTTATAGCACCTGAAGTTTAAACTCATGCCTCAGCAAAGTCACAAATTGCAAGATGGTGCAGATTTTGGGGGGATTTGCTTACAATTAGTCACAGGCTCAAATGTTAAATCTCTGAATACCAAGGGTCTATTTTAACCTCTTTCGTGATGAACAAGGTGGATTGTGTGTGCTTCCTACTGAATTACTACCCCTTTACATTCTTGAGAGAAAGTCTTTGTTGATGGCTGACTTGTAGACCCACACTACGTGTAGTTATAGTTCCCTCAGGTGCCAACAATAGGTAGAATAAAATTTAAAGATGTTTCAGGTGAATAGCGTTTCACCCTGAACCCTGCCACAAATTGTGAGTCAATTATTTATGAGTAGAGCCCAATTTGTTTAAACCTCATTGACCTATAATACAGTTATGACATGTGTCTTGACTTGATTCTTCCCTCTATTGATTTGGTCTGGAAAAGTAAAACAAGAGGTGAAATGGCCCCTCAGGGTAAGTTAAAATTGTAGGTTATGGCCATGTTAAATTGCTTTAGTATACTTTGTGTCCTTTAGAGTCAGAAAATGAAGCAATAAAGTAAGCTGATGTAAGTAATTCTTGTTTTTAAAAGGACCTTGAAGTGCTCTTAACAATATCATGGATTTGATAAGATCTGCTTCAGACTTCTTAATTTAAAATGAACATAAAGATGGTAAAGCTGAAGGAATGTTGAAATACTAGTGTTGTGTTAACAGCTTTGAAACTGAATTCATGGGAGGGGACCAATGGGAACTCTTCACTATTGTCTGCCATACCTGGGGGGAAAATGAAAGTAGCAGTCACTGCTAGGAATTTCCTGGGGGGCATATCCAGGTGTACAAAATATTTAGGAGGGTTTCAAATGTTTTTGCTCATTACTTATGTGTTATCAAGTTCAGACAGTGTTTAAAACTCAGACAATTTTCAAGTTTTGAACGTTAATTTTTGTGACAGGCAAACCTATTAAATCTGAGTGTTCACAACTTTTTCCTCTCCCCTCCCCTTTTCCCTACTTGTCTGTGAATATTGTGGTAGAGAACTGGCAAAAGAGAGAAAAGGAGAGAGAGGATCAATAGTTGGAAAAAAGAATAGACTGCGTGGGGAGTAAAAGTGGAGAAAAAGGACAAGAGCCAACATGCGAACATGAGCTGGGTTTAGGGCAGAGTACTCTGACATTTAGAGAGAGGGAAGAGAGAGAGTTGAGATGTGGTTTATGCAGAAAGAAATAAAGCAAGCTAATTTCAAAATATGCTATTATGTATGATGAATAGTGTGCTTTGAGATAATTAGATATTTATTTAAATTTTTCTTTCAAGGTAAGAACAAGCTGATTTGGCTTTATGCTCCTTTCTATTATTACCCTTGAAATTGTCATCTCTTGCTTTTTAAAGCACTTTCTTTCTTACATGCCAATAATAGCAGTTCTATTGATTGATTACCCTTGAAGGAAGTATACAACAAAGAGAAAGAGACTTGAGCTGGAGCTGGGTGAGATGGGATTAGAAAGTGAACCAGAAGACACGGAGCACACAAAAGCTGGACCAGAATTGAAAGCTTTTGAGATAAAGGAGCAGTTCCGGGGAGAAATTGTCACTCCTAGGACCTCAGTTACTGCTTAAACACTGCTTCTTTGATTTCAGCTTATACTCCTGTATGTTTAATTCCAGAACTCCATTTGTGCCACTAATAACCAGGAGGCTAGTTTGAGCCCTCTAGAGTTCTGGGTAACACGATATGCTGATTCAGACATTCCACACTCTGAAGATTATATGTCACCCATATAGCTTAAGAGCCTCTGTGTTAAGTATGTCTGAATTAAGGGTTGTGAAAAGCAGTGCATGTAGTGGCAACTGTTGTTTTGGAACCAGGGATGAGGTGGCAAGTTTGAACCAAGAAGTCACAAAATTCTTGGTCAAGAACTTCCAACTCCATTGTCTTCATCCAAAATAACATACGGGGAGGAATCAGTACCACTTCAGAGTCAGTCTTTCCAGCTCCCAACTCTAAAGAATCATTCTATGGGAACCACTTCAGCTCTGCTGGTCAGTGTGTCTGTCTCCTTTCTGTGTCTGCCAACCATCTCCTCTGTTCAAACACATAGAAAGCATTTCTTGCGTACTAATGGTGGGAATGTTCTGTAATAGATGCAATGGTGTCTACTCTCAGAGTTCATCCTCTAATCAGGGATAAGCATAAAACCACTGAGTGGTTTATAGTAATTTTTGTGTGTGTGTGCCTGCATTGGGTCTTTGTTGCTGTGCATGGGCTTTCTCTAGTTGCGGTGAGAGGGGGCTACTCTTCGTTGTGGTGCACGGGCTTCTCATTGCAGTGGCTTCTCTTGTTGCGGAGCATGGGCTCTAGGCACGCAGACTTCAGTAGTTGTGGCGTGTGGGCCCAGTAGTTGTGGTGCATGGGCTCAGTAGTTGTGGTGCGTGGACTCAGTAGTTGTGGCTGTCAGGCTCTAGAGTTCAGTCTCAGTAGTTGTGGTGCACAGGCTTAGTTGCTCTGTGGCATGTGGGATCTTCCTGGACTAGGGATCAAACCCGTGTCCCCTGTATTGGCAGGCAGATTCTTCTTAACCACTGCACCACCAGGGAAGTCCCTATAACAATAATTTTTAAATTACTGAAGCTCTTTAGAATTTTACATATATTACCTAAGTTGTTTTAATAATAATCCTGCAATGTTGATGATGTATATACATTTGTTGCTATGATTTCTACTTATAAAAACAGAAAATTTAGATCCAATGAGGTTAAGAAACTTGTCTACATTGTTTGGCTAAAGCTTATGACCTACATTTTCTAATTTCAAATCCCAGGTCCTTTAAAATTTAATTGTATTAAATTGAAATGAGTGAAAATTAATGTAGTTTTAAAAGATGCAATAATCATTTTGGATATAATTGTAAAGGAATAATCTGAGTAGGGTGTGTATTCTTTTTTTTTTTTTTTTTTTTTGCGGTACGCGGGCCTCTCACTGTTGTGGCCTCTCCCGTTGTGGAGCATAGGCTCCCGACGCGCAGGCTCAGCGGTCATGGCTCACAGGCCCAGCCGCTCCGTGGCATGTGGGATCCTCCCAGACCGGGGCACGAACCCGTGTCTGCTGCATCGGCAGGCAGGCTCTCAACCACTGTGCCACCAGGGAAGCCCCAGGGTGTGTATTCTTGAAAATATCAAATTTATTATACATTCTAAAGAGAGACATGGATTTAGAAAAAGATATTTATGGAAAATAGAAAAAATTGTTATAAATCGATGGCATATTCAATATACATTTGTGTGTATATTTAAAATTTCATTTAAAATGCGTATGAGAGTAATAGCTCTCATTTAATGAGCACATACTATATACCAGACCTCTGACATGTATTATCTCGTTTAATATTCACAATATCCTTCTGAGATAGTATCTATTATTAAACTCTGTTTTACCTTTGAGGAAATGGGTGTCGAGGTTTAGGACTAACTCTGGATCCTATATAGCAGAACTAGGACTCAAGCTACCTGGTTTGTGCAGAGCCATGGGGTCCAGTGTGAGACTGCATAATGGATAGATAGGTACTGAAGATAGTAAGTGGCTCTGTTCGGCCTGAAAGCCCACCTTGTGGCAAGAAGGGTTTCAAGGGGTGGGGTTAGTATCATTGGTAAGTGTCCCTCAATCTTCTATTAGCTGTGGTTCAAACTTTTCATCCCTGCCACTCCAAACCAGACAAAACTTCTTAGGCTCAGTAAATGTGAAACAAATGTAATGACATAATTTCTTTTCACAGAAGATGTTTAGAAGAACATCTCAAATGCAACTGTAATTTATCCCCTTTCACTATAATTTTCTTCATGTGGGAAATCCCCTTGAACATTTCATCCAAGCTCACACTTGCTTCCATGGATTAAACTCCCACATGCACTCTCCTCCTAAGCAAATTTCCCGTTTTGGCCCCAGATTTCTCCTGGCCCTCAGTATAACGCTCACTAGATTTCCTTTGGTCATTATCAAACTTGGTATGCCTCAAACTGAACTCACTAGCTACGCTTGCCACTTTGAATGCCCCTTTGAACAATCCCACCAAAGGTAACTTTGTTCCTACTGTGTTCTCTTCTCAACCCCACACCCCCATCCAGGCAGCTTCTATATAGAACAGGTGAGAAGATGATTGGCCTTTTATTGTTGACTTCTTAGTCCCCAGACTCCCCTGACTTGGAATCCTATTGCACATGGCTAAAAAGTATTGTTCATTCATTCCTTAGTATTGTTCATGCCTTAGATCATGTGTTTCTGTTAATAATGACCTCCAATGACTTCCTTTTTAGATAGTAACTTTTTTCCTTTAAAACTTCCCTATTATCTAGACTCACCTACAAAATCTATTATCTCTCTTATATAACTCAGGGCATGTTGTACCTTTTAGCTGGCCAACCAAGAGAGCATTCATTTGGTTCTAATACTATTTTCTCTCTTGTTTATTCTCCAAAAATTTTTAACTAAGGCTTTCCTGAAGGTTTCAAAAAAATTTCTTCTTCCTGTTGTCGTATCATATCTTTGCTTTTAAAAACAAAACAAAAAAATGAAACCAAAGACAAAACCCCCAAATAAACCAATTCAAACCACCACCAACAAAAAAAAAAAAAACCTCCACAAACTCCAAGTTCCTGGTTTGTCCAGACTTATTAGTATCCCATTTTCCAATGTGTCAAAAAAAACAAAACCAAAAACAAAACAACCAACCCAAACTTCCTAATTTCCCTTTTGTGGTTTTTATTAATAAGTATCCATTTTAAAGGATAACTATCACCTCTATTGGATTGTAAATCTGCTTGAGGGCAGGAGACTGTTTCTAACCACTAATAGGTACCCACACATTTATTAGAGAGCAGTGCAACCTCTAGGGGGTCAATAAATACTTGTTGACTCACTGACTCTATAAATATAAACGGCAGAATAATCAGACATTCTGCTAGCACCTAATTTGCTCCCCGTAGGTAAGTTTGTCTCTTTGGTAGCATTGATTCTTTTAGGCCACCAGGGTTCCATTTAGTGAATTATAACTGCCATGTGCTAACTGGTACCTTGGTGGCCTGAATGAGTTTAAGAGTCTCCCCAAATGAAGGACATCCCCCCGGAGAGTGACTCTGAATCTTGTTGAATACCTTACCAACCTTCATTCCACAGCATTTTCCCTTTGAGACAAAACATTCCTTTGCCTTTAAGCCTTTTATCCTTTTTACAAGGCAGAAACTCTCAAGTCATAAGCAAATAAAAATGCAGTTCATTGACCATATTCTTGCTATTTTACATTTTTAAAGGAAAGTATTGCTGAATGCCAGGCAGGAAATTCACAATTTTCCTTGCAGCATTTTTCATAAGTGAGCAGCTTTCCAACAGATCCAGCTGTCAACAGTGCCCTCCTACTGTTTGACTCACATTCAGAATTCATTTCTATGTGCACCACAATACAAAAATTTTGCAAAGCATTAAAGGAGTATGTAGACTACTCCATAGGTGTTGATTCCTCGGGCCCAGAGTCTCAAAGCTTTTCTGTTTTGCCTAGTATTCTCCTTTATGCAATTTTAGAAAACTTAAAACAAGTAAGCCTTTACTTCATAAGGCAGTGCTGTAAATGAAAGTGAAGAATCGAACCAGTACTCCTAAAACTCCTTCCCTCTGCTCTTTTGACTTGGCTTTAAACACCTCCTAGGTGTTTGACATGTATGTAGATGAATTGTCTGACGAGGTTATTGTAGGTTTGTTTTGTTGTTTTTTTTAGAAAATACTATTAAAAGGCAAGGTGGTGTGTTAACTTAGTACAAAGAAAATTGTATTTCTAATCCTAATCTCCTATATGACAATGTGCTTTTGGTCACAAGGACATGATAAAAAAATGCTAAGGGACTTCCCTGGTGGCGCAGTGGTTGAGGGTCCGCCTGCCGATGCAGGGGACACGGGTTCGTGCCCCGGTCCGGGAAGATCCCACATGCCGCGGAGCGGCTGGGCCCGTGAGCCATGGTCGCTGAGCCTGCGCGTCCGGAGCCTGTGCTCCGCAGCGGGAGAGGCCACAACAGTGAGAAGCCCGCGTACCGCAAAAAAAAAAAATGCTGATGGCCCAGTATAACCTATCACTTCTGCCAGGAAAAGCACCACAGTGAAGGAGTGTCACTGGTATAATTTTCATTTTCACAAAAATTACACACTTCTTAAATGTACAATGTGGTGGCCATTTTGTCTGAATCAAAGTGTTCTTTCTGAATTTTTATGTTGCTTCTTGTGCTAATTTTCAACTCCAGATTTTCTCTCTTATGCATGCTAAATTTAAGTGTAAAAAAACCCCCCAAATCCAAAATAATAAATGGAGGATGGGAAAACATAGGATGATTATTTCAAGACTGCATCATAGATCATATAAAGACAGAGTCTCAGCAATTTATTTGGCCTGTCTGGGTGCTTGCTTAGGGAGCTAGAGATCTAGGCTTTCATTCTATCAGCAGCTCTTGCTGTCCATTAATTAGAATATATATTACTATTAATTCAAGGCTGTGCACTGCCTTCTTTATGTACACTACAAGTATTTCCCTGAAACTGCATCTGTCCTTAGTTATAACATGCAACATTCCTGCCCTGAATTTGTTTCTTCCCCAATCTACTTATTGTATGCTTGCCAGACTGCACAGATGCTTTTTGGATTGGAAATCTATTACTGCTTTTACTAATATTTTAAAATGTTGACAGTGTAGAATTCAAGTTGATCTCTTTACAAACATGGGTAAGTAAAACCCATTTAACAGATCAGGAAATTAGGCCATGTATGATTTGGCTATAATATGCAAATCAAATGGTTAAATATCTTTCAACAGCAGATGTTCCCCCATGGATAGAGTTATCTCACAGAAATTAAGGCCCCTTGTCCACTTCTGAAACAGCCTAGACAGTTTGAAAATAGAAGTGCTGAACCCATTAGCTTCCCCTCAGACCTGCATTTCCTTATGGAATTCTGTACCTCAGCTAATGGCATTTCAATACACCCTCTTGCCTCAGTTAGAACTCCTGAAGTCATCTTTGACTTATGTCTCTTATTTTCCATGTCCAATTGATCATCAGACCTGTCAGTTCTCCCTCAGAAATGTCCTCTGGCTAAAGTCCCTTTTTATCATCCTCACGGCCACTGGCTTAGACCCTCATCATTTTTGTTTGGTGTATGAATATAGCCTCCTATCTGATCTCCCTGGCATCTGTCTTCCTCCCCTCAAGTCCATTCTTCACATAGACACCAGGATGATCTTTCTGAAAACAATTCTCCTCAAGTTACTTCTCTTCTTAAAGTCCTCAGCTGGAGTCCAGTTGTTCACAGGATGAGCCCTAAACTCCTAAGCTGGGTCTGTAAGGCTTTTGCCATCAACTTCTCCAGTTACAGTTCTTGCTGTTTTCTATGTGAACTCTTCTCTCGTGCTCCATTCATAAACATTCACATCAAACTTTTGTATTAGTTAATTATATTAATGTATGCCTTTGTGCATGTTTTCCTACTGTCTTCTTTTCTCCTTCACCACTTGGAAAACCTAACCATTTAAGACCATGCTAATATCACGTCCTCTTGAAGTCTTCCCTAACATGGGTAAAATTATTTTTACCCTGCTCTAGACTTTTTCATGATGCCATTAATACTTCTGTATAACATCTATTGCACTGTATCTTAATTATCTGTTAATAAGTCTGGTTGTAAACTCTCCCTATACCTGATGCATATTGGAATTTTTCAATTACAAGAACATTCAATAAATGCTGTAAGAATGAATGAATGATCCCTATTGATCTTTCCCCCATGCTACAGTGCTCTGTAACCAAACAAAATGATATTTTTACTGTAAGTGCTTCTCTATAATGTGATATATGCTTTCCTGAAAAATCTGATCTTCTGCAGAAATAAAACAAACACAAACAATTAAAAGGTCTCATTGGGAAGACCACTCAAAATCTCATGCAATTTGTAATCAGAGCACTAATAAAAATAATATTGGATATCTGAGCTATGTTGGATTTCCCTGAAGGTCTTCCTCAGTGTGGCTGGACATGGCCAGAGTAGATATCAATAACAAACAGTAACAATAGAGTGGAGATGCTATAACACTTGGATTTGTTAGGGAGGAGTTGCTGAGATAATGTAGATGGAAGTGGAGTCTGAGCCAATGGGGTAGTTGTTAAGGTGGGCACTGCGGCAGTGCAACCTGCCTCAAGCCTCGTCTCCTTAGGCTGGCAAAGTATCACTTTGGGGAGGGAACCAAGAGTGCAAACACGCATTTTTAATTTTTTATATGTAGATGCTACAGCCTTGAAAGGGTTGCTGCAACCAATGCAACAGCCATGCGGGGAAACTTTTCCTTTCCTGCCAAAAGTTATCATTCTCTTCTTGCTGTATTATTGGTTCCTCTTGTCTACCAAAACTTGCATATTGAAACAAGGTTACTTCCATATTTCACAGATGTTCCTCTACTTATCAATTACCTTCCCCTATTTATCAATTACATATGAGCTTAATCACATTACAGACAGGGGCTGACGTTCCAGCAAAGCAGACAGTATTCACATAGTTGCATTGCTTAATTATCCAATGCCTACGTCTTATCTTTCCAGTGAAATGCTGCAGCTAATTCTTTGAAGATAGGGACTGTATGTAATACTGAAGGAATGTGATATTTTTTTTTCAGATTTTGACATAAATTTCTTTTGAGTAGCAGATGCTGCCTTGCCAGTCATTCGTTTGCTCTCAAATCCATTCTCTGCCCTGCCCCTCTCTGGTTTGTGTTGCAGGGATGCACATTCTCAGCTTCTCTTCCCAAGTGACTTCTGGGTAGTTTTGGCCAACGGTAGGCACAGGTGAAAGGCTGGCAGGCAGTAGGAGAGAAGCCAGATATTTCCCCTCTTAGTTCTTTGCTTTGGGCTCTCTCTGACAGTGGCTATCCTTCTTCTGTGACTCTAGCTCCTAGGGGATTGCCCCACTCTCCATGGCTTCCGTTACCACCTCTGCTGGGATTCCAGCTCCTACTTAGACAGCTCTGGCTTCTGAGCTCTAGGAACAACGCCTCCTCCCCCTGTCCCTTAGAGGTGGTAGAGGCTTCCTGCTGCTACTAATTTCTGGGTTGTTTCCCTGTTCCTTGACCTGCTTCTCAGCTCTTCCGTCACCATGTTACCATTTTCTTGCGTTCAGTTGCGTCTGCATGAAAGATCTAAAGTGTGTTTCCCAGACTGGACTCTGATATGCTGTTACAAACAATATAGAGGAAAATCAGATCAACCACAGGCTCCCATTGCCCAACTTGTAGAATAGAATAAAAATCACCTTGTCTGTATTCATCCTTTAAGAAGACAATGGTAGTCAAAAGCCCTATTATCGTTGGGAATGTTAAATGAGGTCTTATGAATAATTCCTGCAGTATTAAGAAAGCACACACTCTTTCACAGCACCTTGATTACACAGTTGTACTCACACTCCTATCACCTACAGAAGAGGCTGTAGCACTATGCCTCTGATGATACTTGAGGACACAGCCCTGGGGACTGTGCCCAACCTTATGACATTTAGAGGCTTATTTCCCCAGTTTTCTTTCCAGTAGACAATTAACAGAGGGAGGTATCAGAATGTCCTGAAAATTCCCAAACTTCTGTGGCCTTTGTCTCCAACCAATTCATAAGAAACACCAACAACAACTTCAATTAAAGGTGAAAACAAGTTCCAAATCTTTTGATGACTGTCTCCCCCCTCAAAAAAGTACCACCCCAATTTAAAAAGGAACTGGCTCAGTAGGTATGTACTACAAAACCTGGTGCTAGTGTCTCCTGCAAAAGATGATTTTTGACGTTTCCAAGAGAATAGGAAGATGGGATGTTCATACCCCTACGTGATGTGACGAATCCAACTTTTATAGACAAAACAGGTACTGAAGCTGTAATCACACAGGCTGACTAAGGGAAGAATAATGTAGCTCTTTTGAGTCAGGATTAAGTTGTATTGGTTGATGGGTTTGGAAAAACAATATTATACTTGGCTTCTAGATAAATATTGCAGAGACCTCTTGTAAATCCTCCAGTAATTTTTTGTAATCCTTCACAAGTAGTAAAATCATTGCTGTGAGGCAGACAGGAGAGGAATCCACAAATAAGACATCTGTTATTGTTTTATCAATGATGGTATATGTCCAACTGTGAAATAACAACATTTAACAAGAAATGGAACCTTATCCAAAATGAGATCTCACTCACTCCCATGACTTCATTTGCTACATTAATAAGAGTAAACTGAAGTTTATAATTGGGTGATCTTATCTATTAGCATTAGTAATTTATCACAGGTATAGGGCTTTATATTTTAGATTAATGGAATTCAAAATGTTAGGAAAGCCCTATGCTAACATATAGCATGCATGGACAGATGAAGATGGTGATACACTGAATAAATAGAAAAATATTAGGGCTAGTTGCCTTTTGTTCTATATTTTTAAAGAAAATTTTCAACTCCTCAAAATTTTTAGTTTGCTTGTTACAAGTAAGATATTCTTATAATAATATATTAAAACAACACTGAAAGAATGTTGAGGCTTATAATGCTTTCAAAAGACACTTAATATTATGAGTCAATATTTAAAATGACTGTTTAGAGAAAAAATGTATTATTTGAATCTAAGACACTTTTTCCAACATACAGGTGAAAAACAAATTAAACTCTTAAACTCCAAAGGCTATGTCACCATATGTTTGGAGAATTTTTAAGAACCCCAGAGTAGAACTTTGGCAATGGAATAGGTAATTATTTGCCGGCACCAGATTTGTGCAAATCAAGGAGAGCTTAAACAGGCTCTTTAAAAATGCCTTCAAATGATATCCAGGAATCTCTTGGTTTTTACTTATCTTTCCATTGTCTTCATTTGACTCCTGTACTTTAGGTTCTATTAAAACAAACCTTTGCTCAGCTCTCAATCTGAAAGGTAGCAGCTCTGTATGTTCCGCCGCTGCCCCTTGGTCTCATGCTCTGCAACGTGTGTGGAACCAAAGGCCTTGCTCTGTTCTCCTGTGGATTTCAAGTTCAAACTCCGTTTAATCCTTTTCCAGCCTTTGCTAACACTGGTGACTGCTGAAGCCAAAGGTGGAATGTTGTGTGGATCTGCTTAGAAAGGAGGTGTTGGAGCCAAGTAGGAAACATCTAGGCCTCTCGACATTTGCCACCACTGACTACAGCGGACTTTTGGAAACTCCCTCTTTCTTGGGCTTCCGTGATACCCTTCTCTCCTGGCTCTTCTACTTCTTTGGCCTGACCTCTCCTTCTCAGGTTCCTATAGTAAATCTCATTCCTCTTCCCTGTCTCTGTATGTAGGGGCTTCTAGCGCTCTGTCCCTGGTCATCTTCCAATCTTCCACACCTTGATCATTTCATCGACCATACTTTTTTTTTTTTTGCGGTACGCGGGCCTCTCACTGCTGTGGCCTCTCCCGTTGCGGAGCACAGGCTCCGGACGCGCAGGCTCAGCGGCCATGGCTCACGGGCCCAGCCGCTCCGCGGCATGTGGGATCCTCCCGGACCGGGGCACGAACCCGCATCCCCGGCATCGGCCGGCGGACTCTCAACCACTGCACCACCAGGGAAGCCCATCGACGATACTTTTTTTCTGAGCTGTATTGAGGTATAATTTACACATAGGAAGTGTATATGTGTGTGTGTGTGTGTGGTGAGAAGTCTTAAGATCCACCCTCATCTTCTTTATCCATTTGTCTGTCGATGGGCATTTAGGTTGTTTCCATATCCTCGCTATTGTAAATAGAGCTGCAGTGAACATTGTGGTACATGACTCTTTTTGAATTATGGTTTTCTCAGGGTATATGCCCAGTAGTGGGATTGCTGGGTCATATGGTAGTTCTATTTTTAATTTTTTAAGGAATCTGCTTACTGTTCTCCATAGTGGCTATATCAGTTTATATTCCCACCAACAGTGCAAGAGGGTTCCCTTTTTTCCACACCCTAACCACCATTTGTTGTTTGTAGATTTTTTGAGGATGGCCATTCTGACCGGTGTGAGATGATGTCCATCAACAGATGAATGGATAAAGGAGATGTGGTACATATATATGATGGAATATTGCTCAGCCATAAAAAGGAACGGAATTGAGTTATTTGTAGTGAGGTGGATGGACCTAGAGTCTGTCATACAGAGTGAAATAAGTCAGAAAGAGAAAAACAAATACTGTATGCTAACGCATATATATGGAATCTAGAAAAATGCTACTGATGAACCTAGTGGTAGGGCAGGAATAAAGATGCAGACGTTGAGAACGGACTTGAGAACACAGGGGGGAAGGGGAGGCTGGGACGTAGTAAGACAGTAGCGCTGACATACATACACTACCAAATGTAAAATGGATGGCTGGTGGGAAGCTGCTGCATAGCACAAGGAGATCAGCTTGGTGCTTTGTGACTACCTAGAGGGGTGGGATAGGGAGGGTGGGAGGGAGGCTCAAGAAGGAGGGGATATGGGGATATGTGTATGCATATAGCTGATTCACTTTGTTGTAGGGCAGAAACTAACTCAACATTGTGAAACAATTATACTCTAATAAAGATGTATTAAAGGAAAAAACCTACCCTCTTAGCAAATTTCAAATATACAATATTGTTAACTATAGTCACCCTGCTGTATGTTAAATCTCCAGAACTGATTCATCTTGCATAACTGAATCTTTGTACCTTTTGACCAACATTTCCCCATTCCGCCTCCGCTCTTCTTCCATACTTGATAGCCCAAAGTGAATGACTGAATAGTGCAAAGGAGTGGTGTGGCAGGTACTGTGTGCTCTACTTAAGACCTTCACCATATTTCTAAAGCAGACTATATTATAGCCTCATATCTTGGAGAACCAATAATATTCTCTCTCTATAAACTCATGAAGAACATCCATTCTGGACTCTTATTAGGCCTGCTTTTCAAACTGCAAGTTGGAGAAGTGTATTTCTTTTTTACATAGGTATGTGTTTCTTAATTAATATTAAACAATGATTAGCTTGACTTTTTTTTTAAAAAAGAGCATTTAACCATTACTGAGAAATTCAGGTATATATGATACAAAGCTGTCTAACCACTGCTCCACAGATAAATTATCAACCTTTACCTTCCGCAGTCCTGTTAGGCCTATAGATATATGTAAGGGCTGAGCCCATTCATCTCTAAGCTCAGTCCTCCTCAATCCCTAGGCTCAAATCTTGAGACTGGGAAAGACATAAGAAGATTTTGCCTCACCAGGGAGTGGGATCTAGAATTAGTCTTGCTTCTATAAGCCTCTCTAGGACATGCTGTTCTAAGATTAGTTATGGTACTCTTATATCCCCTAAGATGCAGGCTTCCCTTCCTCTTTCTGTGCATATCCAGTGAGTACAAATAAACATGTTCTTGGGTTTTCAGGTAAGCGTTCCAAGCTCCTGTAGATGTTACCTTTTTGTCCCAGATCCTGGACCACAGACAGAGACACCTTGCCTACCTGTTGCCAGCCCTCTTTCCCTGGGGCTAGACCTTGTCTCTAGTTCCTCAGGCTTCCAGATGGGGTCCTAATCCTCAAGTGGACTGAAACCCAACAATATGGCACTGCCATACACTTTGAGGATCACAAAGGTCTGGACACACCAGTTCTGTCCTCATTGGCCAGATGGTCTACAGGGAATACAGATGCTAATTCGCACTGTTGGGTAGTTCTCTCAGCGGCCAGCGCCACTGCTGAGTCAGCTACCAGCTTCAGTATCAACCTACTCTGGCTTCCTTTTTTACTCACCATCCACTGAAGTCCTGGTATGCTCCATAGACCAGGCTATACAGATTCAACAATTTTCACTGGTTTCAGCAGTTTGGATTAGACTTATTGAGACAAAATCATGAATTATTAAAAGGATGTCTGATGGATTATATTATTATCCCCTCAAAAATAATGTTTATTGAACATCTAAAAGGTGTTGTCTCATTCAGTGTGAGGAGACAGAGAACTCTAAGACCTTGTTTCTGTCCACAAAATGTTTCCATTCTAATTGGATAGACACTCAAATTTGTGCGCGCACACACACACACACACACACACACACACACACACAAAGCACAGCAATATAAATGCTAACTGAATCAAACCAACAAGTAGCACCAGAGGAGTTCAGATAAGAGAGCGACAACTCTGGTGTTGGGTGGGCCAGGAAGGCATGATGCAGGAGATGGGACTCAGAGTACCAAAGAAAGAAGCAGAGACAGACGTGGAGGGAGAAAGGGAAAGGGTAGCAAAATTTGGAGAAGCACCTTGAGCAAAAGTCTGAAGGCAGGCCAGCATCGTTGGAATGGAGGATTTAGGAAGGGAGTCATCAGGAAAAATTTCCTGTACTTTTAATCAGTCTCAATTGGAAAAGGTAGAACTTCCCCTTCCTGAGAAATTGGGAAGATCTTTCTGGCCTCCACGCTTTGGGAGTAACATCCGTGTTAGTGGCAGCTATCAGTGGGAGAAAGAGGTGGCTCCATTAATGGTACTAAAAGAATCCCAAAGGTGATGCTTTCAATTTAGTTCATAATTCTCTAGAGGCCAAGCCTGGCCCCTTCCCACTTCCATTCATACCCCCAGACTTCTGTGGTAGGCTTTTTCCCAACAAGGTTATCCTTGTATATTGCAATTGCATTTTTTATGTACTCTACAGAAGTGTTGGAGAAATGGGGAAAGGGGTTTGTCTTGGGTATGGTATCTTTACTTTCTCTAAGGAAGGGTAATCTTGATTCAGATTGCTTTACCTAGTGCTACGAGAACTCTGGAACTGTGGTGTCATGTGCATGCTTAGTGAACTAGATAACGTGTGAACAGGTAAAGATTTTTGTACCCTCCTGTCTCAATTCTACACCTTTTCCTACCTGCCTTCCGCTTGTTATCCCTCCCTCAGCTGCTCAAGGCTGTTATAATGTCTCACTCAAGTCTTCCCTTTCCAAGAGTTCTCTAACTCAAAATTTCCCCTTTCCACCCACCCTATCCACAACTCCTATTGCTTCAAAAACAGTCCTAATATATGCCATTTGTTGGATGCATAATATGTACCTGGCACATGCATTGTTTCATTTAATAATTACCCTCTCATAGGGAAACATCAATGATTAAAATATGAATGTAAAGTTACCAGTAGTCCAACTTCTCTCACCATTAGTTTTCTCATTTATATAACAGGGGTAAGTAATGACCTTATAGGTCAGTTTTTAGATTACAGATGAGGAAACTGAGGCTCAGAAGCTTGCCCTTAGCAACACACAGTGAAAATGTGCTAAACCAGGGTTCAATCACGTGGGATCTGACAAAAGTTTGTGCTATCTCCTGCTACTGTGCTACAGCATGAGAATTTCAAACTCTGGTTGAGAGGTGAGGGCCATGAGACTTTCTTAATACCTAGGTTTGCCAGATAAAATACAGGATGCCCATTAAATAGGAATTTCAAATGAACAACAAATCATTTTTTAGTATAAATACTAAAAATGTATATACATACCAAATATTGTATGGGACATGCTTATACTTTGTAATTCATTGTTTATCTGAAATTAAAATTACAGTAGAAACTAATACAACATTGTAAAGCAACTATACTCCAATAAAAATTAATCAAAAAATTTAAACTGAACTTTAAGTGGGTATCCTGCATTTTTTCTCCTAAATCTGGCAACCCTACTGGTAGGATTACCCCGGTAATCCATAAATCACACCATATAGACAATTGCTGAAATGTGAGGAATGTGTTCCTTGAGGCTAAAAGGAAGTAAACTTTTATTATCCAGCCACAGCCTGTCAGAACTGGAAAAGAGCTTAAAGGTCAACAGTCCTCATTTTACCAATGAGTAAACTAAAGATCAAGGTAGGGAAATGACTTGCCCAAAATCACAGTGCTTATAAAGAGGCAAGACTTGAAGTCAGGGCTCCCTTGGCCTTGTTAAATGCTGAACCCACCACTCTTACAGCTGTTGAAAGTTTAGAACCAACCCGAGGTTTGCTGGTGAAAGAAACATGGCGGTCTTATGCATTTTAGGGGCTTAAGAAAAATATTGGCCAAAATGATGACTTGATGTTGATCTGGTTCTTGGTATAATGCTTTACACAGAATAGGCACAGTCAAGGCTTGTTGATAATGATACACATCATACACATATATGCTAGCGTAATCATACACGCATGTATTTATTCTTAGGACTTGAGAGAACATGTTGATATCTCCCAAGTGGATTATTAGGTGCCCTTGGTAAATATGACACTAACTCAAACAACAAATTTTTGATATTCCTGAAGTCTACAGTCACTAATAGAGAAACTAGGGCAGCATAATATCCAAGTTAGGGGAAAGAAGGAACCTCAGAGGTATGTTATTAAAAACAGTTGCCACTAGCCTCTGACTCTTGGGCATGTGAAAGGTGGCTAGTCTTCAATGAGATGTGCTGTAAGTATAAATTACACACTATATTTCAAAGAGTGTAAAAAAGAGTATAAAACATCACAATATTTTTTATATTAGTTGCATTTTTAAACATTTCTGATATATTGGGCTAAATACAAGGTATTATTAAAATAAATTTCACCCTCTTTTTTACTTCTTGACTATAGCTATTAGAAAATTTTAAATTATATAAGTATATCTGATTATATTTTTATTGCATAGCACTGTTCCAGAGGATTCACTAGTTGTTTAAACAGGAAAAGAAAAAATAGAGATTAGGATCCACACACATCTTGCCATCTTTATGAGATAGTATTTAAATCACTTATTTGCTTCATTGAAAATTTATGAAATTGTTTTGAAAAGTGCAAACCATTATAGAAATATAAAATATCTTTATACTCATTAAGAAAGAAAGTAGTTGGTTATTACAGTTTCTTTTCAGAATTCAGCAAACATTGACTGATTTCAGGCTGCTTGCCTCTTTGGGGGCAAGTCATTTAAGCTTAGTTTAATTAAATGCCTCAGTTTTCTCATCTACAGCCAGAGATCTCTGAAGCGGAAAGCCTGTTCCCAGCACCCACAGAGCACAGGACTGCCAGAACAATGAATAATGCGGTCCCATTGTTGCTGACAGATGGGAATCATTCACTTCTTAGTGTATGTTTCTTAAAATGCTTTTGAGTTCACACCCCCTTTGCAGTGTTGCCATGGTCGTATGCTTTACGATGCTAGTTCCTTGCCCCTTACTCTGCCTTCCCAGAAAAGAGACAGCCTTGCTGCAAATTTCACAATTGTAAAAATATTTTACTAGTCAGTGCCTTTGTAATCTCTTCTTGTATTTCCCATTAAACTTGGGTAATTCATAGATCCAGATAATAAAAGCTATCAGATATAGGGGGAGGCCCAATCTGATTCCACTTCATTTAGAAAGTGCCCTAAGAAACTCTCCTGTGTTGGGAGCATTCTGAAGTCTTCTCTTGTTCTGGCAGTTGTAAGTTTTAAGCTCCTGCTTTTGGCATGGAGGCTTCTTTGCAGTTTTGGTTAGTGGCAAAAGCCAAACTGATGTCTCCTCATGATGTCAACTTATGCCAACAAGAAGAAAAGGTGAATATTTTGGAGGATTTTTAAAATTTTTAAATTTTTTTGGCCATTTCAACCTCATCTTTGTTAGTGCATCTGCACTCCACCTGACCTTTCTTGGTTCTGTTTTTAATTCTCCTCGTATACCAGCTTTTAGTGGAGACTGTGTGCTTTAAATAACGAAGGTCAAATTTCTGAGCCCTTGTGTGCTCACCCAATGATTTCTAGCCCTCTTTAATCCTTCCCTACACCAACTGCTGCAGTAATGAGGGGCAAGGGGTGGCCGAGAATTGAGGTCATGAGCTTTCAGTTTGTAGTTATATATTTCTCTGGTGCTTAACATAGAACAGCTCCTCTTAGTTTCCTAGAAGTGAGTAAAAAAAGAAAGGAGAAAAGGAAAGGAATCACAGAATCCTATTGCAATGTACTCATACGGCTTGTGTGGGTCTTTTTCTGCCCCATTGTGCATCCTTGTTGGTAAAGGGAGGGCGAAGCTCTTTAAGTCATATAAAGGAACGCATCTGAATGTACACAATGAATGCTACCACTTGGCCATCCAGAAGAAGCTGTGGTCTCTTGCCCAGAAGTGTCAAATGCAGGGGAATTTCCTACCCACTGAAGAATCACTAAGCCTCCTGTTCCCTTAAGGGCATATCTTCTGCCTATCAACTCTCAAGATGTTCACATTGTTCATTAAAAACACCCTATCTTTAAATCTCTGCAAGTATGTATAAAGACAGAATTCTAAAGATATTGAATTACTAATCCAGGACTCATTGAATGTATTTGCAATTATTCTACAGCTTTTATTGTAAAATGGAATAAATTTAAACTGTAAGAGTCAGTCCTAAAAATCTTAATGAAAACTAGATGTTGAATTACAGACACTGTACAAAGCTGTTATTATAGTTTTAGACTATGATAATGAAGATTGCTGTTTCTGATGAAATGCCATGAAGGGATATTGACATTTTTCTTGAGATACTATAATAAATATTTTCCCTCTTGGGGTAGACAAATGAGAGAAAGAGAGAAAGAAAAAAATCACTTATTTGTTCCTATGTTGGTTTTTTTTGTTCATTTGCTTATTCATATGCATTCAACAAATATTTATTGAGCACTTACTATAGGCCAGGTACTCTATTAGTCATTGGAGAGTTCTGCCTACTGACAGCTACATATTAATACAAAGAGCTGAGCAATTATTCAAACAATTCAAGCACTCTTTTTATATGGTTAATTATTTGTTTTCTTTTTAATTCCTTCTTGCTATATGACAAACAGTCTACTCGGTTTCATGGGCACATTGGTATCAGTTCCAATATTTAAGGGGGTTATGAGACATACATGGAGATCCGTTATACAAGAACACATGTGGCAAACGCCACGGAAGCACAAATAAACTGAAACAGTGGTACAGTGATAGCAAAGATACAGAAAAGGCACCTCAAAGAATACCAGGGGTAAATCACCAGAGGAAATGACATTTAAGATAGACCTGAGGGATCCTAACATGTGGAGAGTAGCAGAGAGCAGCAAAGAGATTCTAAGAGGAGAGGCTATTAAAAAGTTACTGCCAAGTCCGTTTGGGGTATATGGTGTATGAAATCAGGTAGCAAGACACAAAACTCCATGGCTGAAGAGCTTTGAATGAAAGGTCTAAAGATTTAGACCACACTTTGCAGGCATTGTCAGAGATAATGTGACAAAACTGGGGTCTCCACTTCGAGTCTTGAAGAATCTTGCAAGCTCTGGAGATTACGTGGTGTTTGAGACGTGGTGAGGAGAAAAGTAGGCTTGCATCAGAAAATACACATCCAAGGCTTTGCAGTCCTGCTTTACTTCTCAATTTGCTTGTCTTTTGTGTGTGTGTGTGTGTGTTTTGTTTTGTTTTGGTGTCAAGTCCTTTTCCATGCTATTATGATTCTGAGTTTTATAGCACAGTTCTGAAATCCTGTTAAAGCATTTGTGGTAATGATTGAATGATAGCAAAGCATCATTCTTTTAAAAATTTCCCCAAAGCAACAGTTGTGCTTGCTCTGCACCAGAGCCTGCACCTATGTGTTTTGGAGAGATAATCCTCAACCATGTGAAACATAACTCTAAACTAATAGGATTCTATAAGGTAGGTTGTGCTGAAGCCAGTCAGCGTTCCTGTTGAGGGGTTCTGTGAGGACACCAAGTGCCTCCTGCAGCTGTTATGAGAATAGAACTTCTCCAGATTTCTGGCATTGACACATAATAGGAGGAAATGAATATAGGAAGGTAGGAGCAGAGGATGAGTGTGAAAGAGAAAAAACTTCTAGATTGTAAAATCCCACTTTTTAAAAATAACTTCCCAAGAAAACCTCTTCCAGATCATGTTCTGAAGAGCTATCAGATGAAGATATTTGGGAAATTAGTGTGTGTGTTGGGGAGGGGGTGTTTGATAACACAGCATAGCTCTAAATATTTACCTTGCACCTATATTAATTTCAAAAATTACATACAATAAATACGTGAATGCATTTATATAAAAATTCACTTAGTGCCACATAACAAGTGGGACAAGTGGGAGTCCTCCTTCCTGCCCTGAGACTCCCTTCCTACCACCTTTTCTACTCTTCTCAGAGGTCATCACTGCTATCAGTTTTTGGATTCTTCCAGACTTTCTCCCATGTGCGCGCATGCGCACACACACACACCCCTACATACTATTTTAACTTGTACATTCCTACCCTATATGTTGCCCACAACTTGCTTTTTGAGAGCATTCCATATTGCATATATGGATTTACCTTTTTCTTTTTAATTGTTACACAGGACTACATACTATGGATTCCTTTGGTTTATTAACCATTTCTTTATTGATGAGCATTTAGGATGTTTCCATTTTTTCACTATTAAAGACAATGCTGTAATAACCGTCTTCCTAATTCTCTCTTTGTGCGTGTGTGAGAGTATTTCATTAAGTCACATACCTAGAAGTGGAGTTGCTGGGACAAAGAGCACCCACATGTGTTTGTTGGCAATCTGTATATCTTCTTTGGAGAAATGTCTATTTAGGTCTTCTGGCCATTTTTGGATTGGGTTGTTTGTTTTTTGATATTGAGCTGCATGAGCTACTTGTAAATTTTGGAGATTAATCCTTTGTCAGTTGCTTCATTTGCAAATATTTTCTCCCATTCTGAGGGTTGTCTTTTGGTCTTGTTTATGATTTCCTTTGCTGTGCAAAAGCTTTGAAGTTTCATTAGGTCCCATTTGTTTATTTTTGTTTTTATTTCCATTTCTCTAGGAGGTGGGTCAAAAAGGATCTTGCTGTGATTTATGTCATAGAGTGTTCTGCCTATGTTTTCCTCTAAGAGTTTGACAGTTTCTGGCCTTACATTTAGGTCTTTAATCCATTTTGAGCTTATTTTTGTGTATGGTGTTAGGGAGTGTTCTAATTTCATACTTTTACATGTAGCTGTCCAGTTTTCCCAGCACCACTTATTGAAGAGGCTGTCTTTTCTCCACTGTATATTCTTGCCTCCTTTATCAAAGATAAGGTGACCATATGTGTGTGGGTTTATCTCTGGGCTTTCTATCCTGTTCCATTGATCTATCTTTCTGTTTTTGTGCCAGTACCATACTGTCTTGATTACTGTAGCTTTATAGTATAGTCTGAAGTCAGGGAGCCTGATTCCTCCAGCTCCGTTTTTTGTTCTCAAGATTGCTTTGTCTAAATACATGAAATAATGCTCAACATCATTAATCATTAGAGAAATTCAAATCAAAACTACAATGACATATCATCTCACACTGGTCAGAATGGCCATCATCAAAAAATCTAGAAACAATAAATGCTGGAGAGGGTGTGGAGAAAAGGGAACCCTCTTGCACTGTTGGTAGGAAGGTAAATTGATACAGCCACTATGGAGAACAGTATAGAAGTTCCTTAAAAAACTACAAATACAACTACCATATTACCCAGCAATCCCACTACTGGGCATATACCCTGAGAAAACCATAATTCAAAAAGAGTCATGTACCAAAATGTTCATTGCAGCTCTATTTACAATAGCCAGGACATGGAAGCAACCTAAGTGTCCATCGACAGATGAATGGATAAAGAAGATGTGGCACATATATACAATGGAATATTATTCAGCTATAAAAAGAAATGAAATTGAGTTATTTGTAGTGAGGTGGATGGACCTAGAGTCTGTCATACAGAGTGAAGTAAGTCAGAAAGAGAAAAACAAATACCGTATGCTAACACATATATATGGAATCTAAGAAAAAAGCAAAAAAAGTCATGAAGAACCTAGGGGCAAGATGGGAATAAAGACACACACTTATTGAGAATGGACTTGAGGATATGGGGCGGGGGAAGGGTAAACTGTGACAAAGTGAGAGAGTGGCATGGACGTATATACACTACCAAACATAAAATAGTAGTGGGAAGCAGCCGCATAGCACAGTGAGATCAGCTCTGTGCTTTGTGACCACCTAGAGGGGTGGGAGGGAGGGAGATGCAAGAGGGAAGAGATATGGGAACATATGTATATGTGTAACTGATTCACTTTGTTATAAAGCAGAAACTAACAACAACAACAAAAATATTTGACAATAGATACAATACTGAACAATTCTGTCACTTTACAGCATAAAAAGAAATAACTGTGAAATATAATATATCCATTTAATCTGGGTCAAAAATTTATAATAAAAATGTAGATTACCAAAAAAAAGAGCACCCACAGAAAAAAGACAATAACATGATAATTATCAATGCATTTACGTAAGATTTGTTTTAAAAAATTTTTATTCTTTGGCAAAGATCTGAATCCAGTTGAAATCCTAAATCCAAGTGCCTATCAAAATCATCCCCAAAGTTCTTGATTTATTTTGGATAATGCTAAAAAGCTACTCTAGAAGTAAAATGCTGTTTGTGATGAGACATGTTAATCACATGTATTTAGATTTACATACTGCTGCTCCGTTTCCTAGTGCTGAGCACTAAAGAGGGCTTTGCCAGGCTCAGTATACCTTCGCCAGATCAAATCACCATGGACTTGATAAAGTAGAGCATCGATTTCAAAGGCATATAAGACAGTTAGGTAGACATTTGTCTTTGGGTATTCAGATTATTCAGAGCTCCAGTAGAGTGACAGAAAGGTTTAAAATGAAAGTCCTTATTTTGAGTTTCCATATTGTTTTCTCACTGGCATAGTTGTCAACACCGATGTTTTACATTTTTCTCTTTCTCAAATGGTCCAAACACACTGCATTAAATAGGTACGCAAATATTAGGAAAATCAGATATTTACAAGCTCACTTTTTTAACCCTTACAAAATAAATTATTCAGAGTGCCCAATGTGCCTTAAAGTATGAATTTTCATATTGTTATACGGTCTTTAAATAAACTGCCTCTAGTGTTGGAGGGAAGGAATCCAAAAGTCCTGACTGAGTTTGGGGATTCAACCTGATGGAAATGTTCTTCAGAACCCAGGTTGAGTGGAATGCCTCCCTGTTCTGTTGGTCAGGAGCCTTCATAATGTGGACATGGGAAAGAGCGGGCTGGGCATCTGAGCCACGCAGGTGGAAACAATTAAGATTCAAAATGGATTTTGAAAACGGATTTGCTTTTCTCTTTATTCGCCACATAAAAAGTAGTTCTAGGTTCCTAAAATCTCTCAACCACTCATTAAGTAAATGTATTCCTACCACACTTGATGTTTTATTGCTTATGATTTTAAAATCTACTTTATTTAACATATGGAATATGCATATATATATATGTCTATAACCACACAGATATGGTCAAATCTGTGTTTCCCGTCAAACATCTACTGTATGTTTCACTAGGGAGACAAGACCCATGTGTTTTGCAGAAGCTTTTAAAGCTGTTTCATTTATTTTATTAGCCTTTAATGAATGTAATTAGAACCCAAGTAATTAAATGCAATTGTGCTCAGTATGTTCCTGTTGTAAATTGCCCTAAACAATGTGCATCGTGTGAACAAATTTGTGGGATTAATCGAGGATAGATAATGTTTTTGGATAGTATTTCACACTAAACGGCCGCAGAGAGAAACAAAGAAGCTGGCGCAGTGTCATTAATCTTAGTCAACTGGCAGCTCTGGTGTAATTTGCATGACTTAGGCAGTGACACAGGATGAGGCTTGCTTGGGATGGCTGTTAGATCACTATGATACGTATGTATTTATTCCCCTTTAGTCTCCTGATTTATAAGCAGAAAGAAGTTTGCATGTGGAAATGGATAAAAACAACAGTGTTAATGGAAGGAGTTGTAGATTACCCGAATATTACTGGCAATATGTTCCTTTGTTTCCATATTGAGTATTTCTGTTTTACAGCTGTTAAAAAGACGTCTGTGAATCCCTGTCAAGATAGAAAAAAAGAAGCAGATATATTGTGGCTGGATAGTGAGATATCAGTGGAAGAAGTTTGGCTTTTCTTTTCTTTTTCCATATCTAATATATCTTGAGTCATTGCTTTAGGAACCCATCCCTTTCGGAAGAGGCACTTTTGAATTGCATTATAGAAAACCTTCAAACTCCACTTATGAAAATATCATTTGGAAATAAGCACTTGGAAACATGGATAGCAGATGCAAATGCTTTCTTTTTTCAGTGTAAGATGTAGAATGCAATTCTGAATTATAAAAACAATTAGATAAGGCATTCTAAGAAAATCATACAAACTGAGCTTCAAATGTCATAACAGATGACAAATAAAAGGTAAATGAATTTGGGGAGTTTTGAACTGAAATGACCATGTCCTCGTGACCTAACAGACATGCTAATCTCAGCTTACACAAGTGTATCTGACATTTATGAGAACTTGGCCCAGGCCATTGTGTCCTTTTTCTTCATATTAAGGTGAAGTTGCTATCAAACTTACCTGTAATGCAGCCAAAAAATTTTGAGGGCAGCAGATAAAACTATATTGTCTTTGCAAATACAGTGATTACACGCAAGCTATATTTAAATATACGAGGGGAAACCCTATGTGCAAAGAAAGAGATGTCTCAGCTTAAAAGTAAGAAAAGAATATTCATTAATCAAATAGCTACATTTCACAACACATTTTAGGTTGAACCTTATACAGTTTTTTCTTCTGCACACATCTGTTTTACTTTGAGACCAGTTTCTTCTACTTTTTCAAAAATTATATATCTCATCCTTCTGAAGTTCAATTAAAAACAAACTTCAGTGAATTTTACCCTCGGCAAAAAAAACTTCTCTTGTCTCAGGGAATATATAGATATGAATAAAACTTCTTGAATCACAGAAACTTAGTCTCTCTCTCAAACCTATGTAGGCACTGTGGTATGTATGAGTGTGTATGTGTGTGTGTATGTGTATGTGTGTGTGAAAGTATCCCACTTTATGTTCTTATCTCAGGAACATTTAAAACAACAAAAATAACTAACAATTCATGAGCATAGCTGACCCCTATTAATATGCCATTGACCTGAACACGCTGCTCGACACTTAAAGACCTAAGACAGCAATATCTATTATGAGGTCAGGCCTATCGGTATAGCATTAAAATGAGTCATATTTAATACAGTGCCTAGAAATGATCAGTTAATGCAAAAAGTAGCATGGCAGCACAGCTATAGTTAAAATGATACGAGACATTATGAAGTTCAAATATTATACAAAGCACTTGGAATGAGAAGAAACACAAAACAATTTAACGTTGAAACTATGCTTATAGCTCCAGATTGCCTAGACATTGGGATGGCGGCGAGGAAAATGTTTTCTATGTAGTCAACTCTTCTTTGCACTGATGTTATAGTACAGTCACTTGAGAACCATTTGGTTTAATAGATAAAAAGGCTGTCTTTCCAACCCTGGCAGAAGTATTTTCTAAAAAGGATGGAAACTGGTGCTCCTCAGCTGGGCATCATAACTGATCATCACATGATTCAGTCAGTGTGTTGCCTGAGTGATCACCACCATTTCTATGTACCCCCCTGTCCAAGTCAAAAATACACATGTGGCAGAAGTAATTTGTCCAAAGTGCTCAGAAGAATTTCCACTCAGTTGTGCAGAGTAAATGAAAGTAATTTACTGGACGTCTTTGCCCGGTATTATTTTGGTAGGTAGTCAAAGACAGGATTAGAGGCACCTATACGTGTCAGATATGCCATTAATTGCTATCTCAAGTTGTCAATAGAATCATGCTTGATGCTGCAAGTCTGCAGAATTTGACTCCCCTCAGAGCATTCAGTATCTTTCTGTACATATTGCAACATTCAACTTAAAATTTATACAGCATTGTATCTATTATTGACTTAAATATTACTCACAGATTATGTCTTTACAACCTCTGAGATGCTTCTGAAATTAAACCCCGAAAGGTACACACTTGGACGGAAAAAGTTATTTTTAAAAATCTGAGTTTTATCTACATTGATTCTTATTATGGAGACTTAAAAATATAGACAGTTAAATCTATCAGAGTATCAGTATAATAAAGCTCCTGTTAAGATACTGAGTAAAAGAGATAAGCTTAGAAGAGTTCATGCATAAAAACAAATATAAACAAATGGGTTTGATTGGTAAGAGAAATCACACTTTTAGAGGAAATCTAGAAAATAATTCCTCTGAAATCTACCATTTATTACCGGTGTTTTTTGTAGCTCCTTAAACTTTCTTACCAAACCCCTTAATGTTTCTACCTCTAGAATGGGTAAAAAAAATTACTTGAAAAGAATTTAGCAACATGCATATGAAAAGGGAAATACATTCTAGAGGCCAGGGTTCAAAGGAAAAGTAGTATTCTTAGTTAATGATCCTCAAAATGGAAGTTCTTAATACAGCCTGCTTGTGGTGTATGGTGGAAGGTACATTGGACTGAGTCTAAAACTGGGATTCAAATATTAGCTTTGCTGTGAACAAGGGGTGTCATCTTAGGCAATTCATTTATGTGTTCTTATCTCTCATGAAGAAATGATAAGACTGACTCTAAACCAGATTTTTGTACAGAGCATTTTGGATAGACTCAGAGCCTGAGACTTAGATGCTGTACATGCTGGAGATGTCTTACCTCTCCCCCAACACACGTCTGCTTGAATCCACTGCTGAGAGCTTGGCCTTGGGACCAAACCCTAACTTCAGGGAGATTACGAAATGTTGTCTAACTAAACGCTTGAAGAAAAAGAACCTGGATTTTATTGGATAGCAATGGTCCCTGCACCAAGTAATATCCCTTTTCCTACACATCTACATAGCTGCGTCCATAAATTTACATAGTGGTAGAGTAGTCTTTGCAATGAACAAGGATCTTGGATCTAAACCTTTTATTCTTAATCCCCAGCTAAGCCTCAAGATTATTAAGCACATCTAAGGAACTGTGGAGGTTCAAATCAAGACTCTATTTCAGAAAGGACAATGGACTATCTCAGAGAAAACCTTTGTGAGGAGTTCAGACCCAGAAGCTAGACATTCTCGCTGTGGAACTCAGTGTTACACGTCTTAATTGGAACAGCTCTTTCCATTCCACATATGAATGCCTTTGTCCTCATAGCATGACCATGACACCAGTTGGTGGGGTCTGGGTAGGTTTTGGTATCAGGTATAAACTGCCTAGATTTAGTCACCCCATGGACCTCTTGGTGTAAAGTGCACAGGAAACAGTCTCAGGGGTCTTGTGATTATGAGCATTAAAGTACATTAACATCATTTGAATCCACCCAAGTAAGTGTTGGGTACACATGTTAACCTCACTAACCATTAAGTAACTGCAAAAATATAAAATTTTAACAGATTATTTGCAATACTGATCTTTTAGTGACATAAGATTTCTAAAATGTGATAAAGCAATATTCCATAATCTGTGGGGTGTATATGCGTGTGTGTGACTATACAGAAAACTGTATAAAATTTGTCCCCAATTTATATGTGAGCCCTGTTCCAAAAGTTTGTTCTTGGCATGCCAGAGCATGATGGGTAATAAAGACTGACACATAGGAAGTGCTCACAAATAACAACTTTCTTTTATTGAGCAGCTATTGGGCACAAATCATTTTAGATATATTCTCTCATGTATGCCTCCAAGCAACCTGAGGAAGTATTGATAGGTAAAAGAAGTTCCATTTTACAGATGACAAATTGGGCTGTGATCGTCAGTGATTGCACATTTTGCCAGAGCCATGAAGCAGCAGAGCCAAGATTCAAATTCTGTCCATTGAAATCTGAAGTCTGAACTTATAATTGCTGTATGATGTGAGTTGTTGAATGAATATTGACACGTATGAGGTCAAGACTGGTACCCAGAGAGGCAGACTGAGTCTGGCAGATGTTGTAGGACTCCCCAGCAAGTAATCAAGTCCAGTGGGATAACCCAGGTCAGGGAGAAGAAGGAGTGGCCACAGGCCCAAGCGGGCAATAAAGAGTAGGGGACAGGTAATCGGAGCGAAGCCAGGCATCAACACAGCAAACTACTTCACTTTTCTCGGTCTCATGTCCTCATTTATAAAATGAGGCTTAAAGAACTACCTCACTCTTAAGGATGTTATGAAAGTTAAAGGAATTCTAGGATAGTACCTTGCACTTCGGACAATAAGGATTAGTATTTAGTAAACCATCTTTTTGTTTTTGTTTTTGCGGTACGCGGGCCTCTCACTGTTGCGGCCTCTCCCATTGCGGAGCACAGGCTCCGGATGCGCAGGCTCAGCGGCCATGGCTCACGGGCCCAGCCACTCCGCGGCATGTGGGATCCTCCCAGACCCGGGCACGAACCCGTGTCCCCTGCATCGGCAGGCGGACTCTCAACCACTGCGCCACCAGGGAAGCCCTAGTAAATCATCTTTAAGCTGACTTCAGGTTCTGTAGTTTTTGGATAGAAGACTGAAGAATTTACAGTGAGGTTTGAGAGTTTGAAGGGGGAGTGCCAGGCAGGAGCATCATCAAAGCTGCATCCTAGTTCTGCTTCAGGTGGAACAAAGACAGATTGGGTGGAGATGGGGGTGATGGTGGACATGGTGGTAGCCCAGTGCTGCTGACCAGAGACAGAAATAGCAAATTAGGGTCCCATCAGGTTGGGGTTCTGGCAGGAGATTTGCACAGAGAAACAAGAGCAAAGATTGGATCAAGCAAACTAGGCAGGGTCATGGTATTAGTAGCACCAGGGAGAGCTCCCAGTGCTATAATCCTTGGAAGGCAGAAAACAAGTACTTTCCATTTATTCCTGGTCTTCTTTGGCTAGGTCTACCCTTAAAACACAAACCTTTTAGTTGTTTAAGTGGTCAGGTCTGTTAAGGAAGTTTCTGATCCAAGAGGAACAAAACTGCATTTTCATTAACTCGGGAACACTTAAGATCTGTCTGAAATTAAGGTCATATTAACTCCATGGCCTTGAGCTTAGATGGCATTCGAATGCCCTATTACTCTGTGAGAAATGACGGCTGTGTTTTCTTTACTCCAGTATCTTCCAAAAGCATGAACAGGGGGTCCTTGCAACATAAACATTGACAAACACTGCTTTCTCTCTTGCTTGTTTTATACTCTTCGGAGGATGTGGGCTGCCCTGAGCTCAAAGATACTAACTGGAGATAGGATCAGAGGCTTATTAGAGAATTTGCCCCAAGTGAAGGCAAATTTAGAACACATTTTCCCAGGGAGGAAAGGATTTAAATGGTGGTTTCAGTCCCAGCTGATCCAGATAAAACCTACTTGACCTATAATCCAGTTTAATGATTGTTTCTTATAATGTTTCTGTCCTGAGTTCATTACCACCAATGTGGGGCGGTAGTGACAAAAGAACCCACCTCCCTTCTCACTGGCCTCTAGAAAATAGTGCTGGTTGTGGGGAGGCATTTTTTTCTCGCCTTGATTTTCCTGGAATTAAAGAAGTTTCCTCTCCTACTCCCTCCCACCTGTAAGAAAGAAGCAGTAAAAGGGGCAGCCCATCAAAATTCTGTTGCAGCTGCTGCTTAGTAAGGGATGATCTTAAGTATGGATTTCCTATTTTCAGGTCAATCTAAATTTTTACACAATATAGGCCTGCCCGTAGTACAAGACTAAAGCACCACTGTTATTTTAAGAAAATATGTTAGTGGCTTGAAGAAATAAGTTTTTGTTGTTTGGGTAGGGGAGGTGGTTTTTTGGGGTTGGTTCTTCTGAATTTGCAGAAGCTTGTCGGTAATGGAAGGTTACTTCACGTCCAGCAGTCCTTCCCTCTTACTCTCTTTTTTTCCCAGCAATTCCTTAACCCACAATCCTGATTTTTCCTCTTACTATGCAGGACATTCTATCTTGGACCTTTTTCAAGCATATACTCTTCTTACTGGCTATTAGATTTTGAAGTTCCTCAAAACTGGCTCTAAAATTGCCCTCCTCTTTTCTGTATTACTTTCAGGTGATCTTGTCCACCCCCATGGCACCAAATGTTCTGCTATTGAATCAAATGTATTCCATGTTTATATTTCCAGTTCAGATCTCTCTTTTGGGTTCAACATCCATATATCAAACTGTCTACTCTGCTTTCTTAAGCAGATGTATCAAAAGCACTACAGACTCAAGACATTCAAGACAATTGAGATTCTAGCCTCCCCCTGGACCTGCTGCTTCTACAGTGTTTCCCATTTCAGTGAACCTATAACCAGTGGGCATAAAAAAACAGAGTTCATCCTTCACATATCCATTTCCCTTGTCTTTCTTAACCAGTTCATCCCTGAGTTCTGTCAATGAGACCGCCTCATGTTTCTCAGATTCCCTCACCCCTTTTCCTCTCTATTGTCAACCCCTTCTGATAGTTCTGGTATGTACTCTACCAGCCTGCTCTCCCACCCTCAAATCTTACATGTAAAAATAATTATTTTTCCGCATTATAGCCAGGGTGACCTTTTTGAAGGACACACCTTCTCAAGACTCCACTCTGCTTAAAACTGTTCAATGACTGACAGACGAATGGATAAAGAAGATGTGGTACATATATACAATGGAATATTACTCAGCCATAAAAAGAAACAAAATTGGGTCATTTGTAGAGACGTGGATGGACCTAGAGACTGTCATACAGAGTGAAGTAAGTCAGAAAGAGAAAAACAAATATCGTATATTAACGCATATATGTGGAATCTAGAAGAATGGTACAGATGAACCGGTTTGTAAGGCAGAAATCAAGACACAGATGTAGAGAACAAATGTATGGACACCAAGGGGGAAAAGTTGGGGGGGAGTGGTGGTGGGATGAATTGAGAGATTGGGATTGACATCTATACATCAATATGTATAAAATTGATAACTAACGAGAACCTGCTGTAAAAATAAATAAATAAAAGTAAAAAAAAACAAAAACAAAAAGCTGTTTGTTGGCTTTTCACTGCTCATGGACTAAAGACTAAC
The DNA here is from genome assembly GCF_011762595.2 of Tursiops truncatus. NCBI lineage: Eukaryota > Metazoa > Chordata > Mammalia > Artiodactyla > Delphinidae > Tursiops > Tursiops truncatus. The sequence goes on along the minus strand of NC_047035.1, from coordinate 79,901,793 downwards.
ATCCTTAACAGGGTTGATAAGACTCTGTGTGATCTGGTGATAACCCCTCCTTCTAGCCTATTCTTGTAGCACTTGCTTCCTTTCTTGTTACACACAACTCACACTGTCTTTTCTATACTGAAGAAGTTCCATTCTTCCATCTGCCTTAGAATGTTCTTGAGTATACAATTCCCTTTGCTTCTGACTTACTCTTTGCCTAAATATCTCCTACTCTCTCTTAATACCCCTGTTTAAATAACACTTTTCCATGGAAGTCTTTGTGATACCCTAGTCTAGATAGTCTCTCAGTAGTGTAAGTTCTTTGATGACAGACCATACCTATTTGGCTCATGTATTTTATTTCCAGGAAGGATGGAATAGGGTGACTCGCATATAATAGTTGCTCAATAAACACTTACTGAGAGGATGAAAGAGTTTTGCCCAGGATTATCTTTGTCTGTCATGACTGTTTCAATACTATAGATAAAAAGGGTGATTTTTCTCTTTAAAAGATTTACATCTCTTACTTATTTTCTTCCCTGGAATCATCTTTCTTGTATTTTTAAATTTCTATATCTTAAAGATTTTTTTTTTCTGATTGAGACTTAAGGATTTATACAGAAAATTTCAGGACTTTCTTTCTGTTGACATGTGAATAGGGATGCACCTTAGTGTCTTTATTCAGCTTTATCTGTTAAATTTTAGCTGTCTCACCAAGGTTTTCCTATCAGGTATTGTTTCACAGTTTCCTAAAACATCTTCCACCAGAAGTTCTGTCTGAGCCAGTCATCACAAAACACGATTGCCCTCATCTTTCACTCCATGGTACATTTCTCAACTTCATTTAACTGCTGCTAGCACATTTACCCCTGCCACAAGCTGTGTGGGATTATCAGAGATAGTCACCCGAGCAAGTACATTTCTGACTAGTCATTTTGTACCCAACACCTTGAATAACTGGATGCTGCTTTTGTTGAAAGGCTGAGGCATGTGGTGTTTGGTGACAGAATTTTCAGTTTTATGTTAGACCATACCAGGCAGCAGATGGCATGGGTCATCATCAAATTTATCTTTGATTCTGTTTTATTGTTTCCTAATATCACCATCATATTTGTGAAATGGTTCGCCATTATGCTCATTTTTCTGTTTCTTTATTTTAAAACCTGTAAAGCCCTATGATGCTAACACAGAGCAACAGTTTTTTCCTGCATTTGCATTGGTACAATTTTACTCCATCTTTTTCTTTTTCCCTCTTTCTGTCAAGGCACTGGAGAGCATAGCTACAAAGAAATTACCTTGTAACAGATGAATGACTGTCTACCTGCCTGCCTATCTGTCGATTGATTGATCTATCATCTATGATCTCTTCTGCTTTCTTTTACATTCATTTAGGGTCACCCCTTGCTATTTTTTCGTAATTCATATGGTTTGCCTGGAACTGGCCCTGCGCTCATTTCTAAGAGTGGGTGCACAGTCCAAAGGAATCAATCAATGGATTTCATACCCTTGACCACAAAACTGGTTCAAGCCAGTTACAAAGTTCAATTCAAGCAATAATGGCCAGGCCTAGAATTTTCATTGTTTAAAAACAGTTGGGGGAAAAGGCTGTATGTGTGAGTGTACGTGTATTTTAAGAGGATGGCTGAGAGGAGAGAATTGGGGCTTGGGAGCTGCTGAGGCCATCTTGTCACCACAGTTTCAGAGCTGAATTGACTGAGGATGAAGCCAAAATAGAAAGAGGAAGAGCCAAGTGATAGCGGGAACTTGAATCCTGATTTCATCATTTGAGGTCTTGGATCCAGTTGTACCTGAGCCAGCTTTATGTCTCTGTTTTGTTTGTTTTTTGGTTAAGCCAGTTTGAATCCTGCCTACCCCTCCCCCCGCCCCCCAGCAACCATCCCCACCATTGTAACCCGAAGAGTGCTGGTTAATGTATTCCTTTTTTTTTTTTTTTAAATCAAGCTAAAGTACTTGCTACCCTAAGGATACTGAGGGAAAAAACACATTCTAGCTGTCAACTTTGCCATAGGAGGTAGCAAATTTTCTAGAAGATTGTCTAGACCTAGGCATTTGTTTGACAGTAACGCTGACCCTTGGATGGCAAGCATCAGGTCAACTGCTATACCAGATGGCCCTTTTAGCTTCCATCAGTTCCTGAAAATCTATGTTACCAAGGGTTAGACTGTTACATTCTTATATATTAGAATAAAGTATCTGGATGACTGGCTTGGAATATTATTACAGAGTAGAAACCTAAAGTTTATGGTATCTAAAGTGTCCCTGGAGCTCTGGATTTGTCTCCCTTAGTTTTATTTCAACAATAACGAAGTTTTTCTTTTGGTATCCTTCCTCCTTTTTGCCTGGGGAGTTCAAGCCATCACGATCTCATCTAGATGTTGACGCTTACCACGCCTGGGCTCTCTGGGAGGGGTGGTGCAGCTGAATCCATGAATAACCCATGGGTTTTGTAACACTGCTTAACCAGTCACATTTTTTTGAAAGGAATTTTAGATCTTGAAAGGTATTAGAACGTTACAGCACCCTTATTTGCCATTCAAAAGGCGTCTTTTTATTCTGAATTTAAAAGTCTTATATACTCATTGATAAGGCATTTTCATCAAAAATTGAAACTAAATATTTATAATCCCATTACCTAGAGATATCCACTATTAATTTTTTGCACATTTAATACCAGTTTTGTTTTCTATGTGTATGAAAGCATTCGTATTTTACTGCGTATGTAGCTTTTCCTGCTTTTTTCACTTAACATTTTATTATAAATATTTTCCCACATCACTACCAGCTATTCAGAATTTTAATGGCTGTACACTTTCTCCCTCTTTGTGTGTTCCACATATTTTTGGCCATTACCCTATTGTTGTACTACGTTAGCTCTCAATGAATTTTCTTTAAGAAGTGGCTGTCCACCTTAAGTTCACAATTACTCTTTTCAAGTAATTAAATTTGTGCTCAGAATTTTAAAAAAGATAACGTGTATTTTATAAGGATTGCTTTCCTAAGCATTCATTTGCTACTAATTTGTTTGTTCATATTTTTTGAGTGCCTACTATGGGCACAGCATCTTGTTCCTAGACATATTTCACAGACCAAGAAAATTATGCTTTAGAACATTTGTATAATGATAGCTAAATTTCACACTTGCAAAATTACAAAAAGCTGTGTAAAGATTCAAGGGTCTTTGAAGCCATCTTTGGTTCCACTTACTTGTCATTATTTAATCAGAAAAGAGCCTTATTGGGACACATATGGCATAAATAGTTCAAAAGATATTTGGATGTCTTCATGACAGAGGGTTTTCTTACATTTCAGCCCTTAAAATGTATTTTATTTTCCCCACAGCTATGCACTTTTTTTTTTTTTTGGAAGGTGGAATGTCATTTTTTAAAACCAGAAATTAGCCATATTTTTTCTCTTTCCAAGGGAAATTTTTCTTTTATATGGAATTCTTCTGGTTTGCAGTGATGTACGTGTCTGTAAAAGCAACATACATGGTTTTAAAAGTTCCATCACACATAAGGCAACGTGTCTCTCCTACTGATTTGAATGGAATTGAACTTTAAAAGAATAGGTCCGTACTACACAACCCGGGAGTCTTAAAACACAGAAAGAAAGGAAAGTCCTGCTTATCCCACCAAACATTTGCTGAAGAGGCTCAACTGGGGAATGAAAGATAACGACAAGAAACATTTGAATTCAGTTAAATACCTATCGAGTTGTCGGGCGTTTACGGGAGGTAAGTGCAACTCAGTTGATTTCGTTCCATAGGGGGCTTTATTACCTCTTTACTTATGAGCATCAATTACTCTGGATTTTAATTTCAGCTTTGGGGTTTGATATATTCTTAGACTAAAATCAATATTTTCTCTTTCCTTAAGTCTCTTTTGCATCCTATTTGGAGACTCATGAATTACAGATGTAAAACTGAAAAATAAAATGTGAGACAAACTCCTTAATACCCCAAGAGACTTTTTGACTACTTTGGGATTTTACTGTAAAGAACTTGCTTCTTTTCATCTGGTACCACCGAAATAAAAATGTACACAAAAACCTGACTGCACTGCCACTAAATTAACATTTGTTAACAGACTGGAAATATATATTTTCTCACTTCCCTTCTTTCTTTCATCCTCTTAAACTTCTCCTCTTGGATCTACAATGGGCTGTTTAAAATAGGTCCACTTACAACCTCATGTGGGGCCTTTATAAAATGGTGTCCTCATATCCAAAGTCACTTTTATTCCCAGTAGCACTCACCTGGTCTCTATTTGAAGACAATAAGACCTCTCTATATATTCATTTAGAAGCTGAATTTTGCCCTTGATGTTACATTTTATATTGATTATCAATTAACTTTTAAGTTGCAGTTAAGCTTAAGTACTTTTTACACATAGGGAATACAGCACACACTGAATTTTTTAAATAGAAGCTTCCCTGAGGGCAACATTTCTATTCAGTTGCAGTACATCATATGAGCCTTTTACGGCATCTTTAGTTGTGGACAAGTATTTTCAATATGATTTGTCCTACTTTATTTATTATGCTATAAAGTTTACTTCCAACTTTTAAAATGCTCTTCTTGATATCTAGGTATTTAATGTTGATATCATGCTATCACTGAGGAATCAAAACTGGAATAGGAATTCTGAGGTCTATGTTGACACATGTGTACTTTCACCACTGGCTGGCTTTATGACTTTGTTCCAATCAATTAATCACACTGTGTCTAATATTATTTGAACATGAGGCAATATTATTCTATCTTTATAGAGACCTCAAGTCTTTCCTTAGGATCATAACTGCCTTTATAGAGTCTCACTGATGCCTGCCCCAATTTTATGCCTACTATAAGTTTCCGAAGTCTTAACCAATGGAGTACTCTAATTTCACAATCTGAAATTAGTGGCAACTCAATTTGGGAACAGTTTTCATCTGCTAACTGTGCTTCTTAACAGGGATAGAAATATTAACTAATAAATAACTAAGTGTAAGTAACTTATCCAAGCCACACTGTTCTAAGTCAGAAAGTCAGGATTCAGATACCAACTGTTGGACTCCAGAGTCCACGTTCTTTACCTAGAGTCTGTAACTACTAAGGTATCAAGTATCTTCATTTACAATTTTTAAAGTAATTTTACTTCACTATTTAAAAAATAACTTGATGCAGCTTACCATCAAACATCAACATACAAGACAGTTAAAAATTAGGATAAAACAAGGGATCATAAATATAGAAAAATGGAGGTGAAATTATTGTAATTTAAAAAACTAAAACCTGTGCTAAACTGATTACTGCAATATAACAGTAAATTTAGGAACAGTTCCCACAGATAAGGCAAAAAAGGAAAATGTGATGGGTTACATGGCTGTCATTTAATAAAAGGAAATATTTACATATTCCTCAGTAGGAACAAACTTCAAACTTTATTCTGATACTAAATTCTAGCAATTTATGACATGAATCTTCCCTTCTCCCTTTTTGTCATTCATTCAACAACTATTTATTGAATGCCTTATATGGCCTTCGTATTATGCTAGTCACTGAGGGTTCAGTGGTGCTCCCAGTGGAAACTACAGTAGTGGAGAAATAGCAATGAATCCTTATATTAGTTTGTAATTACAAAGTAATTACAAAGTGAGATCATTGCTATGTGGAAAGGAGCGTAGTTCTATGACAGCACATAACAAAATTATACGAACTAGACTTGGGGTTAGGAAAGGCTTTCCTAAAGAAGGGATGATAGAGCTGAAATCTTAAGGATACGCAGAAGCTATTTAGGTCCTTGCTTTCCAAGTGCTGCCCGTAGACCAACAGCACTGGCACCAGCTGGGAGCTTCTCAGAGATGCAGAATCTTAGGCTCCAGCTTGGACCTACCGAATGAGAGTCTGCTTCTGTCTTAACTAGATACACAGGTAATTCCTTTGAACATTAAGGTTTGAGGGGCACTGATCTAGGAGAAAGGGTAGGAGGGGACAAAGGGAGCAGTGTGTCCAAAGACTCTGGGACAGGAAGGAGAATAGAGGAACTGAAATTCAGGAAGTGTGGCTGGAGTCTTTGTCGTAAGGGAGGGGGAATCCTGCATGAGAAGGTAATGGAGATCTATGCATACTGGGGCCACTGAAGCAGGGCTTTGCAGGCCTGAGAGACTCAGGGATATTTGAAGATTTCTAAGCAGAGAAAGAAGATAATCAGATTTATCTTTGGAAAACATCACTTTGCACTGCAGAGAGCACAGGATATTCAAGGTGGAAGCAGAGGGCCATTTTGGTGGCCATTATGGTGTCTAAGTAAAAGATGATAGTGTAGAGATGGTGAAAAGCAGAGAGGTTTGAGAGATATTTAGGGGGTTAAATTAATTAGCTTTGGCAATAGATTTAATATGAGGGTGAAGGAGAGTGAGGGGTCAAGGATTACTCTCAAGTTTCAAACTTGCCCCTTCTGGATGGATCAAGGTGTTGAGACAGGGAATCCCTGAAAGGCGACCAGATTGGAAGGGAAATAATCAGTTGAGTATTATAAATATTGAATTTCAGGTGCCTTTGAGGTAGTGGAGACATCAGAGGTTGTTATAAAACTAGGTTCAGGCTGGTCTGGATTTGAGATATAAATTTGGGAGTAAGATGGGTAACATGTTGGATAATTTATTTAGGAAAGAGGCACAAAAAGATTTTCATTGTACTATCTCTCATATTGAATTCCAATAATGCTTGCTAATTTAATAAAAGCATTTTTATAGAGTGCCAAATTAATATAATCCAGCTCCACTGGTTTCTATTGTTTAAAGTAGAATCTGGAATAGATTTTAGAGAATCAGAGAGAGATGGATAGTCAGTATATTTTTTAAGCTTTCTCAAATATAGGTTGTCTTCACCATGCTTTGGCAGAAGTTGGATGGAACTCATTTAAAAATTGAATTCCCTGTACTTTAAGCATGGATATTATATGTTGCCAAGTACCTAGTCCATAATAGACCCGCAATAATATTTAAATTGCTGATTGTTGAAGTGAGAGCTGTATATTTTAGGTATCAGACTTGTAGGTGGTAAAGCTGGTATTCTATTATGAAAATTAATGAGCCTGATAAAACTTCTCATTCAAATAGAGTGTCATCCTACCTCTATGCAGAGAAGGGCTGCAGAGGTGCATCTGAGCTGTGCTAAAGCTAATCTCTAAAATATCTCTGATTCTACTCAGATACATGGACACATACAACTAGTGTGGAAGATATAATTTGACTAGAAAATTTAAGGGTAGATTTTATGAATGAGCTGAATCAGCTCTGAAAATGTAAGTGTGGCTTTTATAGAATAAGTTTACCATCTGCAAAATACATGCTCAGGAGGGTTAACAAATTAACCCATTGGGTGGAGGGAGGAGCTGGAATCAGGGGTAATTATAAAAATATTGAAAAAATGATACGGTAAGAGCACAAACCAGTAAGACATCAATCATATCGCTGAGGGTGCTGGAGAACCTGTTGCTATAAAGGCATTACTTGAATTAGCTTAGGGTAGTTATTTTGGGGATGAGAAGCCAGGCTGCTAGGAGCATGGTCAGTCTTTGAGGGGTTAGAGCAGTTAGTGGTCTGTGACTGTGGATAATAGTGTTTCATTATTTTAACAACCAATATGGCCTGTTCTATTACTCCCTGGCTGAATACCAGCCCTGCCTACAATTACACATTTGAACAACAAGGAATGATGAAACCAATAATCTTTGATTTGAACATGGTTAATATTTTGCTATTATTTTTGACAGTGATGAACCAATAGTTTCATCTGCTTTTTAAGGCCATACGCAATAAACTATACCATTAGTAACAGAAGAAATGACTCGTCTTCACTGTCTGGCTGGAGGGCAATAATGAGAATGGAATTTCTTATTTACAAGCAGGGAAGGAGTGAAAGACAAACCAGTTGTACACCATTACACTTTGAATATGGTGTTTCAAATGACTCTTCCAAACTCCTCTGATTCTGGGAAGGGTTTTAGTACAACCGGCTCTGAGAAAATACTGAGTCAGGGCTCTGAGCTGAGATGATATGATTTGGAGGATGTGGCTACACAGCTTGAAATGATCCTGCCATCAATGGCTACTTTCCTGACCACCCACTATCCTGGGGCTAAAAGAACCAGAGTCATATAAGTGAGAAAGAACCATCAGCTGAATCCAGGTACTTGAGGCAGTCCAGCTTTCTCTTCCTTGATACTAATGTGCTGCTTGGAAGCAACTTTTTCTACCTTCTCTGTCAATTTTTCTGACTGTGTTCTGTATTTTTGACTGTATTTCTCTCATAATATTGTGAATTCACTTCAGCTTTTGAACTGAACTTTAGTAACTAAAATAGACTCTGATTATTTCTTCTAAATGGTGGTTAAAGCTTGGGTCCATCACTTGTAAATCTTGCCTGGGCCTTGATCAATCTGAGTATATCAACCAAGCCACATTTCCTAGACTCAATCTTCATTACTACTTTGCTCCTTCTCCCACCTTTGGGGTAATATCTATTATAAATGATTCTGTGCCATTTTGCACTACCCTTTATATATTAGTTTAATGCCAGACTTTAAAAGTTATGCTTGTAGGAAGCGTAGTCTCTTCCCTAAAATGGCCAGATTCATCCACTCTGAAAATTTGATTTGACTGGTTTATAAACAAAAATACACTAAATCATGATTCCCAGAAGCATATTATTGGTAAATGGAATAGCATATGATTAGCACATCAATTACAGTTCAGTGTTTTTCTTTCTTTTTTATTTTTTTACATCTTCATTGGAGTATAATTGCTTTACAATGGTGTGTTAGTTTCTGCTTTATAACAAAGTGAATCAGTTATACATATGTTCCCATATCTCTTCCCTCTTGTGTCTCCCTCCCTCCCACCCTCCCTATCCCACCCCTCTAGGTGGTCACAAAGCACCGAGCTGATCTCCCTGTGCTACGCGGCTGCTTCCCACTAGCTACCTATTTTACGTTTGGTAGTGTATATATGTCCATGCCACTCTCTCACTTTGTCACAGCTTCCCCTTCCCCCTCCCCATATCCTCAAGTCCATTCTCTAGTAGGTCTGTGTCTTTATTCCTGTCTAACCCCTAGGTTTTTCATGACCTTTTATTCCCCTTAAATTCCATATATATGTGTTAGCGTACGGTATTTGTCTTTCTCTTTCTGACTTACTTCACTCTGTATGACAGGCTCTAGGTCTATCCACCTCATTACAAATAGCTCAATTTCATTTCTTTTTATGGCTGAGTAATATTCCATTGTATATATGTGCCACATCTTCTTTATCCGTTCATCCGATGGTGGACACTTAGGTTGTTTCCATCTCTGGGCTATTGTAAATAGAGCTGCAATGAACATTTGGGTACATGACTCTTTTTGAATTATGGTTTTCTCAGGGTATATGCCCAGTAGTGGACTGCTGGGTCATATGGTAGTTCTATTTATAGTTTTTTAAGGAACCTCCATACTGTTCTCCATAGTAGCTGTACCAATTCACATTCCCACCAGCAGTGCAAGAGTGTTCCCTTTTCTCCACACCCTCTCCAGCATTTATTGTTTCTAGATTTTTTGATGATGGCTATTCTGACTGGTGTGAGATACCTCATTGTAGTTTTGATTTGCATTTCTCTAATGATTAATGATGTTGAGCATTGTTTCACGTGTTTGTTGCAGTCTGTATATCTTCTTTGGAGAAATGTCTATTTAGGTCTTCTGCCCATTTTTGGATTGGGTTGTTTGTTTTTTTGTTATTGAGCTGCATGAGCTGCTTGTAAATTTTGGAGATTAATCCTTTGTCAGTTGCTTCATTTGCAAATATTTTCTCCCATTCTGAGGATTGTCTTTTGGTCTTGTTTATGGTTTCCTTTGCTGTGCAAAAGCTTTGAAGTTTCATTAGGTCACATTTGTTTATTTTTGTTTTTATTTCCATTTCCCTAGGAGGTGGGTCAAAAAGGATCTTGCTGAGATGTATGTCATAGAGTGTTCTGCCTATGTTTTCCTCTAAGAGTTTGATAGTTTCTGGCCTTACATTTAGGTCTTTAATCCATTTTGAGGTTATTTTTGTGCATGGTGTTAGGGAGTGATCTAATCTCATACTTTTACATGTACCTGTCCAGTTTTCCCAGCACCACTTATTGAAGAGGCCGTCCTTTCTCCACTGTACATTCCTGCCTCCTTTATCAAAGATAAGGTGACCATATGTGTGTGGGTTTATCTCTGGGCTTTCTATCCTGTTCCATTGATCTATCTTTCTGTTTTTGTGCCAGTACCATACTGTCTTGATTACTGTAGCTTTGTAGTATAGTCTGAAGTCAGGGAACCTGATTCCTCCAGCTCCGTTTTCGTTCTCAAGATTGCTTTGGCTATTCAGGGTCCTTTGTGTTTCCATACAAATTGTGTAATTTTTTGTTCTAGTTCTGTGAAAAATGCCAGTGGTAGTTTGATATGCATTGCATTGAATCTGTAGATTGCTTTGGCTTAGAGTCATTTTCACAATGTTGATTCTTCCAATCCAAGGACATGGTATATCTCTCCATCTATTTGTATCATCTTTAATTTCTTTCATCAGTGTCTTATAATTTTCTGCATACAGGTCTTTTGTCTCCTTAGGTGGGTTTATTCCTAGATATTTTATTCTTTTTGTTGCAGTGGTAAATGGGAGTGTTTTCTTGATTTCACTTTCAGAGTTTTCATCATTAGTGTATAGGAATGCCACAGATTTCTATGCATGAATTTTGTATCCTGCTACTTTACCAAATTCATTGATTAGCTCTAGTAGTTTCCTGATAGCATCTTTAGGATTCTCTATGTATAGTATCATGTCATCTGCAAACAGTGACAGTTTTACTTCTTCTTTTCCAATTTGTATTCCTTTTATTTCCTTTTCTCCTGTGATTGCTGTGGCTAAAACTTCCAAAACTATGTTGAATAAGAGTGGTGAGAGTGGGCAACCTTGTCTTGTTCCTGATCTTAGTGGAAATGCTTTCAGTTTTTCACCTTTGAGGACGATGTTGGCTGTGGGTTTGTTTTATATGGCCTTTATTATGTTGAGGAAAGTTCCCTCTATGCCTGCTTTCTGCAGGGTTTTTATCATAAATGGTGTTGAATTTTGTCGAAAGCTTTCTCTGCATCTATTGAGCTGATCATATGGTTTTTCTCCTTCAATTTGTTAATATGGTGTATCACGTTGATTGATTTGCGTATATTGAAGCATCTTGGCATTCCTGGAATAAACCCCACTTGATCATGCTGTATGATCCTTTTAATGTGCTGTTGGATTCTGTTTGCTAGTATTTTGTTGAGGATTTTTGCATCTATGTTCATCAGTGATATTGGCCTGTAGTTTTCTTTCTTTGTGACATCCTTGTCTGGTTTTGGTATCGGGGTGATGGTGGCCTCATAGAATGAGTTTGGGAGTGTTCCTCCTTCTGCTATATTTTGGAAGAGTTTGAGGAGGATAGGTGTTAGCTCTTCTCTAAATGTTTGATAGAATTCGCCTGTGAAGCCATCTGGTCCTGGGCTTTTGTTTGTTGGAAGATTTTTAATCACAGTTTCAATTTCAGTGCTTGTGATTGGTCTGTTCATATTTTCTATTTCTTCCTGATTCAGTCTTGGCAGATGGTGCATTTCTAAGAATTTGTCCATTTCTTCCAGGTTGTCCATTTTATTGGCATAGAGTTGCTTATAGTACTCTCTCATGATCTTTTGTATTTCTGCAGTGTCAGTTGTTACTTCTCCTTTTTCATTTCTAATTGTATTGATTTGAGTCTTCTCCCTCTTTTTCTTGATGAGTCTGGTTAATGGTTTATCAATTTTATTTATCTTCTCAAAGAACCAGCTTTTAGTTTTATTGATCTTTATAGGACATTCCATCCAAGAACTACAGAATACACATTTTTCTCAAGTGCTCATGGAACATTCTCCAGGATAGATCATATCTTGGGTCACAAATAAAGCCTTGGTAAATTTAAGAAAATTGAAATTGTATCAAGTATCTTTTCTGACCACAACGCTATGAGACTAGATATCAATTACAGGAAAAGATCTGTAAAAAATACAAACACATGGAGGCTAAACAATACACTACTTAATAACGAAGTGATCACTGAAGAAATCAAAGAGGAAATCAAAAAATACCTAGAAACAAATGACAATGGAGACACAACGACCCAAAACCTATGGGATGCAGCAAAAGCAGTTCTAAGAGGGAAGTTTATAGCAATACAGTCCTACCTTAAGAAACAGGAAACATCTCGAATAAACAACTTAACCTTGCACCTAAAGCAATTAGAGAAAGAAGAACAAAAGAACCCCAAACTTAGCAGAAGGAAAGAAATCATAAAAATCAGATCAGAAATAAATGAAAAAGAAATGAAGGAAATGATAGCAAAGATCAATAAAACTACAAGTGTTTTTCTTTTGTTTGTTTGATGACTGGTGTGAGTTCCATGAAGGAGAACAATCTCAGTATAGAGGTTTATGGAGAAACAAGGTGTTATTCTACTTGTTGCTTTGACAAAGATTTGTTATAAGAGTTTGGCTATATTTTTTCTCCAGTCCATCTTATTCCCAGTAATAGATAATAATGGTCATACTTATTGAGTTCTTATATGCACTGTTATCATAATCCCCAATTAATTAATGTTTCAATGTTAAAGTCATCAATACTGAAATAGCCTCATAACTTTAATTTCAAATTTCAAGGTTTTAGGATATATTTGTTGTGATTAATACTTTTTTGCTATCCCAAGATAATGAAACCTTAAATGAGGGAATATTACTGTTTCTTGGGAACCAAGAGATAAAATGAGAATAATTTCATATTTACATACATGTAGAAACTTAATCTTGGAAGGATTATTCCATTCGTATAGCTTATAGTAGGAAATTATGACCTTCATAATTATGAACTTCAGATAATCTCAAAATTGGCTTAAATTTCACCCTCATCCGCAAAGGAATGGAACAGCCCTAAAAATTCTCATGTTTAATAAATACCTATGAGCCACTTGTCACTGATCTCATGAAGAGGTGGCTTTAATAAAGCTAAATAGTCAATTTTGTATAGCCTTAGAGAAAAAAAGAGATCTAATTGTGTCCAAGGTATCATAGTATCAAAAGTGTATAATTACCTTCACTAGGATGTTATGCATTATTTCTCTTATTGTTGGAAACATTTGAGATATAGGCTAATTACTGCATCCTTAACTCTTGTCAGCTTTATAAAATCCTGTTGTTTCACTTTCCAGATAATTTTTCCTTGTAAAACTTTCTGTCTTTTGTCTCCTAATAAATGTGCCCGTTCTAAATCCTTTTTCTTTTAAAATGAAAAGACTAAAAGGACTACTTTTGTAATTAAAAGTCATGTTAAAATAACCTCAGAAGATTGTTTTTAGATATCAAAACATCTTTATGGTCCCATTTCTATGGCAAGAAAGACAAGCGACTGGGATCCTGTACATTTTACTGTAGTTTACATTAATTACCTTCTATTAAAAAATGACAAAGACCTTTTTTGAAAGGGAATCTGGCATTCTTTCCAAGAAATGATGGCAGACACCCTACTTTGCTGATTTCTTGACACTTCTAATTACCTGTATTCATTTGAAATCATTTCCTTTGTAGAGAGTTATTGGCATGATTTTCTGAGAACAAGAGGAAAATGGAAAACATTTTAGCAAGTTAAGAGGAAAAAAAATCAACAGTATCATTGTTTGCTGCTTTTGTTGAAACTACCTACATGAGTCATTTGAGGGACATGAAGGTAAATGAAAGGTTATACTTTGCCCTGCACGTTGTTGCTGGTATTTGTAATGTCAATAACTGTAGAAGGTTGTCAGGAAACTGGAGAGATAAAGGTCAATAGCAATGACAAATATATCATTGTACGTGTTTGAATATGCAATATCAGCCTAATCTGCCAGTGGAGGCTTTCACACCCTGGAAATATCAATCAGGTGCTACGTGAAACCCACCGATTGTTCTCTAGTCTCCTAGAGTATTTTGGGGGGATCCAAAGGTCGAAAACCCATCAGAGCTTTTTGGGGGGCGTGGGTGGTATTGCAATCATTGCTGAATATATATATAAATGCTCATTGTTTCTTTTAAAGTTGGGATTAAAAAACGTTAGAAGTTACCCAGTTTCTCAGATTGCTTCATTGGTGGGAAATTTAAACATTTTTCTTTTCTCCAAAAGAGGAAGACACAGTGTACTCCTCTTTGTATATCATGGCAATGCGTTATATGCCAGAGCCTTTCAGTGTTATAAGCTAAATTAAATATTAACTATGCCTTGCATACAATCTTGACAAAAATGTAGTTGGCTAATAGTGAACCCTTATACCCAGCCCTGCCCCCTGTTGATTTTGACATGTTAGAAAGTGTAGCCATTTGTATTCAATAATAAATTATTTACAAATGAAATGCACAGGTTACTTAAACTGTGTCTCTACTAAGAACAGACTTGTTAAAATACATTCTGTTGCAGCCAAAGATATTCAGATTCAGTAGACAAATGCACCTATCTTCTGTTTAGTAAACTGTGCTGAAGAAATCACTTAAAACCTTTTGGGAAATGAAAAGTAAAAATAAAGTAGCAAGAGATCTTTTAAATGAATGTGCTTCAACTTGGTCTTAAAGAACACCTGCAGGATATAAAGGCAGTGTGTTTGAAACACAGAGGGATTATATTTTATGGGTATTACTTTTTAATTTTTGCATCTTCTGGTACTCTCCATTAAAATAAAATATTTTGAAAAAAATCTACTCTTCTTGAGACATTTTGCATTTCCTTGGGTATTATGACCCCCTTGCCTAACGCCGACTCAAGGCATAAGTCGTCCTTCCAAATGCAAGCACGAACCACGTGGAAAGAGAAGTGAAAAAGAGATCTGCTCCTGAGGAGTGTCCCAGAGTGACAGGAAAAAGAGCAGTGAAGTCAGCTGCACCCTGAGGTGACAGAATAAGAGAAAATGTTGCAGGGGACAGAGAGGGCCTAAAGGAGAAAGAGATAGAAAGACAGAAATGGTTTAGAGAGAGGGAAATAAAGATGGGGCATTAAGAAGGTAAAATATACATAGAATTTAACATAACAAATGTAATCGTTACATAGGAAAAGTGAGTTACTGAACCTAGAGAGGGAGAGAAAGAGAAAAGGTAGACTGTAGAGATTGAGAGAGAAAGGGATAATGTTTAGAAAGCTGATCAGAAAAGAAAATGCTAGACAGAGAAAAAGGAAACAAATAGCAAAGAGTCCCTGATGTTTTCCAGCCAAGGTGTCTGTCCATTCAAGTGACAATGAAGGAGTCAGAGGCTCCTTACACCTCTCCTCTGCACACGCCACCCGTAAATGAGCCTGTTAGAAAGCTCTGTGCCCCGTCCATTGCAGTGTATCTGCAGTGTGCTTATGCACCTCTTTTCACTTTTAAATATTCTACAGAGTTCATTATGGAGATTTTTACATTAGGGTATTTTTTTTTCTAGAGCTCTAATTATTTCCAGATAAATAATAATTTTACAAGTTCTCAAACAACAAACTGTAAATGGTGTAAGTAGGACATTTTGAGATTGGATTATTTCCCCTTTCACTGGTTTCCCTTTGTATTTAGTTAGTTTTTTTATTACATTTCTGACCTTCAGATAAGACTCCTATGTAAGTAAACAGTCTGGCTAAATTCACGCTGTGCCAAATGACAGCTATTGTACTGTTCCAAAGGTTTTATTTATTTTACTTTTTATTTTTTGTAAATTGAAATTACAATTACAAATGACAGAGGGGGACCTTTACTTTTGTCTTCTTACTTGAAGGTAGTATTTTCTTCATGAAGGTAACTCTAGAGTTTAAGAAACAATAAAAGGGCTTGTATGCACTAGACATGTGTTAAATAGAGTTAACTTTTCTTTGCAATTTCAGCAACTTGAATGCAGTCGCTGGAAACGATAGAGTCCTGGACTGTCTATGCTGGACAGCCTTCTTTTTATAGGCTAACCTCTGGGTGAGAATAAAATTTTGAAGGTTATATTTTTTTACTTTATTTCTTTCTCTCCTCCCTCCTCCTTTTTTTGGGTAAAGATTAGATTGGAGACGAATGGGTAATACAATGCGAATAGTTTTCTATTTCTTGGGATCTTTTTTTAAAAAAAGTTTGTGATTTAGCACAAATTAAAAAATGATCATTTTGCAGAGGTAACTTTGTTCTTTTATGTTAGATGACTGGTACTGAAAATCAGCTTTTGAAGTCATACTTTTCTATTAAACCTGTATAATTTTGAAATTTTTTTCTTTCCTTTCACAGCACAATATTTGGGCAATAACAGAATTACGTAGTACTTTTTACTCTGATTTGTTCATTATTACTGACCATTTTAGTCATCAGTGGCCCACAGTGCGAACTACTCAGAATTTGCAGAATTATTCCATAGCTTTTTCTCTCTAAACACTTAATATAATTTCTAAGTGTTATAACCTACTCTACAAGGTGAACGTCCTGAAAGATAACTGTTATTCACAGGTGTTAGGGATGGGAGAGATTAGATATAATTTTATTCATATCTATCTTCTCTATCTCTCTATGTAGGCACATAAAGTATTCGACATGACAGAGTGTGCAGTTGTGAGGGAAATCACAGACCTCAGGTGTTTTCTGAGGTAAGAAAGGAGTAAAGGCCAAATGCTTCCAGTGTTCCAGAAATTAACTTATGCAAACACCCTCTCTTCTCTCTGTCTTTCACACTTGCTGTATTAACCAAGTCTTCCTGTTTGAAAGGAACAATTATCTAGCTTTTAGTGTAACGTTAATCTTTTCCAGATATTGTTCCTTCTTCAAAACTCACTAATCTTACTTATTAAGAGTCTGCTTAAGGAAATCAAACACACAAAGAATTATTTCAATTATTTTTGCACTATAAATAAATTGTTGAGAATTTGATAGTTTTGCAAGATATTGTGATCTGAATTTAAGCAAGAGACAAAAACTAAAGTAAGAGAGAATAGTTAAGAAGCAAGTAGAAAAAATAGAGTGAGGGTTATTGGTAAAACGTAAAAGCAATTAGCTAGTGGAGAGAAAAAAAAATAAACTTTAAGTATAAGAAAGGAGACGTTTGTTCAATCATAAGTAAGAGAAAAGATACAGGAGGCCATAGTGGATCACAAGCCAAATATGGCTTAAAAACAGAGCCCTGTTTTTCATACACAAAATACTGATAGTCACTGAAGAATTTAGGGAACATAAATAATCATCTACATTATACGTATTATTAATCAGTTCCTTGTTATCACACTGTGTCCTTTAGGATCCTACCACTTAAGCTGAATGTGCAGAATTTGGAGTAGGTCCAGAGGAAGCAGCAAAATAACTAAAGGCTTGGGAAACAGTCTCAATGAAACAAGGGTAAAGGAACTGGCCTTGTTTAGTCTGGAGAAGAAAAGACTTGGAGGGAATTAATAGCAGTCTTCAAGTTCATGAAGGAACACAGTCCTTTGCAGGTAGAGTGAACAGCTGGTCTCTGTTTCCTCTGAGGATAGTACAAGACAGCAGGGTCTTAAATGCAGGAGACAGGATTTAGGCAAGATGTTAGGAAGATCTTCTCTACCTTGGGGGGGAGTGCAGAGAAAGGATCCTCAGGATTTAGAATGTGTTGAGGGAATTATTATTATTATTTTTTTGGAGTCAGTCCAAATTGCAGAATAAAAAGAGAGAATACAATCTATAAAACCGGAACCTATGGGGAAAAGGAGACAAAGAATGAATACTTGTGATCTAGGGATAAAGCCCCTCTGGGAAAAAAGAAATACTAAATTCTAGGAGTGTGTAAGAGTCAGAATACTTGACCAGAAGGGAAAGTACGTTACAGAAAAAAGGAGAAGATTAAACAGGTAAAGATAAAACAATGAAAACTCAAGGGTATGGCATGTATTTGGAAACAAATGTACAATTTTAATTAAAATTTCATTTTGGTGCTGGGAAAAGAATTCTAAGTATTTATGTGTACAATATATACCAGCTACTAGTAATTAAAAAAAAATTCTGTGCTTGACATATTGGTTCTTGAATAATAAACACAGGACCAACATACATTTGCAATATTTAATGAACAGTTTAAAAAAAATAATGGGGAAATGAACTAACTTAAATTCTTTTCAGCTTTTTGATCTTATGACATATGAGAAAATTGTGATTGTGTGGTAAGAAATGGTATATATATATTACACAAAACAAGAATAAAGAATAGATAGCATTCAAGAAGCAATACTAGAACCGAGAAAAATGATTGCAAAAGTTATCAACATCTTTATCATAGGATATATTAACTGAGTATTCAGTGATCCAGGATTAAGCAGATCAAACAAAGGAACAGTGATCCATGAATTTCAGAAATTTAGAGTCTAAGATTTGATACAAATGTTGCTTTATAGGTAAATCACCTGGGATTGCAGAATCTATTGCACTTAAAATGATGCTTAGGTGTATAAATATAGAAGTATAAATGACCATTTCAGTGAGTTGAATTGTTAAAGGATGTGCATTAGCTTTTAAAATAATTGAAGAGGTTAAGATTTCCAGTCCCCTGGAACTACGACTGCAACTCAAACCAATAATCAAAATTGGGCTTAAAAATTATGAATATATTGTGAGTCTGGGTAAGCAGCTTGATTTGTAGAATATTTGGTTAGTTTGATCAATTTTCTAGTTACTTTTATTTTTTGGATAGTCACTCTTTGAAAATGGAATAGATTCTGCCTATGTTTAGCTTTGTTGAACAAATTTTCAGTATTTCTCAGCTGTATTTTGTCATTGATAGGTTCAGTCTAATGTGTTTTGCAACTCACGTTTTTTTTCTGATGTTTAAAACTTTCCTTCACTCTCAACTGCAGAAAATAGAATAGTCCATATTTGAATTTATTTTGCCAAGATGATAGTTATGTATATTTTATAACATTCTGGTACACAGATCTTAGCAATCTAAAAATAGATCTCTGCAAATATTTTTTACTGCTTTTTAAAAATATAGTTACAAACACTTCACTTGTAAAAGATTTTGGTTTGGAAATACATCTTAGTGTCTCTCTCTCTCTCACTCCCGACAAAGAAAAGCCTTTTGTTCTGGTCTCTCTGGCACTACCTCATTCTGTGACTTTCTGCTGTCCCCTAGCGGCATGTTAATCTTCTTGACTACTGTGTGATCGCCTCTGGAACCAATTCTCTACTCTTCTGTGTTTTTTTGTGACTCTCATTAGCAGACATTTAAAATACTATTAAACAACCCATGAGCTGCCTTTTAGAAGCAATAACCCTGTTGTTTAGTCCAAACAGTTTTCCATTTATGAATTCTTACCCTAGTAAACATGTACAGGGAGTGCATGCTATCTGGATTCATTGTGTTATCTCACCACAATAAACATTTCAGGTTTTCAGAATTTAACACAAAACTGATGAAAGCAAAATGTTATCAGTTTTGACTGTTCTATACATAACATACGGTAGCTGAAAGGTAATTTGTGACAGGTCAGACTATTTATGTCAATAGGTTTACAAACAAAAATTGTTCTATTCCTTTTCCTTTGCTTTTCAAAGTCCTGGTTGGTTACTATCATTGTCATATTTGCTAATTTCATGGTGACATTTTTCTATGAACTATTTAGAAAGATACAATAAAACTGTATGTATTTGAAGCATTAGATGTAATTCACTTACGGAAAAGATTTTGCATCAACATATACCATGAGGATTAAAAAAAGATTAAAACATATTCCTAAATTTTTCTGGATGTTAACTTTCTTTTTACATGAATCAGAATTATTTTTAAGATTTAAAGATGGTTTGGTTATCTTATCTTCCTTCTGTGTTTTATGTGTTTGAGATATACTGTTCAGCTGTGATAGGGGGCCGGTAAATTTTTCAGTGCAGCATTTTGGTTTTCTAAATTAGCATGCCAAAATGTATGTAATGAGAATGGAATGTAAAAATTTGTCAAAAACAATATTTCAGGTTTTTTAATATTTAATTTTAACTCATGCAGGATCACTGTAAGGCTGGCTTACACAATTCTTTTAAAAGATGGCTAAAAACAAACCAAGAAGAATTTACAAGAAAAAAAGGTCTGGTGAAATCTGGCCCATTAACTGAACATTACAGGAATCCGAAACGTATACTGAACTAATGATTTCTTGGCACTGACTTGTTTGGCACTTATCATGGTTTTGACAATTATCACATGAATAGCAACACTTTTTTCTTTCTGAACTTGGGGATGGAGGGAAGTGTTCTAGGGGGGAAAGGAGGCCCAAAACCCTGGAAACTCCTATTTCTTAGTAATTCAGTGTTCAGTTTAGCCGTGTGGAAGAAAAATAACTAAACTGGAAGGTTCTGTTAAATGACAATATTCTTGTTTCTTCAAAGAACAGTTGGTGTAGTTTTTAACTGCCTCTCTTCTGAAAGGTCAGATCACTGCCCAATTTAGTCATTTTGTCTGTTTATACATGCCTCCATTGGGATAAGATATCCAAAAACAAAGCCTTAGATGGCAATCAATCTTGGCTTAAGTGCAAAGCCATCCAACCAATCCAAGAAATCCTATTGACTATCATGTGGAAAGGGAAATGGAAGAGTTTAAACGCCTAAACTTTTTCTCAAGAGAAAGATAAGCCACTTTTTTTAAACTTCCTTAACATACGAGAGAACTCATGCTCCCTCCCTCAATTTTAACCCACCACTCAATATCTCAAATTCAAATTTTATGGTTTCCTAAAAATACATCCTCCATCAAACACTGTAAGTTACAATAGCTATTTTTCGCAGAGAAATGTCTGATTTTCTTTTTTTTAGTTGTCTATTCAGCATGTCAATGTTCTAAAAATGTTCTCCTGGAGTTATTTTTAAAAACTCATGGTATGTTGGATAATAAATATTGTTACTCTGTCATTGGAAACACTGGAAACAACGTATTTGACAGGTTAATAGGGATGAGAATTCCATTAGAAAATTTAATTAATTTCATTTTAGATAAATGTGATTCTTTCAAAATCTTAGTTCTAATGACTAAATGGGCAAATTTCTTTGCCATTGTAGATTCCATTCAGTTAATTATCTTGTAGATTATTTGGAAAATGAGGGCAGAAAAAAATATCTTTTTTAAAAAAAATTGAATCTAGAGACAGTCAATAAATCTTCTCTAATGTAATATAGCATTATCAGTGGCCTATTCTCTACAGAATTAGTGTTTCCAAAACAAATAATAGAGCCGAGCAGTCCTACTTTTTACAACTCTGGAGACTATCTAAACAAAATGAACAGATTTATAGGGCTATTTTTAGTGTGTGTCACTTGCATTACAGTTTACATTTGCTTTCAAACCTTATTTGACATTCTTGGTCGAAAACTACAGGCAGAACACTCATTAGGAGTCTTAATAAAGGACAGTCTCCATAGGGCAGTTACCAAAACACCAAAGTCGAGGCATGTATAAGAATGCTCTTTGGACTTTAGGTCGTGCTGTTTCATTTTCAGTTGTCTAAAAAAGGGAAGTCCTCAACCAAAATGCAGATTTAAGGTTCTGTTTATAAAAATTTTAAGGCATTGGTATAGCCTACTAATAATAACTGAAGTAAAAGCACATTTTTGAGGGTAGAAATTTTCACACAGCAACAGGTAAGTGCTCCTCTGCCTAAATAACTATTATTTTTCCATAAATTGTATATTCACATTAAAGTGAAAATTGACTCACTGGAGATGACTAGTACAATGTTGTGATATTCTGCAAACTGTTCTTCCATGAATAAAAATGCATGGAAAACCTTATGTAATGTTATGAAATATGTCACTGCACATAGATTTATGGGAAAATACCCTGTTATATTTCAAAATATAGATTCAAGAATTAAATATTTGCATTTCGTCTAAACCAAGTTTCTCTAGCAGTTTGTTCCATGTGAGAAAGGCCAGTGCTTTCCACAGGGAGAGGGACCCCATTTCACTTGCATATACAAATAGGGAATGAAGAATTCATCTCCTTTTGTTTATTCTGAAAAGATATCCTATCAAGAGGAAAGTGACAGAAAGATAAAATCAGATACATAGTTAACCACTTTGTCACGTCTTTTTCTCCTATGTAAAGGGGAACATTTTGATAAGGTTAGCCTGTAAAGGAAACCTAAATTGACACCCTGCTCCTTGCCTCGTGGTGCTTTCTCATTAATCGTGTTCATGTAAAACTCCCTAGTAAGGAAATTCCTTAGCTGTAGACATCATTCAGCTGAGTCTTATAAATAGAGCTCAAATTCAAAGGTAAGAAAACAGACAAGAATTTTACACCAACCACCCTGATAAGATATGTTTTCAAAGCAAAAACACATCTACAAAGTCTTGTGGGATGGAAATGTCCGATTAAACACTTAAGAAAACATGCTTTCCCACACAGCAGCCTCTTTATTTGCGTGGAGTAATTTCTTAGAACAACAAAAAAAGTAACTTGGCACATCTATTGGGGCTTATTAAAATTCAGTGTACCACATGTAAACCTGAAAAAGAGATTTCTATAAAATCATGGCTTGACACATTTGCTCCCAATGAACCTGAATAAAAACGAAAAGTGAAAATTATACATTTGGATGAAGAGTAATCTTCATCCTAAGTGCTGAAAAAATACAAATGAAGGCACTTTGGGAGGTTTCAAACAGTTTGCTACAGAGGACTCATCTAAGAAAGTAGTTTTATAGCTTGATGAGTGTTTTTAACCAGTTAAAGATGTTACTACAGCTACCTTCAAACCATGTTATAAACAATGTCTCTGATGAAAAGATTGTCACCGATTTTTTTTTTAATTTGAAGCTTTCAATCATTTCATTCCTTAGGCTCTGCAGTGTAAAGGAATTGCATTTCTATAATAAATTTATCAATGACTAATTAGTTTAGTGATGAGTGCCTAATTTGGGTTTCTATGTAATATAGGGCCAGTTTCAATTTCTTCTAGCACTGGTTTATCCCGACCTATTTAACGTATGAATTAAGCCCAAATCTCTTTCAAAATTCAGTGCTGTACTTATTCCTGACAAAATAATAAAAAATAATTTATTGTCATAATCTCGATTTACAGTTTAGTTAGGTTGACTGAAAATATGACTTCTATGGGAATCCCTGTTGCCCCTTAAATTCCAGTTTGCTTTCCAGTAGGTTTGTGTGCTGGTGAAAGTTGGTGCAACTAACACTTAATAAGTCTACTTAAAAATAAGCTGCTTTTGCTTTTAAAATAATGTTTAAACAAGAGAAAAAGAAAAACCTGAGCCTCTTCCAGTGGATTATTTTGTAATTTTAAATAACCAAAAAAAAGGTAAACCAAGTCATATGATAAATATATTGCAAGTGGGGACAGACAAGGCATTTTTCAAAATTAAACTGCTATGACAAGCAGTTGTAAGGCAGTCTGCTTTCTTATTTTTTGGGAGGGAAGTGGAAATTAGGAGTATTATAATTGAAAATGTATACCCATAGCAACTAAAATCATCTGTTAAGATATTCAAATTCCTCTTCTTTCAATCAAATACATACACAGTGTTTTTATACTTTTGGTGATCTTTACTTTCCAGTTGTGGTGGATTTATTTCAAATTTTACAACATCACTTTATGTATTATATATTTTTGTCTATAAAGCATTCTCCAAATGGTAGTTATTTATGTGAATAGAAAAATAGTACGAAAATATGGCTTTTCTCCCTATTCCATTATTGAAATGGAATATGATCATTAGCCAGGGCTGTGGTTTACAACATTTTGAAAAATAGCCTAAATAAATAAATGTCAAACGAATCAAGAAAGGACTATTGTAATTATTTTCAGAAAACGACATACCATTAAAAATTTTCAGCTATTAATAATTGTTAGGAAGAAAATAGAAGGTTGCATCTTTAAAAATGAGCATACTATACCTCTTTCAAGTGTTAAAAAGATTCAGTACTCAACTTGGATTTGTGAAAATCGTGATTAAGGAACTGTTCATGATCATAATAAAGTCACATGATTAACCCTGAATTTAGAAGTTGATGATGCAGCAATAGAAAATACTGTGACTAAGTACAGTGTCTGTTTCTCTTTTATAATTTGGAAAAAGTGTTTCTAAATCAACCTCCTCACTCTCAGCAAAGGTGCCTCACGTTTGAAGCAGAGAAGTTTATCCAAATTCCTTTTAGTGCTTTCACTTTGTTACTCAAGTCAGAGACAAAGAATATTTTCTCAGGCATTGATTTTTTTTTTTACTCTCTTGTGGTTAGTAAGAATGTATCATTTAGAGGTCCTGAAGGTTGAAATGCATATAAAAATCAGTTTTGATTTCCAAAAACCATTTACAGTGAAAGCAGAAGGAATTTTAATCATTTTATCATGTGCTTCATATCATCTAGGTATACTTTTAATTAAACACTGCTCCATAAATAAGCAAATAATAGAAGTTAGCAGAGAAGCAGTTGATCTAAATCATGACAGTTGCTCATTTATCTTTGTCCTAACTAGACAATAGGAAATGACACTATGCTGTTGTTTTCTATGCATTAAGATTTCCTTCTTAAACAAATGCAATTGAGGCAGTTTGTTTTCCGACAGCCCGGCATACACTGCCAGTGGCCAGAGTTTTGTCTTGTCTTCATCCAGAGGAGGATTAATCTTGGTGATGGTGCAAACAAAATGTATGTCTGGGGTCAAAGTGCAGACTGCCTTTTGGGATCTGCATTACATTAATGTCATTTTTGGGTTCCTGACGTTAATCAAAACCAACACCATAAAGCGTCACTTAGCTAATTTGTGTATTATTGTCAATGTTACCATTAATTATGCGTTTGTGAGGAAAAAGAGGATTAATGAGATGTCACAGGTAATTTACAATGATCAGCCTCCCCAGGACATTAAGAAAACACTAGCTGGGTAAGATTACCATGCAATCATAATAGTATGCAAGAAGCAAAAGTCTTTGTGGAGGACCCACACTAATATTGTCCATCATTATCAAAATCTTTCTTCACTAGAGTAATGCCTAGTATTTTTAAATACCTCGAATTAAATGTTTGTTTTGGCCTAAAACGTTAGGCTCTAATGTATTAATTATGAGACTTCTGTTGAGGTGTATCTCTCTTCAAGTTCTGAGGATAAGCTATTGTTTCTCTTGAAATGTAGGCAAGTCACAGAGGATTAATTCTTTAGTGTGCCCCATGAACTCGAATTCACATGTGATATCTCTAGGAAACCATTTTAGGTGGTTTGAGTAGTTGTGTTTAATTCAGGCTGAAAAAGACATCTCTTAAATCACATCATCTTCTCCAGTTTAGTCCTTACTCAGAGCCATGTAAATAAATGGCTTTTGCTTTCTGTCATCCCATTTCTGGAGTTCCCTCAGTGAGGAGAGACAGAATAACCTAACGGAAGAATTGAATCAGCACAATACCCCTGGGGACAGGAACACTGAAGTGCAGTCCTGCGTTGTAGTCTGAAAGGCCATGGAGTAACCTGGGCCCTGGGCCTCGGCTTCCCTATGTTGCCCACTCACTGTGCCGTGGAGTGACTTGGGGGTCTGCTCAAAGAACAATCTGGACCTCCTAGGGGGAGATCAGAGAGTGGGTGGTTCAACCTGTGATTGAAGGATCAAGCTTGATACAAGTGCTCACTGGGAGCCCAAGGGCCTAGTAGGGAGGTTCTGAGAGCTGGAGTTGAGGAAGGAACTAGAGTTAGGAACCAGGACGTACCCTAAAGGAATCCAGAGACAGAAGATGGGACTTGTTGAGAAAGCAGGGGACCAAATCTGTGACGTTTATTTATTTAACAGATAACGTGTTGACGCCTCATCATGCCCTAAGCACCGTGACAGGGATAGGGAAAAACTGAGAAGCACAATCCCAGGGAATGCAGAACTCAGGGCACTGGTAGCTCAATCAGCTTGCTTTTTGAAATGATGACATTTGAAATGGTGGAGAGTACGTTGGGGAGGGTCAGAGTAGTTTACGGCAGACCCTGCAGAAGGAGACTCTTTGGGGAGTTCAGGTGCTATCTTAATTTGAATTTTCACTGACCCATTTTAGTTTTGCCTTAGCCTTATTTTTCTTTATTTGAAGAATTAGGTGATAAAAAATACAGAATCATGTATTTGCTTTCATACACATGTATGCAATCTAGGTTTAAATCCCAGCTCTGGGAGACCTTGAACACGTTATTTAACTGCTCCATGTGTCAGTACCTTCATCTGTGAAATGGAAATAAGAAAACTTACCTGATGTAGTTATGAAGATTAAATGAGTTAATGAATGTCAGTCACTGAACACAGGACTCAGCACACAGAAAGCGTTTAATAAGTCAGGAGTTTTTAACCTGAAATTTGTGTCAGTAACATCTGGAACTTAAAAAAAAGACAGTGGCCTGGGCCATCCTCCAAACGTATCAGATCTGAATATCTGAGTATATTCTTGATGTATAGCCCAGATGAAAATCATTGCAATAAAGATTCAATATTTATCATTGATTATTACCAATTGTTATTAAAATTAACATATGCAATGAAACAACAAAAAAATTGTATCTGACGACTTGGTCTAAAGGCTACATTTGTGGGATTTTTATCAGCATTTTATCAGCCACTTATACGTGTAACTGTAATGTTTGGCACTGTATGATTTGAATTGTGGTATGTACAAATTTATGAAATAATATTATATTGCAATGACTGCTTGCATGCATACATGTCTGTGCATGTATAGGTCTATTTCTTTGGGGTGAGTGCAGACGTTTGAGATGGCTGGTGTTATATGAAAGCTGTATTTAAGAAAAATTGTTCATGTACTAGGATAAGGTCAAACCACAAGTGAGCTGAACTTCACCATCTATTAACAAATGAAAATAAAACATTTATTACGTTGTCCACTCTTGCTTTTTTATATTTATGGTATATTCCAAAGAGATTTCCCTGTTAGGATAAAATTTCATAAGCAGGGAGGGGAAAGCAGGGCGAAGTTTAAATAAATTTTTTTTTTTTTTTTTTTTGGTGGTACACGGGCCTCTCGCTGCTGTGATCTCTCCCGTTGCGGAGCACAGGCTCCAGACGCGCAGGCTCAGCGGCCATGGCTCACGGGCCCAGCTGCTCCGTGGCATGTGGGATCTTCCTGGACCAGGGCACGAACCCGTGTCTCCTGCATTGGCAGGCGGACTCTCAACCACTGTGCCACCAGGGAAGCCCAATAAAAATGTTTTATTATTGATTTGGTTGTTGCTGGAGCTGACCATATAGATTGTGGAAACAATATAGTTTATTTTTTTCTTTTTTTATTAGCTCTACAAAGTAATAGCTTAGCATAGCTATTAGTTTATCTTATAACTAACCTTTGAACTACTTTCTGAGTTGGTTGTTTTCCAGAAAGCAGTATACTTGATAGAATAAACACTGAATGATTTTTAACAATGTTAAGTGCATTGAAGAAGAACCTAAAGAAAAGATCTGCTTTTCCTCTGGTCTGTGACATTTTATGGATTTGAAAATTTTTACTTTATTATCATGGTCCTTGTAGTAACAAAATCCTCATTCTAAAATCTATCCATGTATAGAGTTTACATTATCAAATTAAACGGCTAGTGTGCTTTGTTTATTCACATAGTGTGAAGAAAAATCTTTATCAAAACACTCTGGACCCAACAAGTTTATCAAGGGATTAGATGTAATATGTAAAGGACTAGTCATTGTTCTTTTTGTTTTTATTGTGAATTATGATATGTGGGACTGTGGATAAGATCCGCTGAAATTATTTAAGACATTAGAAATGTGTATGTGTTCATAGTCATATATTTTATATAAGTGTACTATAGAGATCAGAGAACCTGATAATAGGATTGCTAAGATATCCAAGTAAGGACTAGAAAATGTTCCTCAGGTGACCATAAAAATCCTTCTTCAACTTAATTATGAAAAAAACTTCTCAAGATTGAGAAGTTTCCTTTTTCAGGTCAAAGAAAGCTGATTAAGTAATTATCACAACATTTCTATCTTTCCCACTGCTGGTCAAAATATCCTGGTAACCTTCTGGATCATTAGGGACCTATATTGTCAATCAAGCATCATCAAACCCATAATGACCTTATGGAGTATAAAGTCCCACATGATGAACATTTCCAAACAAAGTATTCTCTCAACATCAGTCCAAAAAAGGAGGGTGTCCTCACGTTCAATACCTTTGGAAAATAACGTCTATATTTTCCTCCTTGAGATTCACAGTTTCATTGACTTTTTGCTCCTGTTGTAAATAAAACTTTTTAACTTTGAAAATCATTTATTCCAAGTAAAATATTAACATCGCTCAGAATTTCTGCTCCATCGAACATACTGTTTCCTGTGGAGCAAAATAATCACAGTGGTTCATGATCAGCCCAGCAGGAGATGGGAATCATTAGGACGTGTGTGCAGTCAAGCCAGCTTGATATAGAAGAACCAGAGAGAACCCAGGGCTATAGCTGGTACATTGGTGCAGAGTGTTGGGTCTGCAGGGCTAGATGAAGGTCACAATGGGACAGTCAATAATGTGGGAAAAGTTAGGAGTATTGAAGAGGACATAGAATTAAGTGTGGGAAAAAAAAAGGATTAAATGTGGGAAACAGGAGTTGGCCAATTTTTCACAAACTACAAGAGTGCTAGAAGTCCTTTTTGATGTGATGTCTATTACAGGGTTTAGAAATGGGGTGGAGAAAACCTTTAGGGCTTAGCTGATAGACCCTCACTGCACAAAGATTGAAGAAAAACATAGGAAATAGTGTTATGGTCTGTACATCCATGTCAACATCTCCAGTATTTCACATTTTCAGTAGACGGGAGCTATGGTAGCTGTTGTGCAAGTTAGATGACCTTAAGAAGTTCTCCACCACCCTTTGATGGCATGATTGGGAATCAAAATTGGTGGTGCTTCTGTTGTAATTTCCAAAGAATAAGACTGATGTTAGTCAACTGGTCTACAGAGTTATACTAGGAGATAGTAATGGGCATGGAGGACTTTTGCAAAGCATGCCAACCAGAAAACTTTCAATAGATCAAGCAACAGCAATGAAAATAATCTAAATGGCTATCCATGAACTTCTATACAGTGGGAACAATGTTCTGAATCATACACACCAGAGTTATTGGAGATTTTCAATTGCTTTAACCAAGGGAACAACTTCATTGATGTTGGTAGATGAAGAATGGCTCCCAAACAATAAATTATTGATTATTTTCACTATCAGGAAATGGTCTGGACTTCAGGATATGATCTGGGTTCAATTTATCTTTGAGTCTCAGAATCCAACATTCCTAGCACATAACAGGCGAGAGCTCAATAAATGTTTATGTGGATGAATGTTAAATCTGTAAGGTGATAGGAAGTAATACAATTATAAGCAGGAAAGGCAAAATAAGTGTGTTGAGAAATATCCTGAGATGTGTTTTAAGCCTTATAACAAAATTGTGATAACTAAACAGTTCAGCTTGATAGCTTGATGTACACTTGTCAAAAATTGTATAGTCCTTTGACAACTAACCTTGTTGCTGAGATCCTATAAATATATAGATCCTATATAAGATCCTATAAGTAGTGACTATAACAACAAATTGAAGAGCAACCATAATGAGTTCACAATGTGATAAAGAGCATTTTTTAACCTGTTGATCTTTTCTATATGTACATAAATTGGTTAGTTCCATCTTTGAAAATGGAATGCAGCAATAAAGCAAATATATCCATAGCCTTCATGCATCAAGATGACCTTTGTGTAAGCAGGGATGAAAAGACTTTCAAGTGTATACATTCCCTTTTTAACTATGTAGTATTGTCCACACAGAAATCTCTTTCCATATCTGAGAACTCTATGAATAAGCAGGTGACCTGGGATGGAAGGAATTTACCTGTGAACCACACTCATATGGAGACAGAGATACCAACAACACCTAAAATATAAAGAGCTGCTGCAGACAAAGATGTATAAGACCCTCAGACATACCCTGCCTCTTGGTGGAGCTGGAATCCCTGGGCACTCCTTGTCCTATGTAACTTTTCCTTTACCTTTGTCACTTATCCTTTTTTTGTTTCCTCATTCTGGGTCCTGGCCAGTCTTCATGTTCATTTTGGTTTTTCTTGTTTTTAATTCCAACCAGGAGTTCCAATTTTGATTTCTAATAGCTCCCTTATTAGATAGTTTGGTTTTATATTATTGACCATGAATTGAACTCAAATTCGATTAATGACTTTTTACCATGAAAGCCTTTAATGTTTTTCCCTGAAAAGATTTCCTCACCCACCTGCAGAGTATCTCTCAGGAGAAAAGATGGAGGATCTCACTGAAACATCCTTTTCTTAACTTGTTTCTCCCTGTCACCACTCCTCCCCAGCCTGGTCTTCCTCCTTTCCCCTTTTCCATTTTCCCTCCCCTACACCCCTTCCTTCCTTCTCATTCTTCTTCAAATCACCGGGGTTCCAAACCCATTAAATTTTAGGTTCTTTATATCAAAGTGAATAAATATATTCTAAAATTAGTAGTGTAAGTTAACAGATCAAGGAACAAAAGATGAATACAAGGAAGAAAAGTGGTAGCTGAGAAACAGATGGGGTTCTGAATATCATTCTTCCTTTTCTCTGCTGGTTTCTACATTAAACTGTTCCTTCCTGCATCTGAACCTTCACCCAGGCATAGCTAACTGCCTATTCTTCAAGGAGTATTTTAAAAATCATCTCTTCAGGGACATTTTCCCTTACCTTCTAGACTTTGAATTTTATATGATCATATTGTACCCTATAGATAGACTGTCTCAGATTTAATTAATAATCTAGATGTAGATAAAACAGTGGGCTCAAATGCCATTCTTCCAGAAATTTTGTACAATTCCCAGGCAATCAGAAATATGTGACAAGTTCCTTCAGTACAGAAGATTGCTGTGGTAGGCAGCCGGTAAATTGTCTCCCCAAGATCCCTGCCTTGTGGAATTCATGCCCCCGCTTGCCTTGAGCATGGGCTGGACATCGTGACTCACTTCTAAAGAATAGAATTCAGCAAAAGTGATGAGATGTCTCTTCTGAAATTAGGTTACAGAAAGATTGTGACTTCCATCTTGATCTCTCATGGTCTCTCCCTTTCTGTCTCTCTCTCTGAGCCCTTGCCTTGAGGGAAGCCAGATCCCATTCTGCGAGTGGCCCTATGGATAGGAGAGCGTGCACAAAAGACAAGGACCTGATGTTTGTGGCCAACAGCTAGCAAAGTCCTGAGGCTTACCGCCAGCCACGTGAATGGGCTTGAGAGACCTTCCCCCAGTTCAGCCTTGAGATGCAGCACCAGCTGACTAACAGCCCAGTGTTACCTTAGTTGTAACACTGTGAGAATCCTTGAGTCACGGGACCCAGCTAAGCCAAGCCTGGGTTTCTTAACTACAGAATCACTGAGATAATAAATGTTTGTTGTTTTAAGTTACTAAGTTTTGAGTTTGGGGATAAATTATTATACAGCCATAGATAAATAATACAGATTTTGCTGGAAGTGGGTTGAGGTTGGAAGGATTTTGAGAAGTATGTTAGAGAAAGCCTAAACGCTTGAACATCCATTTCATCTGTTATCTCCTACAAATTACATCTAACAAGAAAGCATTAACAATAAGCTCTTTCAAATGTAACAAAGTACATTTGACAGTGTTCTCACAAAAAATGCTGATATTAAGGTGCCTTAAGTATTGTGGATATTCAAGCTAGTGAATATTTGTGATTTAACATATTGGTAGCCTTTTATATACATAATTTCCACCCTTCTCAGACCATATAATGTACACCTGACACAACGGATGTGTGTGGTGGTTTGATGTAGGGCAGGATGCTCTTCCATAGCTTTTTATGAAGTTCTGAATCTTCCCATTAACTTTTTATAGATATCTGGCTCGAATCTGTGCTTGTGAATAAATGATCACACTTTCTTTTCTCCCTAATGGAGGTAATGCAACTCACTTCAAATCTTAATTCCATTTACTAAACGATTTCCATTATAAATATATCCTTAGGTTATGCATAATTTTCTCAAGAGTTTGACTATCTGATCTTAGTACAAAGGTAAATCCCTTTTGCAAAGTCTTGAACTTTAGTCCACTTAGTGTTTTTGCTTTATGTTAGTGGGAAAAAAAATTACCTGCCCGGAAGGAATTCTTACTCATAGGTAATGGAGAAAGGAATATTCATAGTTTAAGCGACTAAAGACATTTGAGTTGAGATAGCTAAGGGTATTATATTGTGTTGTATTATAGATGGCATTCCTTTGAAAGTAAATATAGTTAGATCTTTTTATGTATTATCAAGTTATGTATATATGGGTATATGTCTCTCTCTCATATATATATAATAACGTAATATATATAATTTAATAATATCCAGTTCTTATTTCATTGCACTGGGTGAAAAGAAAATGCAGATTGAATCAGTCTATATTTTAAAGTAATGTTTTTATCTAAATTTGGACATTTGGATAAGATATTTATTTAGTATGACCTTTCCTTTTCCATGTCGCTTGACAAACAGCATCTTTGTAAATCCTTCAGTTAAGGTCCAGTGGAACAAAATTAAGGTCCAGTGGGACAACTAAGGTCCAATGGGACAAAAGGTAAATATGAGAAAATGTTCTTCGTTCCACTGGCATGTGATTATTTAACAGAATGTCAGTGACTTAGTAGTAACATGGTTCAGCTTCCCAGAATCAATCATTTCAGCTTCCATTACCACCAAGGACTTATATGCATACTTTAGAAATTACCTTTATAAATGAAAATTACATACATAACCAGTCTTTCCTGTAAGTAAGGTAGAGTGCTGTTTAGGTGGTGTGCTTTGAAGAAAAGTCTCTGTGATCAGATATATCTTCCTCCATGGCATGCCAGAGTCCCAAACTCCAAATATTCATGTAAAATTAAGGATCTTTCAAGAAGCTGTACATTTCAACTAGGTTAAGCTATCACTCTAAGAGGAGTTAACCAGTAGCTAGCTTGTTAGCAGGGATTAGTTTGTCTATAGGAATAATTGCTACTCATTGTTATGCTGTAGAAGAAGGGCCTCGGGCAATTTGACACAGACTGTCAGGTTTGATGGCAGTGGTTAGAACCAAGGAATTATATTGATATTTAGGGTTACGGAGAGTAGTGACCCAGTTACTCCTGTTCTCCATAGCTCAGGGCCCTGGAAATCTAGTAATAGGATAATAAAGGATAAGGTGGTACTAAAGAAGTGGCATAGCATGTCTTGAAGACACGTTATTTTTATCAATCTTGCCTAGAGCTGAGATTTGTTACATTTTTCCTTTTTTTAGTTAAATATAAACAACATATAGATAAAGCCTGTTTAAGGAAAGGCTGTGTAAGGAAAGGTCCTCTTGCCTTAATAACCTAATTATAGTGAAGAACTCATTTTTTTGTATTGATTCTGATAGTTTTCAAGTGAGTATTCTATGGTTTCATGACTAGAATCCTTTTAATGTTTTAGTAGACACCAGGTGAATCAAATTGGATTATCCATCATACTTAGTCACCATTAGTCCATTCATGACTTCCTCCCTTCCTTCCTCCCTCCTTCCCTCTCTTCCTTCCTTCTTCTTTCTTTCCCTTCCCTTCCTTCCTCCCTCCCTCATTTATGCAATGAGTTAGACAGCACAAACGTTGAGACCTTGACAGCAACTTCTATCTGGCTATGTGGTCCTCCACAGCATCCTTACCCTGTCTCTTCCTACCTGACATAACCACTATCCCAAGTCTTGTGTTTATTGTTTCCTTGCTTTGCTTTTTACAGAATTTTATCCCATCTAATTGTATTTCTAAAAAGCATATATCTATATTTTAATTATTTTTAACTTTTAAAAGGGATCATGCTTTATGTAGTCATCTATGACTTTTAAAACTTAAGATAGGGCTTCCCTGGTGGCGCAGTGGTTGAGAGTCCGCCTGCTGATGCGGCGGATGTGGGTTCGTGCCCCGGTCCGGGAAGATCCCACATGCCGCGCAGCGGCTGGGCCCGTGAGCCATGGCCGCTGAGCCTGTGCGTCCGGAGCCTGTGCTCCGCAACGGGAGAGGCCACAACAGTGAGAGGCCCGCGTAACGCAAAAAAAAAAAAAAACACACAAAAAAACTTAAGATAAAATTAAGATTATCCACATTGTTGCCTTGTGAACAGCTATAGTATATATTCATTCATTTTGATTGCTGTATAATAGCTTGCAGATTTAAAAAATATCCAGTTGAATACTAACCTTGTATTAGTCTCATAGAATAAAGCACCTTTCAGGATGGGTTTGAAAGCTGACCTCCAATCAATAATCTGGCTAACAATCCAATAATCTTTCAGTTATGCAAGAAAAAAAATATTGGTCCTTTCTTTGAACTCTATGTGTAAATTAAATTAATACTTGCTTTCTTGTGTATTCGTCAAGGGTATTTCCTGAAATTAAAAAATGAAGTTTTTAGGTAGTGTCATTTATTTTCATGCTTCTGTGGGACATATTCTGAGTATATTCTTTAAATTCATATACCTCCCTTTATCTAATAGATATGATTCTGATAGATTGCATGTAGTACACAGTTCTTTATAGCAAATAATATTTTAAATGCACTGAGCAAGCTACCTCTTAAAGAAAACTTATGTTAAAAAGTCCTTCTGAATTGTGCATAATTATCCTCCAATTTATATCTTCTGTAAATTTAGGATTTTGTGTATAATGTCTTCTTGAATGAGAGCAAACATGCCCATGAGATACACAACAATCTTATAGATGCACTAGGAAGGCATGTGGTAAGAGAAATAGTGACTTCCCTTAGATATCCACGTGCAATTTTTTTTTTTTTTTTTTCGGTACGCGGGCCTCTCACCGCTGCGGCCTTTCCCGCTGCGGAGCACAGGCTCCGGACGCGCAGGCCCAGCGGCCACGGCTCACAGGCCCAGCCGCTCCGCAGCACTTGGGATCCTCCCGGACCGGGGCACGAACCCGTGTCCCCTGCGTCGGCAGGCGGATTCCCAACCACTGAGCCACCAGGGAAGCCCCTCCACGTGCAATTTTAATGACCAAATTTGTACATGTTCATTGTATGTCAGGTACAACTTCATGCCTATCTTTTCCCAGCTCATAAATCTACTTGATTTGCATCTTCTAGGCTGCTACAATAGCCCCATAAACCTCTCTTTGAAGAAACACAGCTTCCGTCAAAACAAGTCTTTAAAAATATACCAAGCTGTAATAAACAACACTCCTCCAATGTGCTGCATATTAAAAAATAACCTCTTGAGGGGCAACGCCAATTTTATTTTTACTTATTAGGCTCTGCACCTTTGTCAACACCAGTAAATGATGTGGTTAACCCAGTTCATGAAAGTAAAGCTTTTTTTTTTTAAATTTGAGGAGATGATCTGTATTCTCTTCCTTGGTTATTGATAGATAAAAATATGATCTCTTCAAAACTGTTCCCTTGGCACTGTGAATGAGGATCTATAGTTAAGTAAATGGAAATGTACCAGATCAAATTATGTTGCCTTTAGCAAATGATAGCAATGTTAGCCCTTTGGTACTGACCAGGTTGTTCAATACATTTATTAATTTGAGCTATTTAAAGTAAGAATTCACATAGCATAGTAAACATTTTGGCTGGAGTGGGAAATGGATTGCTGCTATACCAGGACTGAGGACAACTTGGAAACTTGAGCAATGCAGCCATGGGCTAGACATAGCCTTGAGCCTAAATGAGCCTACTAATAAGCAATAGTGCATTGACTGTATTTGGGAAATCTATCTGCTGACTGATCCATCTCAAAAAAGCAAAAGAAACTGAAACAGCAGGAATAATCTTAATACAAATTAAGCACAAATAATAGAAATAACCATAAATGAACAATTTATGATGATTTACCATGAATAAGTAGGTGCTATTTCAGTAATGACTATCTGAAAGATCCTTCATCTTTTCTCATTACCCATAAAAATATTTGTTCCCCTGTGTATTCTTCCCACCCATTTCTTTCTCTCCCTGTGCTATGCAGCTGCTTCCCACTAGCTATCTATTTTACATTTGGTAGTGTATATATGTCAGCGCCACTCTCTCACTTCATCCCAGCTTACCCTTCCCCCTCTCATTTTTCTCTTCTCTCTTTTTCTACCATATTTTCTCTTTCTTATCCTAACTTTTCTTCCTTCCTTTCCTTTCTGGATCCCTCCCTGCACATCCCTTTTCTCTTTTTTCCTCCCCTTTATGTCAAGCATTGCCCAAGTACTGAACAGAGGAAACAAATGATATGCTGGTTTCTGTCCTAGACTTCCTCAGTGAAGTATAACAAGAAAATATACAACAATGTTAAGGTAGAGGCACTATAAAAGAACTAGGGGGACTGACATTATAATTTGGCTTCAAGCAGGTGGCAGATTAACTGACTTAATTTCCTAGCTGGATTCACTCTTTTACAAAGCAGGCGTCACCATTAATTACCTGCAAAACAGTCTCCTAATGGTCTCTTCATAGTCCCTACCAGTCCGTGCTGCCCACAGCTGTTCACATTCTCATTGTATTTCTCACTAGTTTAAAATCCTTAATTTCAAGCAAATCACTCACACATTCATTCATTCATTCATTCATTCATATCCCCAATGATGAAAATACTGCTGTTTTCTGCCTGTAGGGAGAAATAAAAAACCCTTAATGTAGCAAATATGTCTGTCACACTCTGGTCCATCCTGGCTTTCTTTCTTTTTTTTTCCTTTTTAAAGATTTTTTTGGTGTGTACCATTGTTAAAGTCTTTATTGAATTTGTTACAATACTGCTTCTGTTTTATGTTTTGGTTTTCTGGCCACAAGGCATGTGGGATCTTAGCTCCCTGACCAGGGACTGAACCAGCACCCCCTGCATTGAAAGGTGAAGTATTAACCACTGGACTGCCGGGGAAGTCCCTGTGGCTTTCATTTTTAATCCCTTCTATGCTGTGTAGTGCCTTCCTCCTTCCACCTATCATTTCTTATTCATTCCTTGAATTAGCTTACAATACTTAGTACTTTCCTCTCTGAAGCTTTTTCTGACTCCTTGTTCATCTTGGAAATGTTTGGTGCTTCTTGCTCCTGAAGGTGTTTTAAAAATTTTTTATTTATTTTATTTTATTTTTTAATGCTTCTTTTAAAGTCACTCTTGTCCTAAGTGTCATGTAGTTATTTTATTTTGATTGACTTTTCAGAAAATATTTTTCATCATAAAGTTAATATATGCTTCTTATAGCATTTTTCTTCCAGAATTTTTTCTATGCGTAAATTTTATAATTTATTGTACCATTTTTAAAATAAAGAAGTTTCTGCCTCAGAGATTTGATACATTTTAGTTTGTATTTTCTTTTCTTAAGGTTCACTGCTTTTATTATTTTTTAATTTTAAAATTTTGTAATATATATATTTCATAATATTCAGTCTTTATATAGAGCTGAAATTTATTTTAGATCCATATCGATTATAGATTATAATATTCAAAGAGCCAAACAATTCTGCTAAAACATATATGACTTTTTCTTCATTGCCTGGACATTGTACTATATTTTTCAAGTGGGTTGCTTAGAATCCTCACAAACCCCTGCAAGACAGTTGTTTTCAAGCTTACTTTATAGATGAAGAACCCAAAACTCTGAGAAGTTAACAACTTGTCCAAGGTCAAACAAGTTGTGGTGATAAAAGAGGGTTCACATTTCATTCTAATGCCAGTAGTTATAGTTTCTGGTTCACTAGGAAGCCTAAATGTAAGATTAGCCTTCTTTCCTTTTTTTTTTTGCGGTACACGGGCCTTTCACTGTAGTGGCCTCTCCCGTTGTGGAGCACAGGCTCCAGACGCGCAGGCTCAGCGGCCATGGCTCACGGGCCCAGCCGCTCCACGGCATGTGGGATCCTTCCAGACCGGGGCATGAACCTGTGTCCCCTGCATCGGCAGGCGGACTCTCAACCACTGCGCCACCAGGGAAGCCCCTTATTTCTTTTCAAAACTATATTTTTGATTCTTGCTTGATCTGTCTTTCTTACCGACATTAGCAACATTTTAAGTTTTAAAAAAATATCACAATACGATTCTGATTGGATTTTGTGTAATATGTACTTATGAATTAATTTTAGGAAAAGGGTAATTCTATTGTATGTTATCTTCTGTCCAAGAATATAGTTTGTCTTTTATATAGCTCAGTAAATTTTAAAATAATTTTCCTCATTTAGGTCCAACATATTTCTCAATAAGGTCATTATATTTTTATTGCTATTGCAAGTAATATCTTTTTATTATATTTTCTAACTAGTTATTGCTTACATATGAGAAGATATTGACTTTTAAAAATATTTTTGTATACATGCTGTAGTTTTAGGGATCAAGTATTGCAATGTCTGTAACTTTCTTTTAAATGCCTTAGCAAAAAATAAAAAATATAAAGAGAGAGACAGAGAGTAAAATTATACAAACATATAGATGTATGGATAAAATGAGAGAGAAAGCAAATGTGGCAAAATTGTAACAATTGATGAATCTTGGTTTAAAAAATGCAGATGTTCATTGTATTATCCTGGCAACTTTTTTGTAGGTATAAAAGTTTCCAAAATACACAGCTGAAAAAAATCTTATATTTGGTCATTTCATTGAACTCTCTTATTAATTTTAACACTTTCATGTTGAGTCTCCTGTGTGGTGAGATTCTAGGTAAACAACCATATCAATTGTAAGTTATCAAAATTTTGTTTTCTATTTTCTAATAGTAAATCTCCTTTTACTGCCTTATATCTTCTTGAAATTAGCCAAATTTTTTAAGAATGATGTTAAATGAAAGCATCAGATGTCATTTTGTTACTGTTCTTCCTAAGTTTAATTGACATGCCTCTAAACTTAGTTTCCCTTTTAGGTATAAGATCTATTGATATCTATATTTATCATTGTTTTTTAAAATTTTGTTAAGAAACTTATTTTCCTAGTCTTCGTCCCCAATGAGGTTTCCTTCAGCATGACTAATGAATTTTATCAATCTATTGAATAATACATTCTTTTCTAATATTACTAAATAATATTTCATTTTCACTAGTTGCCCTTAACGGAAATTAGCAAATGGTCACAGCAAAATACCAGGGACAAAATAAATGCAAAACAAATATTTGTTAAATAAAAAGAAGAGGCAAAGAAAAGCAAGGAGTAGAGAAGGATTACAATGAAGAAAAGGCGGGTCAAAAATAATCTGCATTTTTCACTCTAGATGCTGTGATAGTTCTGATTTAAGAGGGATTTTTTTGACTAGAATTTTAAATATACCTTTCATTGAATCACACTGTGTAAATGCTGGCACATGATAGGTGCTTAATACAGTTTATTACCTTAACTTTTCATCTGTTTTTCATATACAATTTCTGCTCCATATGTAAATGCTCATTTAATCTGTTATGGATAACAAGGACATCGTTACTGTTGAAGAAAATGATAGCTAAAGGATCTGCCTTTTTATTCACTAGGAAATTAATTGAATTTCCAAGTAACTTTTATTTCAATTGTTACACAGATAAAAAAAAACTTTATTTCACTTTTCTGATCCTAGTTATTATAAGTTACTTAAATTGCATTAAACATAATAGTTAATATTTGTTCAAATCAGAAGTATTGACATTGAGATTATAAAGTAATTTTAATCCACATAAATAAAATGAATTTTTATGCAAAAAAAAAAGGAATCTGCCTTTGTTTTGTATAACTTTACAATCTCCTAGTCATCCAAATGGAGCCCGTAAATAAAGCCTCAAATGGTTGTCTAGTGGGTTTCAACTACTTTCTCCTTTCAATATACTTTAAAAAATTACGTGGGGCTTCCCTGGTGGCGCAGTGGTTGAGAGTCCGCCTGCCAATGCAGGGGACACGGGTTCGTGCCCTGGTTCGGGAGGATCCCACATGCCGCGGAGAGGC
The DNA here is from genome assembly GCF_011762595.2 of Tursiops truncatus. Taxonomy (NCBI): domain Eukaryota; kingdom Metazoa; phylum Chordata; class Mammalia; order Artiodactyla; family Delphinidae; genus Tursiops; species Tursiops truncatus. The sequence goes on along the minus strand of NC_047035.1, from coordinate 79,861,853 downwards.
TGGGCCCGTGAGCTATGGCCACTGCGCCTGCGCATCCGGAGCCTGTGCTCCGCGGTGGGAGAGGCCACAGCAGTGAGAGGCCCGCGTACCGGAAAAAAAAAAAAAAATTACGTGGTACCTCTAACTATAATTACCCAAACCAAATTACAGTTTTTTCCCCTTTAATATACTTTTCATGATACACTGCATTGGAGGCAATTTATAAGAAACCTTAACTTTTAGATAACAAACCAAAGCAACATTAAAATGAAGTCAAATAAAAATTAGATACATGGATCATAAAAATTGCACAGTTCCTGTAAATGCTGGATAAGGAGGCTATGTTTCCGAACACTGGAAAAGTAAGGAAGATGCACTTTAAATAGAAACTTTTTATTTTTTTAAATAGAAACTGTTTATTTTTAAACAGAAACTTTAAAAAACTTTTTAAAATAGAAACTGTTTATTTTTCATTCACCTTGTTTCCATTTTCTGTTTAAGAAGGCCACACAGTGGTGGTTCCTACCCATTCAGTGAACTGAACGGTGGGGCTGCAGACCAGTCCCCAGTGGCAGGCTGAGGTCCAGTCTTCATCAGGGAACTGCTGGATGGGCACAGAGGGCACCTGTGCCTTCAGACCAGCCAGCGACCTTCGGTAAGTACAGTCCATTCACCCTGAAATCCCTCCCTGGTCACAGCCTTTTCAGCAGTGCCTGCTCTTCCTTTTGAACCTACAGGACCTCCGTAGCTGTAGAGATCAGGCGTGGCCGCCCAGAGACGGTGCCGCACCTGCGCAGAACTTCCTGGCCCAGCAACCAACGCGTCAGACCTGCCGGACGCTGGCGTGGACGGCAACATCCGCACAGTGCAGAGGAGAGTCTGTGTGTTACAGTTAAGCAGGTTAACATAAGACGCGTCTGTGAGAGGCTGGCGGTTGTCCTGGAGTCAGTACCCACTGGAAGTCGCGGCTCCCAGAAGGCTGCGTGGATCCGGTTAGGGAAGCTTCTAGGTGTGGAGCGCCTGCCACAGGAGGGGCTCCAGTGGCAGTGGCAAACTTCAGCACAGTTCGGGGGACCGGCATTCCTAGAGGATGTGACATTGACCTCAGCAGGATTTTCAGTGGCAACAATGGCACGAGCCACCAGCAGGAGCTTTTCGAGGTTCGCTTCAGATTAATGAGGTAATGCCATCATTTTTCCTTTTATAAATGACTGTTGCATTTGGAAATCAAGGTTGGTGCCACCTGAGTGGGCTTCTGCTGCAAGGAATTTGAGGACATCTTGTTTCTTCATTTTCAGGACATCAGGGAGCCTGGACATGGTAAATTTTCGCTTTAATCATGATGGGAACCCAGAACAACGCCTTTCTGGGTAGGGTGGAAAGGCCCCTTTAATTTTGTTAGGCTTATTTTATCTGTCAAAGGGAAAGATGAGTAAGTCTTTTGAAATTCATTTTTTGGGTAGTGCTTTGAAAAGGAATAAACAGTATTTTAGTGATAAGCTGATATCTAAAATCTAATTTCACTTGAAATTATTTTTATTATGTCAAGAGTCATATTTGCAGAGAGTACAGTCTATGCATTGAAACATTTATTAAGCATTGGACCAAGACAATGCTGCCATTAGATGTATTCAGAACTAACTGATGAGAGCCGATTCTTTTAGCAAATATGTACTTTGATAAGACTTGCCTGTCAAGCCACAAGTAAAACTCAATGAATGCAGGACAATGTACTGTTGATCAAAAAAGCTTAAAGATGCTGTAAACATTTCAGACATTATCTTTCATTCATCCACCTATCCATTCACCTATCCATCCATCCATGCAACCACTCATGCTTTTATATTTAAAAAAAAATTATCAGACAATAATTTTCTATGCTTTTATTTTTAAAACAATAAACCTGCCTTTTTAGGCAAAATTATTATTTCTTTCTATTGAGAAATGTACATGAGACACAGGGCAAGGTCCTTAACAAGTGTTCTCTAAATATTGCATAGATAATTGTCTAGGCAGTAGAAGTGAGACAGATTGATTAATTCATATTATCTACTAACAGCTATTTTAAGATGGTATGCATCCAGAATTTCCCTATGTAGTTTCAAATTTCATATAATTGTTTGAATCCATATAAAAATGAATTTGCCTTGGGATAGCATATTTTAGGAGGAATTTTACCATCTTGTTGTTGATATAGAGACATGTGGACTAAAAGATGGTATAGTTAGTAAATTTTTAGCTATTTAAACAGTGTTTCCAGAGTGTTGATTAATGGACCAGTACTAACCTGGAGGTGATATCTCCAGTGGCATATCAAGAGTGTCTATCCTATATACTTCTTCCTTAAAGTTCATATAAATAATTTGAATGAAGACTTAGATACATTGTGTTTGTAGAAGAAGCAGAATTGAGAGATATATATGAAAACACTGAACCCATCAAATCAATATGTGACAAAATCAACACAATGAAGTTTAATAGTCACACACTCACACACACAATGTAAGATATGTAAATATGCAGTCTTCCATTTTGGTTAACAGTATCAAGTGGAAGTATATATATCAGGATTATCTCTTTTTTAAAAAAAATCTGAGCTCTATCCTAATAAGAACTGAAAACAGAGCAATAGTTATCAATAAACATGCTTGTTATACAGTGTTATAATAGTGAACTATTTAAAATAAGTAAATGTCCAAATGAGGAAATTAGTTACTATAATCATGATATATTCACTTGATGGAATATCATGCATTCATCAAAATGAAACTTATGAAGAGACAAGAGTTTCCAACAACATGGTAAGATGCTTGTGTATTAATGCTAAAAACCTTAATACAAATCAGATGCCTTAATCTAAATAAATAATTAAAATGCTATGCAAATAAAAATTGAACAAGTATATTCCAAATACTATCTTTGTCTTTCTACTATGCACTATCTTAGTTCTGCTTTTTGTCTCAGTTTTTATACTGAATATATATTATTTTTTATAATTATATGAATATTTTAAAGTCAGTCACAGAAGTAGTAGATTGAGGATATCTGGCTTGAAAGCAGTTAATCCTGATGGCTAATGACAATCACAGTTTGTTGAAAATCCTGTGCTTTTCATGCTTTACCAAACTTAATCCTTACAACAAACTTTAATTCACTTAAGCCTCACAACAACTGTATGAGGTATGTATCATCATCCGCATTTTAAAATTCAAGCTTAAAGACCACATTATTAGTACATGGTAGAAATCATGCTCTGAAAAGTTAAACATGAGCCTGCAGTGAAATTAATAACAACTTCATAAATTATGATAAGGAAGTAATATATGTAAAGTACTTGCCTCAGTACTAATAAGTAGAAAGCTCTTATGATTAGTTTGGGCGGACACACACACACACACACACACACACACACACACACACACAGGTGATGATGGTAGTGGGGGCTGTCATGGTCACCTTACAGTATTTTAAAGAGCTGTATGGAAAAGAAAGAAGTCTTTTTTTGGTGGTTTCAAAGGATTGAACTAGGACAAATCGTGGAAATTACTAAATGTAAATTTCCATTCAATATAGAATTCCTAAGATATTGGCTTACTTAGCTCTTTATTCCTGGAAATATTAAAACACAGTCTAAATGATCATGTATCAGAAATACTATATAGAGGAGATTTCTTTTGTGTGAAGATTTTTATAAGAATTCCTATTTATTTAAACCTCTGGCGTTCTTTTTAACCCCAGGATCCTATAATTCAGTTATATTTTATCTTTCTTAATTCTTAATTATTTTTCCACATTCTTCATGTATTCTATCAAAAAGTGCATCTACTCCTCTACTCCTTTATTTCAGTGTAGGCAAATTGGAACCAAATGAATGTTCTCTTCATCTTCACAGCTGAATGTTGGAACCAAATGAATGTTCTCTTGGAACCAAATGAATGTTCTCTTCATCTTCACAGCTAGAAACTTTTAAACATAGCAGTTTGTGTTTCAAGTGTCCATTACAAACAAATCTGAGTTTTGGATGAATCTGATAAGATGGATGTTGTCCAAAGAAATCAAATATGATCTTCTTTCCATGTGATGGGGCAGGTGGTGTCTCAGGTGACTACTCTGGGCAATGATTTTGAATTTGGAGCCAAAGCAGGCGGAGACAATTAGCAGAGGCAAATTTTAAGGGTTTCCAAGGTCAGTACACAAGGTAAACAGTCTGGGAATAGTTGCCAAAGCCAAATGGAACAAAACAAGGAGGGTGAACCAGTTCTCAAAGCCAAAAGGGTAGAAAGCAAGAGCAGATTTCTGAAACTTAGAACAATGGAATAAAGACAAGAGTGGAGAAACTCTCCAATCTGGATTTCAGATTATGTCATATCCACAGCCTCAGTAACTGTGGTAGTGGCTGGGAGAGGCAGACACCAGTGCTCACACTAAATTGATACCCTCAGGCAACATTAAGTTATTAAAAAATATTTAATGACTGTATCTTATGAGCAGAGCATTTTACTAAGTACAGTGAAAAATACGAAAAAGAAATAGGCATAGATCATGTCTCAAAGAGCTTAGTTTCTAATGGAGTGGAAATCTATGAAAGAAATACAATAAAAAGTGCAAAAATGTATGTCATTCCTAAATTAAGTAGTAGGGGAAAAAGGACTTAATTTATTGCGTGGTTATGTAAATATGCAAGTGGGCAAATATGAGAGGAAGAATGCGAATAGTTCAGGAAAAAAATTTCCAAAACCTTCCAAAAGACATTGCATCATCTTTTAACTTCCTAGTTCAGTATAATTGTACTCTTAAAATGAATTTAACTTATGAAAGCAATCAACAAATCCATGCCCTCTGCATGAAGTTACTAAAGATCAGAGTGGTTGAAGGACTTGCCCAAATCACACAGCAGTTCTATTTGTGGGAGTTCTGTTTGTCTGATTAACAGGCATTAGCAGGAAATGATTGTTCATGTAAATCTCTATTAACTAGTGGTAAACCACTTTTTGTTAAGCATTTTTATATCCTCATTAAATTGCACATGAATCAGTTTGATAAATCTGTTGTTGTTCAACAGCTGAAAGCATCACAACTGATAAACTTACTCAAAGTGCTGCATGAAAATTTATACAACTCCCAAACCATGTGATGGTTGACTGATGTACGTGCTAACACTGTGTGAAAATGAATTTTGGATTCCATGTTATTTCCTCTGTTTCTTCCTCAGATGTTGTGTTAGGACATGCTTTATTACAAATATTATATCTATCTAATCAAACACTGATAGGGATCATGACAGCCATCTCCTCTCTACTGCTTTTACACTTGTTAAGGGTTCTACTGGGACTCAATACTAGTGCTACAAGATGATCCTGAAGCTTGCATTTATCTATGATACTGTTTAAGTTTCTTTTTAAGAATCATGGAGGAAACTAAAAATGAAAAATATCTAATTTTGGATGTGTGATAGTTTTTATTTTACAGTATCTAATCCTATTTAGAACTTTTTTTAAAAAAATTGAACTTAGAGGACAAATAGCACCGTTTTGCCTGGGTTTGTGTGAGAAATCTCAGACAGAGAAAGGTCAGAGTGAGTTAATGACAGAAATACCAAAAAATACAGCTTTTTATCCCTTAGAAGCTCCTTCTCTCCCAATAATATGGAATTTATAAAGTTCAATAAAGACATATATTCTTTGTAGCCTTCATTTTAGTTAGTATAAATAATTATTTGCAGAACCAGCAAAGTGTTAAAGGAAAAGGGTTATTAATATTATGACTATTTCTGCCAATTCAAAATAATCTTGGGATTAAAGTTTTTTTATTTTCAGTAATTTTCTTAGACAACACTTCAATACTCAAAAACATATGGTGTTTACAATTTTACCCACAGGCTATTTTTCCAGAATGACTTCACCAATTGGCAATCACAGGATTTTCAGGATAGATTTCATTTCTTAATTTTATTTCCTCTACCTCTTTTCTCACTCTTAACTCTTTACTGCTATCATCACATCATCCATTCACCAAGATGAGTTAATAAATTTATTATGTTGTAGGAGTAGTAAAATTGCATGTTTTCTTCAACAACCTATATAAAGCAGAAGTGAATTTATTTTATTTATACATATAAATACATAAACATATACATATCATTATATATGAACAACTGTTCTCTCTCCGTCTATATCTATATTCTACATAAATCTATAAATGGATACTTATTCAAGGATATAGGACCAATTTTACTGATTGTGAAAAATCTGGCACAACATTTTAGCCATGATAACTACTCACAACCATGGAGAAGTTTAATTAACGTAATAGTTCCATTTTCATATACTTTGAGCACTAGGACATCTACCCTACCAGCCTGGAATCCAAAGCATTATAATCAGTTAATGGACATGGAATGAATGCTTTGCTGATGATTGGGGAGTAGTAGTTTCCAGCAATGCTTTTGTGAGACGTACTGTATCTCAGACACTTGTAATACATATTCATTCATTTTTATATTCTGCCAGCTCTTCATGTTGGGCATTGTTGGGAACTTAGTCACGTGGAAGTAAAGCCATTTGTCCAACAGCATACAGATATGAAATGCTCGACCAGATTTTAAACCCAGATCTCTTTGGCTCCAAAGGTCCAATAAAGGAGACTGGAAATGACAAGTTTGAAATGGTGTGTAGTAGTGATCTGTTAAGGCAGGACGTTGATCATTTCTACTAAACCACTATTGACTATTAGAGTGCTGCCCTAGCTTATTGGTGATTCGAGGGTTGGCAGATCATGTTCACTTGTATGCATGTGGTCTGCCCAGTTGCCAGTAAAGTGGAAGGGAGTAGAGTGCAATTGTTGAGTGTTAGTTCTGGAGTCATTCAGATCTAGGCTGGGGCTCAGGTTATATTGTATTTTAGTTACCAATTATGAGCAATTTACTTACCTTCTCCAAGTTTCAATTTTTATCATCAGTAAAATAGGCTTAGTAATAGTACCTAACAAGTATAATTATTGAACTTTATTGAGGTGATGCATGTGAAGTCTGCTGTAAAGATTGTTTTGTATATATTATGCACTCAATAGTGTGCTGCTTATTATTATTATAAAATTAAAAGTTAGAATAGTTATTACTTTATTATAACACAGAAATTGTTGATCTAAAATATTTGCAAGGCAGAAACAGAGACACAGATGTAGAGAACAAATGTATGGACACCAAGTGAGGAAAGGGGGTGGTGGGATGAACTGGGAGATTGGGATTGACATATATACACTAATATGTATAAAATACATAACTAATGAGAACCTGCTGTATGTATAGCACAGGGAACTCCACTTCTCTGTACAATAGAAACTAATACAACATTGTAAAACAACGATACCCCAATAAAAAAATAAAATAGAAAAATATTCCTGAATGATACAGGAACCCACCAAATTATCATATAGAATAATTATCATAAAAGATAAATGAGTGCTCAGGGTGGGAATACCAAAATGGCAAGTGATAGAGCAGAGCTTAAAGTTCACATTTTGTGCTTTATTCAAATGATAAGTAGACTTTGCTTTTAGCAGCCCTGACTAGTGAACTGGCACAATGGAAGATTGCTTGATATTCTAAGGTGGAAGGGAATGAATACTTAATGAAAGTGTTCCTGCTAAACATTTACAGTTTAGTTACCTTCTTTGATGAAAAACTAGAGTGCCAGGTTGACTTAATAGGCTGCCCAAAGTTTTGTAGGTGGCAGAGCCATGATTCAACCTCAGGTCCAACCCGCCTCTAAGCCTATGTTCTCTCCATGACTTCAAGTGAACACTTATATGCTCATTGAAGGCTTCCTGCTTCTCTCCACCCAGGGCAGTTTGCAGAAGAGTGCTTAGTTGGTTAGGGAGTTGGTTAGGCATCAAGTGCCGGTAAGTTAACCTTCCAGGATGGACCCTCAGTCAGTGTGGGACAAGAGTTGGTGGATAAATAGTCCAGATTTCTCAGAGTCTCACTGCAGTGAAACATTATTAAGGCATGTTCCACAACCTCCCAGAGGGTCCCCAGCCAAAAGGATCCCCACTTGTCTACAGTGGTAACCCTCACACTAACACACCTTCGAGTGTGTTAGTGTTCCTTCTCCTCCCAATTTTTCTTCTCCATTTCCCTCACAGTACTTCCTGGGTTCATCTCTCAAATAAAATACTTGTACCCGAATCCTAGTTTTCTACTGGAGGGATCTAAACTGAGACCCACTATATAAAACAAATGAAAACGGCACTGCTTTAGTAGAAGCAGCCATACATGCTCTGTGTCCTTGTTCCCCTGAGGAGGCTTCTCTGAACCACTGCTGAACTGGTCATTCCATTGTACATGGCATGGAAATCTCTGGGGCCCACCCAACCCTAATTCTATCACTTTGTGGGTTTTTAGTATTTATTTCAATTCTTAGAACTTGTCCTTGGTAACCAGAAGAAACCTGAAAGCTGATGGTGGGCGAATAGAGGCCTTTGAAATAGCATGCTCAGGCTTTCTTATGATAAGTAAATTGTATTTTTTTTTTTTCAGTTAAAAGATAGATGGAATCTTCAAAGTATTTGCTTAGATAAATGAATTAAGATCTCTGGACTTTATCTGAAAAACACATTAACTTTTTAATAAAAAATTAGGCCAGATGGGATTTTTTTCGTTCCAAGATGTATGATTTTTAAATTCTTCAGGATATCCAATTTTGAAATTTTTAACATACTTTTTTACATTTATTTTTTCTAATTTTAACATCAATCTGTGTTCATTGTAGAAAATTTGAGAATAATAGGCAATGTTGAAGTAGAAAACAAAAATAATATTTTTTCCTTTCATTCTTAGATTCTACTTGTATATATAGATATAAATCAGCATGTACATATAAACACACACATATATAAATATATACTTAAAAGAGGAAGATCAAGTTAATCAGTAGTTTGTATCATTTGGAAAACTTAAAATTGTCTCACAATATTTTCCAATATTAATAAATATTCTTCAAACCATTCTATCCCGTAATTGATTTGATCCTTTGTCTACTTTTGAACACTGACCCTGTTTCTTATGTGTTACCATTATATTCAAAAGTTGCTTGAATCTCTGATTTAGAATAAATCCCTAGACATAGAATTGCTGTTTCCAAGGGTAGGAACAACTTTGTTCCTCAATACATTTTGTCTTCCAGAAAATCAGTATATTCCAACTAGAAGCATGTAAGAGTGGGTTTCCTTTTCTTCTTAAAAAAAAATCTAGCCTTGAAGACAAAGATTAAAAAATGAACCCCATAATTAATTTTTAGAAGCTATGCCCAGTATTTTCAAGAACTATTTATTCTAAAACAGTCACTGGGTGTGCTGCTCAGAGCTTACTTTTTGTTGCCTTTGCTGTTGATGGAGTCCACAATTTAAATTTAGTGTTCTTTCCTGGGGAGGACCCAGTTATGCTGCACATCATAAGAGCATCCTGGGCCAGTAGAATTCTGGTGAAGTGTTTCTTATTCATAGGATTTTGTTTATTTCAGGAAGAGGCTGAGTTGGCATGCATTCTCCTTGACATGGAGGAAAGAGAAAGAGGAATGGAAGGGTGACCCTTTGCTTTTGGGCAAAAGAATAAACAATAAAGAAACCTTAGTGTTTCAATAGCAGGTGGCTGAACATAAACCACAACTATGGAGTTAAAAATATTTCCTTCACTCTGTAGAAAAAAATACTGATATCTCATTTGGTTGCTTTCTTTTTTTTATTGCAGTATTATGCAAGGAAAGTGGTACTTAAAAAGCCATAATCCATTGCTAGAGGCATTAGTTTCCTTTTACAGTTCAGGTGCAAATGCAATATGCTGTGAAAGACATGCTACATTCTTTAATATTTCTTCTAATAAACAGGGTAGGATTTTGGTTCACATGAATTTTGAATCCTAGAAATTTTCAACTGGGACCTGCAGTGAAGATAGAGATTTAAAACCACAGCAGGAACTCAAAACCCAGAGAACACAGTCCATTATTAAAGGAGACATTTTCGTACATGAGAATAAACTTACTAAATTATTCTCTCCTTTCAGTTAGGTATTAAGAAACAGTTTAAGTGAATGAAAAAATATTTTGTGGTATCAAAAAGCACTTGAATGTTTCGCTGAGACATTTAATAGTCACCTTTTCAGAGACACTCAGGGATTTTCAGCAATTGGGTTAGAACCTGTAGGCACATATCATGTCGTTACGGGACTTTGCAGGCCTCAAGCACTACCCTCTAAATCTCAGTATTTTGTTTTTCTGCCCTTCTTTCCCTGGTCTGCTCTGTTTATGTATGTGGGAGAGGCCTGTTGAGTGTGGCTGATCTCTCCCAGCTGTGGCCTCTCCGCTCACCCTGATTTCTCCATAGCTCATTTGGACCCAAGCAGTGGTGAAATTGCTGACTGGTGAGTGTGTCCTGCCACAAAAGCCATAGGCAAGACACGGCCACAACCAAAGGAGCATGAAGGGTGGAAAACACCATCTGGACCGTGCAATTTAAATAGCATAAACCCTTCTTTTTTTTCATTTAAGAAAAATCAGCCATGCAGCCTTTTGTTGCTTTCTGCTGTGGCCAGAAACCACTTAGGTTACAATCCTCTGTTAGTAAAAGAAAAAATCCAAAGGGACTCCAGAATATGCATTGCCCTCTTTTCAAGTTTTATGCACAGTTTTTTTGGGTTCACATCTCTGTGGACCTTTCCTCTGCTCCGAGCATAGAAAGTGGCTCCTGACTGTACATCTGTCATCGATCACCCTGAGAGTGCTCACTATGCTCCTTGGGGATTTGTTTTCCAGTTGTTGGTAGACAAGGAGAGTTTCTGTTTATATACAGCCAATATCCCAGGAATGAACAGGGCGCTCCAGAGAGTCCATGTTCATGTACACTTAGGAAAAAAATACAAAAATGCCTCTTTTTGATTCTTAATCAAATTTAGTCATTCTTTGGCTTTTATTCAGTAATGAAGATCCATAGAGTTATGTTGTTATATTCGAGTAATAGTATTTTACAACAAACTGCCATCTGGTTGCTTTTATTTTAACTGACAATCAAGACTTACTCTCTAGCCGTGAGGGTAGTTAAATAGCTGTTTTCTGAGTGATCTGGGTTCATCACAAATAGTATACGTCTCTGTTAAGAAGGTCAGTATAGTAAGTACAATGCCATCTACCAAGGACAATGCTGGACTAAGGGTTAGAGACCCAGATCTGGCACTAATTAGCTGTGTGACTTGAAGCAAGTCACCTAGCCCCTTCGACCTCAGTGTCCTCATCTATAAGAGGAGAATTGAGATCCTCTTTATCTCTGCAAACCTAGACTTCTTCCTGAATATTCAGAATGCAAGCCGAGGAGGAAAGTAGAAATAAAAAGCTGACATTTAATGATACCTACTAAGTGCCAGCAACATGGAAGAATACATGAAATGCTCTACATGTATTGCTGATTACAATCATTAAAGGAAGTAGGTACTACTATTATGTCCATATTATAGGTGATGAAATTGACTTGGAACATTTATGGAATTTCCAAATGCCACAAGAGATAGAGCTGGAATGAAAGCTCAGGTCTCTCTGATACCAAAGCCTGAGTCTTCATAATTTTTGAGCTCTTTTTATGTACACAGCAGTTTCTGTACATTATCCCATTTAATCTTCAAAATAACACTGTAAAGCTGTTCTCATCATTCCCACTATGCAGATAGAAGAATTGTAGCTTAAAAAATTCAGAACCTGGGGCTTCCTTGGTGGCGCAGTGGTTGGGGGTCCGCCTGCCGATGCAGGGGACGCAGGTTCGTGCCCTGGTCCGGGAGGATCCCACGCGCTGCGGAGCGGCTGGGACCGTGAGCCGTGGCCTCTGAGCCTGCGCGTCTGGAGCCTGTGCTCCGCAATGGGAGGGGCCGCGGCAGTGAGAGACCCGCGTACCGTCAAAAAAAAAAAAAAAAAAAATTCAGAACCCTACTAAGAGTGACAGGGGAGATGCTGAGCAGGAAAGCCAAGATTCATTCCTTAATCAGTCTTATTCTAGCAACCAAGTCCTTTTTACCACACCAGTTGGATGCCTGGGCATACCCAACTATGTTGCATAAGTAGGTAGCATTTTGTTTAAAAAATTGGATTTGACTTTAGATTGGCACATTCAAATTCATTAGGGCAAATGTTAGGTAATGACATGGAAAATATTATTTATTTTCATAATCTTTGGACAAGGCAATAGAACAAGTAGGTTAAGCTCCAAACCCCAAACAAAACCTTGGAGGACCTGTAGGATTGATGGGGGAGAGTCACTAAGATCAGACCCATGCTGTTAATTTTTATAAAGTAGCCTTTTGAAAGTCAGATAGTTTAAGAGTTCAAAAGTTCACTTTGGAAAAGATAAGTAGACACTATCTTGAAATCTGGAGAATATCATAAAACATCTGATTTCTCTTCTTTTTTTAACAACACTTTCTATAAAGGCATGAATATAAGTGGGTAGTGCATATTAGGATCTTATCAATGATCATTATCAGAGAGGTTGAAGATAAGGATATAATCCATTAGTATCAACCTCAACAAGGCTAGTTTGTCAGTAAGTGCAGTAGCACTTAACTAGTATTGTTGATGGTTTCCAAACCTGGTTGATCAGAATCATTTGGGAAGTGTTAAAAAAAATTCAGATTTCTGAGCTTCCCTCCAGTTATATTGAATAAGAATCACTAGCAGGTATGCCCAGGGCACCTGTATTTTTCAAAATCTCCCCATATAGTACTGATGTGCAGCCAGGTTTGCAGAACCACTGAGCTAGGTTAGAATCTGGCCTCTCATCACTCTTTTGAAGGAAGTCTCTGAAAAGGAGTAGTGATGCTGTTTCCAGTTGTGTTTCTAGAACTTTGGTGTCCTACGAAGGCATAAGGAGAAAATTCACCAGGAAACTCTGAGATGCCACTTGGTAAGATTGAGGCCTGAGTCACAGAAAATCTCTGAAAGTTACTTGTGATTTTTTTTGCCTTGCTCAAAAGCATAATTCTCCCATTTTTTTTTTCTTTTGAGGGAATAGACACTATAACAATTTAGTCACCGCTTTATATTTTCTGTGGTTGGAGGAGAACTGAAACAAAGAAAATGTCTTGCATTTCATTCTGAAAGTTTGAAGGACTCCTTTTATGAAGAAACTTGGGTCAGGATGCACTGTAAGAAAAATTAAACATTAGTTTTCATGAACTCTCTTGAGAAATATGTTTTAGAAATGTGTGCACCGTATATCAGGATATTTTACTTCCTTTAAACTCACACCATATATTTTGACACGCTCTCAATTTAACAAAAATGCATTAGTTCTAAAAGATAAACATTTTGGTATTATTAATTTGTTTTAGATTTATAATGTCTTTTTCCATTATGTATATGAGTTGGGTTTTTCCCCCCATATTCTTCTCTTAGTTGCAATTAAATAGTTTGCATGTGAGGTTTTGTTTTTTGTTTTTGAAATGATGGGAAGGGCAAGAATTATACTTGGGTCAGTGTGTATAAAGAAGGAATAGGAATTTCCTGTGGATTACAAATGAATGACTAGATTTTAACAAAATGAAAGGAGAAACCAATAGTGCAGATGTTCATGGTAAAATCAGTTTCTGGGAAAAACCTTAAATCAAAGATTGTAAGTTCTGTATATTTTTAAAATAATAGTACACTTCATTTACAATAAAGCTTTTTTTTTCCTCTCTAGCTAGTTATGTTAGGGTTATTTCTTATCAATTAAATTAGTCAGTCAAGGAAGTACTAAAGGCAGCTCTAAGACAAATTTTCTTCCACCAGTTTTCTTGTTGTGAAGAATTTGATTTAGTTCATGTGTGTGTAGTTTTCTAATAGCTACATATTCCAAGATCAGTATCTAATTTATGTGTGAGAAACATAAATTAGTTTTTTTGTTTTTTAAGGCAAAGAGAAAATCAGGATGTTATGAGTCTATTCCATTGATTTCAGAAAAATAAACATACCTGCCGCACAAAATGCCTCCAGAAGGATGTAGGCTAATGACTGCGGGTCTGTTTGCTTTTAATCATTTAAATTCCATCAGGGAAAAGTCTACTGGAAGGAATATTAAAGTCCAAACTGAAAATGTCATTTAAAATCAAGTTCTTGGGTAAGGGGGAACAGTAGACATTGAGCTCAAAGTTGTGAATAATGTAACATTGATTTAAGATTCAACTGTATTTTATACTTTCCGTTGAGGCCATTTGAATCAGAGCATTTCTTTGAATGGATTGTACTTTGTTTCCAAGGCCTATATCTGCTCACACTTGGCTTGTGTGGCGATCACAGCACCACCTTGGGTGTTCTTCTATGTGTGCGTGAGAAATGTTGTCACAAGTCTGCTTCTGGTTTTCCAGTTCATTCACAAATGGCATCACTGCAGGGCTCTGAATCAGGAAAGGAGTTTTTACTCTGCTGGAGTGATTCTCTCCTCTATTCCTGAGCAAAGTGACCCAAAGATAATGTTCTCCTTTGGCTTGGCCGAACTATGTTCCTTTATGTTAAAAAATTTTCTTTCTCTAAACTTAATCAAAGTAATTTTTGATATGAGTTCCCATGCAGACCAATTGGCCTCATTTTGTTCTAGGGTCACATCTACATATACTATGATTAGCTTTTTTTTTTTTTTGTGGTATGCGGGCCTCTCACTGTTGTGGCCTCTCACGTTGTGGAGCACAGGCTCCGGACGCGCAGGCTCAGCGGCCATGGCTCACGGGCCTAGCCGCTCTGCGGCATGTGGGATCTTCCCAGACCGGGGCACGAACCCGTGTCCCCTGCATTGGCAGGCGGACTCTCAACCACTGCGCCACCAGGGAAGCCCATGAGTAGCATTTTTGAAAATATTTACCAAGGGTTTGTAAAGAGAATTATTCTAGACAGTGTGTTAGTCTAAGACAAAATTCATCTTAGCTACCAGTAAAATAACTTATTAATTTATGCTCTATTACTGCAAATAATATTTTCATACTTGGAGGACAACCTGGAAGAAGAAACAATGCTACCTAGTGAATTCTGATCAAACTTATCATGAATTATTTACTATAAGGAAGAACACTGAATGAGGTGAATTTAGGGTTACTTGAACTATTTAGGGACAATCTTTACTTTGTGTTGTCTGGATGACCAGGCACCTTCTAATCTATGTACAAATTTCAGCCACAAGTGAGCAATCAGCACTTTCTTAACTCATACCCTTTGGATATGTTCAAAGTCCCTATTGAGGAAGTTATTTCACTAATATCTCAGTGAAATAAAGAAGCCTGTAGATTTCTGGGAATGACAAAATCAACAAGGGCGCAATCCATTTGACCTTGAGTTGAGCTTTTTTTTATTGAGTTGTTATGCCCATGAAGAATATTCTGGGCTGCAGTTATAGTAGGGGTTTTTCAGGTTTTCTAAGAATTAATATTCCCAACAAAATAAATAAAATTTCACTTTTTCTGAAAATATCACACATGTATAAGTTCAAGCCATTATATCACCAGAAGTATATATTGATAGAAGTTTACGTAACTCTCTAGAGAGTTGAGTATTTATTGGAAAAAAGAAGAAAAAAGAACCTCAATGTTGTCTCTCACTTAGAACTCTAGGAAGGAGTTCAGGCAGTAACTCAGTAGAACATTTTGAATGTCAAAGATTCTCTGTTTCCTTACTTTATTTACTTTCCCGTCAGTTTCATTGAGATACAATTGACATACAGCACCGTATAAGTTTAAGGTGTACACCACAATGATTTTGACTTACATATACTATGAAATGATTATCACAAGTTTAGTGAACATCTGTCATCTCATAGATTCAAAAAAAAAAAAAAGAAAAACATTTTTTCCCTGTGATAAGAACTCTTAGGATTTATTCTCTTAACAACTTTCACATATAGCAGTCTTAATTATATTTATCATATTGTACATTACATCCCTAGTACTTATTTATCTTATAACTGGAAGTTTATACCTTTTGACTACCTGCATCCAATTCACCCTCCCCTTACCCCCAGCTCTGGTAACCTCAAATCCGATCTTTTTCTATGGGTTGGTTTATTTGTTTTTGAAGTATACTTGACCTACAACACTTAGTTCCTGGTGTACAGCATAGTGATTCGAGATTTCTATGCATTACAAAATGATCACCACCATAAATCTGTCTCTTTACTTTATAATTCCAGTCTTGGTTAATTCTAAGTCATGTGTTTTTCGGTTTTGTTTTTTTTTCTGCAAGGAAAGAGCTAAAGGGAATTACTGTGTGCATATATATATATGCGTGTATGTGTGTTTGTGTGTGTGTGTGTCTGTGTGTCCATGCATCCCTGAGTACGTGTGTTTAATTAGTTGTATTAAGAAGGGAGTCATCAAAGATGCTCAACATCACTAATTATTAGAGACATGTAAATCAAAACTACAGTGAGGTATCACCTCACGCCGGTCAAAATGGCCATTATCAAAAAAGCTAGAAACAATAAATGCTGGAAAAGGTGTGGTGAAAAGGGAACCCTCCTACACTGTTGGTGGGAATGTAAATTGACACAGCCACTATGGAGAACAGTATGGAGGTTCCTTAGAAAACTACAATATGACCCAGCAATCCCACTACTGGGCATATACCCTGAGAAAACCATAATTCAAAAAGACACATGCACCACATTGTTTACTGAAGCACTATTTAAAATAGCCAGGTCATGGAAGCAACCTAAATCTGCATCGACAGATGAATGGATAAAGAAGATGTGGCACATGTATAAATGGAATATTGCTCAGCCATAAAAAGAAATGAAATTGAGTTATTTGTAGTGAGATGGATGAACCTAGAGTCTGTCATGCAGAGTGAAGTAAGTCAGAAAGAGAAAAACAACTACCATATGCTGACACGTATATATGGAATCTAAAAAAAAAAAAAAAAATGGTTCTGATGAACCTAGTTGCAGGGCAGGAATAAAGAGGTAGACATAGAGAGTGGACCTGATGACATGGGGTGGGAGGGCGAATTATACTCCAATAACGATCTATTAAAAAAAAAAAGGGATTCATCCTGTACTAACTATAGAGTTATTAGGAGGTGAATGAGTCTGGGAAGAGGCTCTTAGACTTAATGATTAGAAAAAGTTTTTTCTTCTTTTTTTTTGAAAGCTGTTGTATAAAATTTTATTTATTTATTTCTAACATCTTTGAGTATAATTGCTTTACAATTATGTGTTAGTTTCTGCTTTAGAACAAAGTGAATCAGCTATACATATATATATATCCCTATATCTCCACCCTCTTGCGTCTCCCTCCTACCCTCCCTATCCCACCCCTCTAGGTGGACACAAAGCCCCAAGTTGATCTCCCTGTGCCATGTGGCTGCTTTCCACTAGCTATCTATTTTACATTTGGTAGTGTATATATGTCCATGCCACTCTCTCCCTTCATCCCAGCTTACCCTTCCCACTCCCTGTGTCCTCAAGTCCATTCTCTACACCTGCATCTTTATTCCTGTCCTGCCCCTAGGTTCTTCAGAACCATTTTTTTTTTTTAGATTCCATATATATATGTTATATATATTCCATATAAATGTGTTAGCATATGGTATTTGTTTTTCTCTTTCTGACTTACTTCACTCTGTAAGACAGACTCTAGGTCCATCCACTTCACTACAAATAACTCAATTTCATTTCTTTTTATGTCTGAGTAATATTCCATTGTATATATGTGCCACATCTTCTTTATCCATTCATCTGTTGATGGACATTTAGATTGGTTCCATGTCCTGGCTACTGTAAATAGTGCTGCAATGAACATTATGGTACATGTCTCTTTTTGAATTATGGTTTTCTCAGGGTATATGCCCAGTACTGGGATTGCTGGGTCATATGGTAATTTTATTTTTAGTTTAGTTTTGTTTTGCTTTTGTGGTATGCGGGCCTCTCACTGTTGTGGCCTCTCCCGTTGCGGAGCACAGGCTCCGGACGCGCAGGCTCAGCGGCCATGGCTCACGGGCCTAGCCACTCTGCGGCATGTGGGATCTTCCCGGACCGGGGCACGAACCCCTGTCCCCTGCATTGACAGGCGGACTCTCAACCACTGCGCCACCAGGGAAGCCCTATTTTTAGTTTTTGAAGGAACCTCCATACTGTTCTCCATAGTGGCTGTATCAATTTACATTCCCACCAACAGTGAAAGAGGGTTCCCTTTTCTCCACACCCTCTCCAGCATTTATTGATTGTAGATTTTTTGATGATGGCCATTCTGACCAGTGTGAGGTGATACCTCATTGTGGTTTTGATTTGCATTTCTCTAATGAGTGGTGATATTGAGCATCCTTTCATGTGTTTGTTGGCAATCTGTATATCTTCTTTGGAGAAATGGTCTATTTAGATCTTCTGCCCATTTTTGGATTGAGTTGTTTGTTTTTGTGATATTGAGCTGCATGAGCTGCTTGTATATTTTGGAGATTAATCCTTTGTCAGTTGCTTTGTTTGCAAATATTTTCTCCCATTCTTAGGGTTGTCTTTTCATCTTTTTTATGGTTTCCTTTGCTGTGCAAAAGCTTTTAACTTTCATTAGGTCCCATTAGTTTATTTTTGGTTTTATTTCCATTTCTCTAGGAGGTGAGTCAAAAAGGATCTTGCTATTATTTATGTCATAGAGTGTTCTGCCTATGTTTTCCTCTAAGAGTTTTATAGTGTCTGGCCTTACATTTAGTCTTCAATCCATTTTGAGTTTATTTTTGTGTATGGTGTTAGGAAGTATTCTAATTTCATTCTTTTACATGTAGCGGTCCAGTTTTCCCTGCATCACTTATTGAAGAGGCTGTCTTTTCTCCATTGTATATTCTTGCCTCCTTTGTCAAAGATAAGTTGACCAAATGTGCGTGGGTCTATCTCTGGGCTTTCTATCCTGTTCCATTGATCTATATTTCTGTTTTTTGTCAGTAGCATCCTGTCTTGATTACTGTAGCTTTGTAATATAGTCTGAAGTCAGGGAGCCTGATTCCTCCAGCTCCTTTTTTCTTTCTCAAGATTGTTTTGGCTATTCAGGATCTTTTGTGTTAACATACAAATTGTGAAACTTTTTGTTCTAGTTCTGTGAAAAATGCCATTGGTAATTTGATAGGGATTGTATTGAATCTGTAGTTTGCTTTGGGTATCATAGTCATTTTCACAATGTTGATTCTTCCAATCCAAGAATATGGTATATCTTTCCATCTGTTTGTATCATCTTTGATTTCTTTCATCAGTGTCTTTTGTCTCTTACGTAGGTTTATTCCTAGGTATTTTATTCTTTTTGTTGCAATGGTAAATGGGAGTGTTCCCTGGGACGAAGTGAGAGAGTAGCATTGACATATATACACTACCAAATGTAAAATAGATAGCTAGAGGGAAGCAGCTGCATAGTACAGGGAGGTCAGCTCTGTGCTTTGTGAACACCTAGAGGTGTGGGATAGGGAGGGTGGGAGGGAGGCTCAAGAGGGAGGGGACAGGGGATATATGTATACATATAGCTGTTTCACTTTGTTATACAGTAGAAACTAACACAACATTGTAAAGCAATTATACTCCGTAAAAAAAGAGCATCAAGGATTGCAATCATAAGAAGCTATGAAAAAGCAAGGAAGGATTCTTCCTTAGAGCCTTCAAAGAGCATGGCCCTACTGACACCTTGACTTTGGACTTCTAGCCTTCAGAGCTGTAAGAGAATAAATTTCTGCTGTTGTACGAAAAAAAAAAAAATATATATGTTTTCCTTTTTGTTAAGCGGAAGCATTAAAAAATGATATCTGTTAAATAACAATTGATTTTATTAAACATTAGTATAATTAAATAAATTATAAATAAGACATGGCCATTTTGGTAATACAGAAATAATTCAATTTTGAATCATTGAAAAAAATGAGTGAGATTTTCAGTTTTACCCAAGACATTATGCAGAAATAAATAGCATGTTTTCCTTAAAAGAACAAAAAAACAAAGACAAAAAAAACCCATTGTGGCTTTCTTGTCTGGACTACACTAATACAATCAACTTGAACTTCAGTTTCTCAAGATACTCCAGGAGTGGAGGGGGGGATGAAAAGGAAAAAAAAAAGTAACTATGTGAGGTAATGAATGCTAATTATTTTGAATATGTTGATCATTTCACAGTGTATATTTATATGAAACCATCATTTCCCCAACCAGATTTGTGAGTGAAATTTGAAGTAGGTAAGAAAGAGCAAGAGGAGCACCCAGTGATATTTATTGCTGTGTCATCAAGGCTGGTGGGGTTAACATGTACAGAGGATGTGACAGGAGGTTCCAGAGGTACAGGAGGAGGTCTTGGAACCTGGGCACTGAAGTACTGGGCAATGGATCTAGAGAATGATTGGTCAAGAAGAGGGGGTGGGGAATGACTAAGCAATAGGCACTGTGGCTGACTTGATCTTGAACCTCGATCTTTGGATGTAGGCAGTTTTCACTAGTATTGGGACAAAAGGCAGGCTGGATTGAGTTCACAAGTAGGAAAAAGCCTGCAGTCTGGTAAGGGTAGAAGAGCAGTGCTAATATGGACCCCAAAGCAGGGTGAATTCTTTTCGAAAAGCACATGGATTTCTCTATGTAGTTTCTATGTATCTAAATAAATTCTTCTATATTAGTAGGCAGATTCTAGCATGATCTAAAGTCACTTACTCTATGTAAGTCTTCTAGATCACTCCTCTCTTCCTAATCAAAATTTTTAGTAATACAATGGAGAAAGATTAGTTTGAACCCCCAGTAGAATTTTGATGAATCTTTGAAGAAGATTTTTTTTGTGAATTCCTCAGAGATTTCTTCAGGGATTTGTGTTCTCAACCCCAAGACTTTGTGGCTCTTCTTTGATCTTGTTCTGGCACCAACCCAAACATAGAACTTCACCTGTTTCTTTACTTCACACGGATGCACACACAATGCACACTCAGATAGTCACAAAAATTCATCTTTGAAACAAGGCTTTGTGCTCTAGAGCTAACTTTACTGATGGTTTTGGGATATGAAAGTTTAATATATTTTAGCAATTCAATTGAAAGTAAAATGTTCAAAGGTATGTGTGATGGAGACAAATAAGGGCTGAATCTAGCCTCTTTGCTCCGTAAACCAAGCCATACACTAGGGCATTGGCCTGTGCCTGCCCACAGGAAAGGTCACCTTTTAAAACTCACACAAAGACACCACACCATCTACTTACCAACACTTACACTGTGCTTACCCAGAAGTAACATACTTCCGGACTTTATACAAGGCTTCACATAGGCTAGCAGCAGCTCTGTTCGTCACTCTGCCAAATTGCTCAGCCATTCTTCGGAAGAGTTCTGAAGACAGACTGCCTGGGTTTGAATCTTGTCTCTGCCTCACACTAGCTGTGTGATGGTGGGCAAGTTATTTAATCTATCTGTATCTCATTTTCCTCATCTGTAAAATAGGAATAATAAAGGTTCTACTTACTTTATAGGGTCACCGGAAGGACTGAATGACACAGAATCATGTAAATTGCTTAGAAACATTGTCTAGCACATAGCGCTCAATAAATGCTTGTCACTAATATTCTCCTAAATATGTCATTTTATGCAATAAATGACAATATTTTATTCATATAATAAAATTTCTAGGAGTTTCATGTTACTGACAGAGTAAAGTTCCTACACCTCAACCTGACATTTAAAGTCTGCTCGCCACATCCATTCAATTATATACCCTCTTTGACATACGATAAAGCCTCCACTTTAGCCACAGTGGTTTGCTCACAGACAGCCCCATCTTCCTCTGTTCACTCACAGCTCTAAGCCTCCTCTCATGTTGCCGAACACACCTCATAGTAAAATGCACAAGATTCATTCTCAAACGACACTTGATATGTGCATGTGAAAGTCAAAGAAAAAAATTACCTTCCTCAGTGGTGAGTGAAAAAATGAAGGAAGAAAAGGGAAATCCAAGAGTTCTGTAGCTGGTGGTAAATGAGAATTTAAATAAAAGACTTTTGTTGGGACATTTATCACCTTTGAATACAATATGCTCACCATAGTATGTCTACTTGTAAGTGAAACTTAGATACCTCCTCCAGTTCCTTTCTCCAAACCCTTTTCACCTAAATGAAGGTACCAATGCCTTTCCCAGAGATACATGATTTTAAGTGAGGATTAAAGCCTAAAGTATAGTATGTTTCAAAGAGTGACATTTTAGGCTGTAACTGAGGTGTGGAGTGCATAATTTTTTTCCAAGTTGCCTTCAAATATCACCCTTTGGGCTGTTGCTTAATTTGCAGGAACATGAACATAGTTTGAATGTTAATTAACGAAGGAGGAAAATGAAAAAGATAAAAGGGGAAGGGCAGCCTGACCCCTAGTGTTTATTTTTCCGCTCATCTTCACTGGTGGTGGTCGCGCTGCTACTTCAGACTATTTAATTGGTCTCTTTTCCATCCTTATGACCTAGTTCTTTCTGCTTTGTGACTGTCACTTTGGTGTGAGAGAGTAGCTAAATGCCACTGGTTTCCTTCTTTAATTTTGGTGATTATTTCCACGCCCAGAGGAAAAAGATCATCTGAGAAGCAATCCTAAATGCTGCTAACAATCTGGCGAGGCACTCAAGAGAGCAGATGCAGCTATGGAGAAGGTTTTAGGTGCCCATGGGTAAATGAAATGGTTGGCTTAGCTGACCTTTTGCTTCTGAAGTTGGCATCGCAACAAAACGTCACAGAGCTAAGCATAAGGTCTTTATGTTCTGACCAGGGGAGATGCTAAGCTATGCCACTCCTTGAGAAACACTGAGCTGGAAGGAGGAGACCTGTTTTCCAACTCTGAGCTCTGTCATTAAGCCTTTATGCTGCCCTGCATCTTAGGTTTTCATCTGTAAAATGAAAGGTCATTCACTGAAATACTGAGTGCGAGACATGGTTTTAAGTGCCGGAGATATGGCAGAGAAACAAACTGACAAGCTTCCTTCTCTTGGGGTGCTGGAGTGGGAAGTATGCAGGGATTGGAGGCAGTCAAAAGACGCATAAATTGATGTGGAAGAAAATTCCAGCTACTGATAGTAGGTGTAGAGAGAATAAAACTGGGTGGAGTGATAGAAAGTGACTGGGGGTGGATTAAGGATCATCTCTCCATGGAGACTGGCATGTAAGGTGTACTTGAATGATGAGGAAGAGTCATGATATAGGGAAGCAGTTTTCAGAGAGAAGGCACAGTTGGTGCAAAGAAAGATTTGAAGGCAAAAGTTAGGTTAGTGAGGGACTGGCAAAATACCTTCATTCTCTCCCAGTGAAGGGAATGAAGGGAGAGTGACGAGATGGGATTAAAGAGATGGGCAGGGGCCACGGAAGGCCTTGTTGACACTGTAAAGTGTTTTAATTTATTCTTATTTTATAAGCCCACTGAAGCGGCGCTGTCCAATAAAAATATAATGCAAGACACACATGTAATTTAAAATTATCTAGTAGCCACATGAAAAAAGTAAAAAGAAATAGATAAATTAGATTCAGTAAGGTATTATGTAGCAGAATACATTAAAAAGACTATCATTTAAACGTGTATTCACTATTAAAAATTATTAATGAGATATTTTACACTCTTTTTTTGGATTAAGTCTTTGAAATCCAGTGTGTATTTTACATTTATAGCACATCTCAGTTTGGATGCCAAATTTTCATTGGAGATAATTGATCTGTATTGAGATTTTACAAAACTTACAGTTGAAATAGTGGATTCACATATCCACGTTGCTCCAGACATACTTAAATGCTTTCCAATAATTGAATCAAGTACCAATTTTTAAATTTAGAATAATTGAACTTACATAAAATTAAAAATTCAGTTCTTCAGTTGCACTAGACACGAGTGATTAATAGACGCATATGGCTAGTGGCTGCCATATTGTACAGCTCAGCATTTGAGGGTTTTAAGCAGGGAGTGACAGGATTTGATTTGCTTTAAAAAAGATCACCAGTTGCTGTGTGAAGAACTGACTGTGGCAGAGGAAGCACGGGTAAAGGGACTAATTACAGAGAGGTCAGCAAACTTCTTCTGTAAAGGGCTCGATAGTAAAATGTGGCCAGATAGTAAATATTTTAGGATTTGTGGGTCACATGGTCTCTGTGAGAGATTTTGTAACTCTGCCATTGTAAAGTCAAAGCAGCCATAGGCAGTACATGAAAGAATGAGCATGACGGTGTTCCAATAAAACTTTATTGATGAACACCGGAATATGAATTTCATATAATTTCATGTCCTGAAATATTATCACTCTTTTTATTTTTATAATCATTTAAAAATGTAAAAACTATTCTTAGCTTGTAGGACGTACAGAAGGAGGCAGCAAGTGGAATGGTGAGCTGGAGTTTGCTGACCCCCAGGTCAGGGCTTTTTGGCAGAACCCAGGTGAGAGGGCTTGGTGCTTGGAAGCTGAAAGGGCAGCTGTGGGAGGAATATAGTTCCCATGGTAGAGATGGCTGGACCTGTTGATAGTCTGGCTGTTCAGGGAGAGGGAAGGGAAAAGTCTTAAGAATGAAGGCACCAGGCTTCATTTTGAGCCTGACCAGATGATTTCTAAAGTACTTTTTAGCTCCAACAACTTGTGATCTATGATTTTTAAGGAATCCATTTTTGACCAGAGTTTGGAACGATACTCTTCCTTCTCCTTGAGTGGATGCATTCCAATGTCTGGGAATTGTAAACCTGGGGATTTTCTGTGCTAAAGGAGTGTTGTATATTTTAGCTCTTCACTGACAGCCCCATTAAGCCATTTTATAATTTTTAATTTTTGTGTTGTGGAATTTCATGTATCTTAAGATAAACTTTTGTATGCACCAGTGATATGCTTCATTTCTTTATAGCTACGATCTTGTTTAAATGCATTAAACTTACTTGTTTTAAAACAGGTTCTATGGGAATTCTAGATCATTGAGGTCTTCCCTCCCCTCTTTTTGTTTCATCCTATTATAGTTACCTCCTGGTGAGCAAAGGTTTCATGGATTAAGACAGCAATTGATTTTGTTTTTAGCTTTTATTTGAATGTATCCTTTCTCCTCAAACGCATTATGCATCTCCAAAGAAACTCATAAATTATAAACTAAGCAAAAGTTAAAATTAGATCTGAGTGTGGTATAATGCCCAAAGGAATCTATTTGAAAAGGTTACAAGCCGTCGAAAAACAATTTGTATGGTTAAAAGCCACACAGTTAGATGCCGTTAATGGAGTATCTGTAATGATTATTTAGGCATTGGTTGCTTATTACGTCTCTGTGGCAACTAATCAGTGTGTTTCTTTGGAAGCCAGAGAAGCTCAGAATTCGGCACCTATAATACTAGGGAACTGTGTGGAAGAATGTGTTTTTCCACATCAAACAAACTGTACCTCTTCTTTCTCCAGATTTTAATAATTCTCCACCCTTCCCAAATTGTCATTGGTGCTGATTGCAAGAATGGAGACTAGTTCCTTCAGTGAAAGGATCATAAAGTCAATCATGTGGATAAAATTACTGAGCCATCCAGCCAGCTGGTCTCTATTTGGCTCTACTTTGGTTCATTATTTTATGGGGTGAATTCACTCCATATTTAAGGAAAGCAAAAACGGCATCAAAACTAGTTTGTAATTAATTGCAGCTTTTTAGAAAGGAATGCATTTGCAAATGGAAAATATGCACTGTCAGATCCTGATTTCTGATTATGTTATGAATCTGTCTGAAACGTCACTTTCTTCTGTGTTTATGTTAATGCTGGGTACAGGTTAGACCCTTTTTCAGACCCTTACCACTATAATCTGTATTTTAAGAGCTTCTCTGCACAACTTCAAAAACTTTAAAATAACACATTATTGGTTGGATGGAACCTGTACATTTCCAAACAATGTTAAGAGTCATTTGGTTGCCAGGCCATATAATCTTGGCGCCTGTCTCATTGTATTGTCATTCAGGTGATTAGATGGGCTTGTGCAACTGTAAGCTGACATTGAAATGACTGTACATCACAAAAATGTTGTGGTTTCCATGCTTTGTTAGTGTCAAAATGGCTAATGTTAATTACTCGGGTATTTAATGGACCCAGAAATAACAAATACATGATCCTCTTGATTTGGAAACCTTTTATAAAAGGACATAAAAGCAGTCAAGCAACTCTGGAGCTGTGCCTCTACACTTCTAACTCCTCATAATAACGGCCAAAGTAAGTGCAAAGGACACAGATGCTTTTAAACAAAGGGAACCCAGTAGGATGGAGCACTAATATTGAATGCTACCTCTCATAAACACAGAAGGGAAAAATCTGTTGGAACGAAGAAGCCAAATGTCATAAATATGCCTCCCTGTGTCAAAGACTGGAATTAGTTCTCACAGAACACAACAGGCAAAGGCAAAACAGAACTTCACTTGGCTACTTATGGTGGAAACAATCCGCCCCAGAGTAAGTCAAGACACTGACAAAAGCATTGCTTTGGAAGTGATGGGTATTCAGGATGTAAGCCCTGTGGATCAAGAGCATGAGCTCAGAATGTGTTTGGGGAGATGTCCAAGCATGCAAATTTCTACCAGATGTCATGAGACCTAAGGACCACAGAATTCACCAGGATACTTGGACCACCTTTGCAGTATCTCATTCTTTTTATCTCTCCAAGTCCTACTCCATCTGAACTTGCAAAAAACCATCCATAAGTTGGAAGTTAAAGAAGAAGTCAGCAACATGGAAACAGACCAGTGGAAAAATGAACTTGTTTTATTTACTTATTGGCTGCACCGCACGCATGTGGGATCTTAGTTCCCAACCAGGAATCAAACCCATGCCCCTGCAGTGGAAGCGTGGAGTCTTAACCACTGGACTGCCAGAAAGTCCCTGAATTTGTTTTAAACAAGGAGTTTTCAATTCCCTCATTTGGCATCAGGAGACTGAGGCCTAGAAGAATGAAAATGGTGAAGTAACTTGCTCAAATTACCTATTTATTTGGTTGGTCAGGGTCAATTGCAGAGCATTTTAAAAAATGCCTTTAATATGTGTTTTAACTAATTCTCAAAGAAATCTTACCAGGTAAGTAGGAAAGGTATTATCTTCAAAATGTTACAGGTAAAGGAACTGAAATTCTGAGAGGTAAAATAATTTGCCCAAGACCGCATAGCTAGGAAGTCATCATTCCTTAGAGCTAGCTCTTTTTGACTCTGTGAACTTTTCCATCATTCTAAATTGCCTCCAGATTTAAGTTCCTTTTTCTTCCCATGTAGTAACCAAACATAATGGAAAGCTGAAATAAAGAAAAAAAGAAAGAGATGAAATAAAGAAAGAAAAGAATAGAATTAGCTTTGTGTCTGATTCCTCAGATGATAGTTTCTTAATTAGAATTGATACGCTGAATTCCACTTGAACAGATTGGTGGAGGAGAAAAGCCTAAAACTTTGGTAACAATACTTCATAGATGGGCTAGTGTTTATACTCTTAGAACCTATTTTTCTTCTCTTAAAGTCCCTCAAAATTGCTGCCTCAAAATCACCTCAGGGCTTCCCTGGTGGTGCAGCGGTTGAGAGTCCGCCTGCCAATGCAGGGGACATGGGTTCGTGCCCCAGTCCGGGAAGATCCCACATGCCGTGGAGCGGCTGGGCCCATGAGCCATGGCTGCTGAGCCTGCGTGTCCGGAACCTGTGCTCTGCAACGGGAGAGGCCACAAGAGTGAGAGGCCCGCGTACTGCAAAAAACAAAAAACAAAACCTCAAAATTAATGCAGGCTCAAATAAAGTAAAAATGAATTGTTGCTTTAAAAAAATGACATAGGGCCCTAAGAAATGTATCACATCAGAAATGCAATTTTAATGGCCTAAGTTATGTAAATGACACATAATAAAACATTATAATTACCTGTTATTTACATACGTGGTCTAAGAATTACTTAAAATTAATTGGGAGCAGGATTAACAATTTTAATCACTTTAAGAAATATTCATGAGCATTCATAAAACCCACAAGGCATTTCTTTAATGAATTAATGATATTTAATGTCTTTTCACAGAATTTAAGAGCAGAAAAACCTGATTAGATAATTCAATATAAGTTTTCTGAAGTTACTTTCAGTCTCCCTAAAGAAATGGCTACTATGCATTGCTTTTAGCTGTCAGATCTATCTGTAGTTACACATGTGATTCTTTTCTGCTTTTAATAATGAACCAGCTTCTCCCATCATAGTCTATTGGACATGACAACAACAATAACAAGAATATCTTTGCAGAGGGACAGCACTTACACTTTCAAAGCATCTATTCTGATATCAAGGGCAGGAAATCCACTGATTGTTTTTCACAGCCCCTGTGTAGGCCACTCTGAGCTCTAGGCTGAAGAAACATCTAGAAACCTAGGGCAAGATTTGAAATTACTTCTCTCTGTGATGGAAGTGAATAAGAAGATGAAATGGTTGGAGTTAGAAATTTGCGTGAAGAGCACACACCATGTGTCTGCTGTGGTGCTGAAGGATCTTCTTAAGTCTTAATTGTTTGTGTGTTTCACCCACCTGCCCCCAACCCCACACCTTCCCTGGAGCCCAGCAAGGAGACACTGATTGTAATGAGGACTAAAGTAAAATAAATGAGATGATTAAATTTTACATCAAGGAAGTATTACTGGGACTTCCCTGGTGGCGCAGTCACGAAGAATCCACCTGCCAATGCAGGGGACACAGGTTCGAGCCCTGGTCCTGGAAGATCCCACATGCTGTGGAGCAACTAAGCCCGTGCGGCACAACTACTAACCCTGCAAGCCACAACTACTGAAGCCCGCGTGCCACAGCTACTGAAGCCCGTGTGCCTAGAGCCTGCACTCCGCAACAAGAGAAACCACCGCAGCGAGAAGCCCGCGCACTGCAACGAAGAGTAGCCCCTGCTCGCCGCAGCTAGAGACAGCCCGCGTGCAGCAACGAAGACCCAACGCAGCCATAAAAAAATAAATTAAAAAAAAAAAGGAAGTATTACTGACAAGATGCGGGGAGGTAATAGGTGGAAAGGGGATATGAAGAATGGAGTTAAAAAAAAGGAGAAGAAAAGTCTAACGCATCCAATTTAGGCACATGGGGTGCTCAACAAATACTAACCTTTATTATCATCCTTCTCAGTGTATTTACAGACCAATTCCAGGGAAAGGGTATTTGGTTCTGCTGATGGAAACGTTGGCAGTTCTATTTTTGAAAGTGCTGTTGTTTTGGATAATCTAGCCCACTCTTGCTAGACTAATAGGAATTGGCTAACTCAGAATCCTGTCAATCTTGAGTGAGCCGGGAAATTGGATTCCTGAATATATAAAGTGGAGGACAAGAACTTGGGCTGGTGGGGACTACTAAGGGCAAACATTTAGTGAAACACCTGAGTGGACAGGGCTATTCTTGGCTATTAGTACTATTACCTTTATGGCGGACAGAGACACTTTCTCTTGCTGTAGAGTTTGGGAATGGGTAAACAGGTACGTTCCTAGAGAAACTTTGTACCATTTATCCTGATTGCATGCTGTCATGACCTTCAAAGTGCAGGTCAAAGAAATTTAAAATACTACTGATTTTGCATTTTCAAAATCATGTTAGATGACTTTATCAAGGACTTAAAAATTAAATTTAGCTTATGCTTTCTGAAGAAGAAAGTATTATGCATAGGACATTTGGAAACTAACAAAATATGAAAAAGTGATATGAAAAATCATCCAGAATTTCTCCCATCCAGAAAAAAAATGACTATTAATATTTTGGTGTATTTCTGTTATGCTTTTTATGTACTGAAATATGTTAAACTTTATAAAAACTTTAAAGTAATATCTAAACTGTTGAGTAAAAATCCAACCCATTAGAAAGGTTTAGAATGAATAGGACAGATCTCTCTTCATCCTCCAAGTTAAAAGAAACTTTGAACAGTTTCCATTTTTCAGTTATTTTGTTAGTTACCATTATAAATATTAAGTCATATATTTTGTCAAATTCTTTTTAGCTTTATCAACTTTAAAAAATGCCTGATGACTCATCAGTACATTTGACCTCTATGCTTGCTTTCTGCTAATTTGTATTGTAATATTATATTTATGACTTTATTTTGTGATTTACTAACTTTAGGCAGTGTCAAAGAAGATGTGATTTTGTGGATTTTTAGGCTATATTATTACTTTTACCTTTTCAAGGTTTATAACATTTACATTCTATTATATAATTATAATTAACTATTACTCAGACTTCATGCTTTATTTGTAAAAGTTGAGACCCAAACTTTAAAATTAATAAAACAGTCTTTATAATATTATATGAATATTACTCATTGTAAAATCAAATATTGTACATGGATGCACAGAAGAAGAAATACACTGAGTGTTAAGTCACTAAACACCTGTGAAGGAAAATATTCTTAGCATAATTCATGAATGGATAGCAAAATCTTTTTTAACGTTTTTGAGTTTTCTTCACTTCCTCTCATTCATACTCAGTTGCTCCTGTTTCTTGTTATCTTAGGTCATCCTCTAGTTTGTATTCTTTTTTATTTTCCTGGGGTATCCTTCTCAATAAATGGCTTTTGTGGGAGTGGCTTGGGCAGTAAGTTTTCCTAGTCCTTGCCAGACTGAAAAATTTTTTTTATTTTGCTTTTATACTTGAGAATAAAATTATGGGTTAAAGTGACTTCTTCTCAGACCGTTAGAGGAATTGCTCCACTGTTTTACAGCATTCAAAGACAATTCAAACTATCATTCTTTCGTGCTAATCTTTTTTTTTTAATCTGCTTCAGTTCATAGAATTTTCTCTTTCTAAAACGTTATTTCCTTTACCCCTTTGCTCTTCTCCACCTCTCAATTTCTTGCTAGATGGATGTTAGAAAGCCACATCTTTTAATATTTTCCTTACTCTTTTTTGTTTTTCTCTTAGTTCTAGAAAATTCTGTCAACTCCGTATTCCTGATCACCAGTTTGGTTATTGCAACATTTTTTTCTCTTATTTAGTTTATACACCAGATTTAATTTTGTCATTCATATTTCTAATATCTCTTTAATGTCTGTAACAATTTAATGTCTTATATTGCTCTTATTGCGGCCTATTCTAGTTTTATGGATATATTCACGTATTTAGTCTCTCTGAGGAAAGTAATCAGAATTTTTAAAAAGTATATCCCTGTTTCTGCAAAGGTCACATTTTTTTTGTTGTTGTTAGTTTTCATCCTTCTCTTTCATGCCATTGTCTTACCCCAAATGGCCAAGACTCCTGGATTGTCAGTTCATATTTGTGAATGATGGAACAATTTAATTGATGTAAATTAATTCCACTTACTCTGCAGCTGTAAACTGTAAACACACCTTAATATTATGATTTGGTTGTATTTTCTTTAATAAAGTCTAGGAGGATACAAAGAGAAGACAGGAACAAGGTTTGGAGTTGACACATTCCTAGAACTGGAGCAGACATGGAGCCATAGCCAGAACACTGCATTTTACAAATGAGGAATAGGCAGAAGGGTAAGTGATTTGTCAAAAACAGCAATTATGAATTTTCTTTTGAAACCATAATTTTTTGTTTGTTTGTTTTGCGGTACACGAGCCTCTCACTGTTGTGGCCTCTCCTGTTGCGGAGCATAGGCTCTGGATGCGCAGGCTCAGCGGCCATGGCTCATGGGCCTAGCCGCTCCGCGGCATGTGGGATCTTCCCGGTCCAGGGCTCGAACCTGTGTCCCCTGCATCGGCAGGCGGACTCTCAACCACTGTGCCCCCAAGGAAGCCCTGAAATCATAATTATATTTCTAAAGGAAGAACATTTTAAATTTCTTTGAAGCTACACTGACTTTGCCTTGCATACTGATTAGTCTTTTTTTTTGAGGATTTTATTTATTTATTTATTGTTTTTATTATTTTTTTAACCTCTTTATTAGTGTATAATTGCTTTACAATGCTGTGTTACTTTCTGCTGTATAACAAAGTGAATCAGCTGTATGTATACATATATCCCCATATCCCCTCCCTCTTGCACCTCCCTCCTACCATCCCAATCCCATCCCACTAGGTGGTCACAAAGCACCGAGCTGATCAACCTTTGCTATCCAGCTGCTTCCCACTAGGATCTGTTTTACATTTGGTAGTGTATATATGTCAGTGTTACTCTCTCACTTTGTCCCAGCTTACCCTTGCCTCTCCCACTGTCCTCAAGTTCATTCTCTACATCTGTATCTATATTCCTGTCCTGCCCCTAGGTTCACCAGAACCATTAATTTTTAGATTCCATATATGTGTGTTAGCATACAGTATTTGTTTTTCTCTTTCTGACTTACTTCATTCTGTATGACAGACTCTAGGTCCATCCACCTCACTACAAATAACTCAATTTCATTTCTTTCGATGGCTCAGTAATATTCCATTGTATATATGTGTCATATCTTCTTTATCCATTCATCTCTCGACGGACACTTAGGTGGCTCTCATGTCCTAGATATTGTAAACAGTGCTGCAATGAACATTGTGGTGCATGTCTCTTTTTGAATTATGGTTTTCTCAGGGTATATGCCCAGTAGTGGGTTTGCTGGGTCGTATGGTAGTTCTATTTTTAGTTTCTGAAGGAACCTCCATACCGTTCTCCATAGTGGCTGTATCAATTTACATTCCCACCAACAGTGAAAGAGGGTTCCCTTTCTCCACACCCTCTCCAGCATTTATCGTTTGTAGATTTTTTGATGATGGCCTTTCTGACCGGTGTGAGGTTATACCTCATTGTGGTGTTGATTTGCCTTTCTCTGATGTTGGTGATGTTGGCATCCTTTCATGCGTTTGTTGGCAATCTGTATATCTTCTTTGGAGAAATGTCTATTTATGTCTTCTGTCCATTTTTGGATTGGGTTGTTTGTTTTTTTGATATTGAGCTGCATGAGCTGCTTGTATATTTTGGAGACTAATCCTTTGTCAGTGCTTTGTTTGCAAATATTTTCTCCCATTCAGAGGGTTGTCTTTTCATCTTGTTTATGGTTTCCATTGCTGTGCAAAAGCTTTTAACTCTCATTAGGTCCCATTTGTTTATTTTTGTTTTTATTTCCATTTCTCTAGGAGGTGGGTCAAAAAGGATCTTGCTTTGATTTATGTCTTAGAGTGTTCTGCCTATGTTTTCCTCTAAGAGTTTTATAGTGTCTGGCCTTACATGTAGGTCTTCAATCCATTTGGAGTTTATTTTTGTGTATGGTGTTAGGAAGTATTCTAATTTCATTCTTTTACATGTAGCAGTCCAGATTTCCCAGCACCACTTATTGAAGAGGCTGTCTTTTCTCCGTTGTATATTCTTGCCTCCTTTATTGAAGATAAGGTGACCATAGGTGCGTGGATTTATCTCTGGGCTTTCTATCCTGTTCAATTGATGTATATTTCTGTTTTTGTGCCAGTACCATACTGTCTTGATTACTGTAGCTTTGTAGTATAGTCTGAAGTCCAGAGCCTTATTCCTCCTGCTCCATTCATTTCTCATTCTCAAGATTGCTTTGGCTATTCAGGGTCTTTTGTGTTTCCATACAAATTGTGAAATTTTTTGTTCTAGTTCTGTGAAAAATGCCACTGGTAGTTTGATAGGGATTGCACTGAATCTGTAGATTGCTTTGGGTAATATAGTCATTTTCACAATGTTGATTCTTCCAATCCAGGAACATGGTATATCTCTTCATCTGTTTATATCATCTTTAATTTCTTTCATCAGTGTCTTACAGTTTTCTGCATACAGGTCTTTTGTCTCCTTACGTAGGTTTATTCCTAGGTATTTTATTCTTTTTGCTGCCATGGTAAATGGGAGTGTTTCCTTAATTTCTCTTTCAGATTTTTTGTCATTAGTTTATAGGAATGCAAGAGATTTCTGTGCATTAATTTTGTATCCTGCTACTTTACCAAATCCATTGTTTAGCTCTAGTAGTTTTCTGGTAGCATCTTTAGGATTCTCTATGTATACTATCTTGTCATCTGCAAACAGTGACAGTTTTACTTCTTTTCCGATTTGGATTACTTTTACTTATTTTTCTTCTCTGATTGCTGTGGCTAAAACCTCCAAAACTATTTTGAATATGAGTGGTGAGAGTGGGCTACCTTCTCTTGTTCCTGATCTTAGGGGAAATGGTTTCAGTTTTTCCACCATTGAGGACGATGTTGGCTGTGGTTTTGTCCTATATGGCCTTTATTATGTTGAGGTATGTTCCCTCTATGCCTACCTTCTGGAGGGTTTTTATCATAAATGGGTGTTGAATATTGTCAAAAGCTTTCTCTGCATCTATTGAGATGATCATATGGTTTTTCTCCTTCAGTTTGTTAATATGGTGTATCACATTGATTGATTTGCGTATATTGAAGAATCCTAGCATTCCTGGGGTAATCCCCACTTTAACATGGTGTATGATCCTTCTAATGTGCTGTTGGATTCTGTTTGCTAGTATTTTGTTGAGAATTTTGCACTATGTTCATCAGTGATACTGGGCTGTAGTTTTCTTTTTTTGTGACACCTTTGTCTGATTTTGGTATCAGGGTGATGTTGGCCTCATAGAATGAGTTTGCTAGTGTCCTTCCTCTGCCATATTTTGGAAGAGTTTGAGAAGGATACGTGTTAGCTCTTCTGTAAATATTTCATAGAATTCACCTGTGAAGCCATCTGGTCCTGGGCTTTTGTTTGTTGGAAGAGTTTTTTTTTTTTTTGCGGTACGTGGGCCTCTCACTGCTGTGGCCCCTCCTGCCATGGAGCACAGGCTCCGGATGCACAGGCCCAACGGCCATGGCTCACGGGCCCAGCCGCTCCGCAGCATGTGGGATCCTCACAGACCGGGGCACGAACTCATGTCCCCCGCATCGGCAGGTGGACTCCCAACCACTGCGCCACCAGGGAAGCCCTGTTGGAAGAGTTTTGATCACAGTTTCAATTTCAGTGCTTGTGATTCATCTGTTCATATTTTCTATTTCTTTCTGGTTTAGTCATGGAATGTTGTACTTTTCTAAGAATTTGTCAATTTCTTCCAGGTTGTCCATTTTATTGGCATATAGTTGCTTGTAGTACTCTCTCATGATCTTTTGTATTTCGGCAGTGTCAGTTGTTACTTCTCCTTTTTTCATTACTAATTCTGTTGATTTGAGTCTTCTCCCTTTTTTTCTTGATTTGTCTGCCTAAGGGTTTATCAATTTTGTTCACCTTCTCAAAGAACCAGCTTTTAGTTTTATTGATCTTTGCTATTGTTTCCTTCATTTCTTTTCATTTATTTCTGATCTGATCTTTATGATTTCTTTCATTCTGCTAACTTGGAATTTTTTTTGTTCTTCTTTCTCTTGTTGCTTTAGGTGTAAGGTTAGGTTGTTTATTTGAGACTTTTTAGTTTCTTTAGGTAGGATTGTATTGCTATAAACTTCCCTCTTGGAACTGCTTTTGCTGCGGCCCATAGGTTTTGGGTCATTGTGGGTTTTTTTTGTGTGTGTGTGATATGCGGGCCTCTCACTGTTGTGGCCTCTCCCGTTGCGGAGCACAGGCTCCGGACGCGCAGGCTCAGAAGCCATGGCTCATGGGCCCAGCTGCTCCGCGGCATGTGGGATCTTCCCAGACCAGGGCACGAACCCGTGTCCCCTGCGTTGGCAGGCAGACTCTCAACCACTGCTCCACCAGGGAAGCCCAGGTCATCGTGTTTTCACTGTCATTTTTTCTAGGTATGTTTTCATTTCCACTTTGATTTCTTCAGTGATCTCTTGGTTATTTAGTAGTGTATCGTTTAGCCTCTGTGTGTGTAATTTTTACAGTATTTTTCCTGTAATTCATATCTAGTCTCATAGCATTGTGGTTGGAAAAGATACTTGATATGACTTCAGTTTTCTTATATTTACCAAGGCTTGATTTGTGACCCAAGATGTGGTCTAACCTGGAGAATATTCCATGAGCACTTGAGAAGAAAGTGTTTTCTGTTGTTTTTGGATGGAATGTCCTCTAAATATCAGTGAAGTCCATCTGGTTTAATGTGTCATTTAAAGCTTGTGTTTACTTATTTATTTTCATTTTGGATGATCTGTCCATTGGTGAAAGTGGGGTGTTAAAGTCCCCTACTATGATTGTGTTACTGTCGATTTCCCCTTTCATGGCTGTTAACATTTGCCTTATATATTGAGGTGCTCCTATGTTGGGTGCATATACATTTATAATTGTTATATCTTCTTCTTGGATTGATCTCTTGATCATTATGTAGTGTCCTCCTTTGTCTCTTGTAATCCGTCTTTCTTTTAAAGTCTGTTTTGTCTGATATGAGAATTGCCACTCCAGCTTTCTTTTGGTTTCCATTTGCATGGAATATCTTTTTCCATCCCTTCACTTTCATTCTGTATGTTTCCCTAGGTCTGAAGTGGGTCCCTTGTAGAAAGCATATATACAGGTCTTGTTTCTATATCCATTCAGCCAGTCTGTGTCTTTTGGCTGGAGCATTTCATCCATTTACACGTAAGGTTTATTGATATATATGTTCCTATTACCATATTCTTACTTGGTTTTGTTGATTGGGTTTGTTTTTTTGGGTCTTTTCCTTCTCTTGTGTTTCCTGCCTAGACAAGTTCCTTTAGCATTTGTTGTAAAGCTGTTTTGGTGGAGCTGTATTCTCTTAACTTTTGCTTGTCTGTAAAGGTTTTAATTTCTCTGTCAAATCTGAATGAGATCCTTGCTGGGTAGAGTAATCTTGGTTGTAGGTTCTTCCCTTTCATCACTTTATATATATCCTGCCACTCCCTTCAGACTTGCAGAGTTTCTGCTGAAAGATCAGCTGTTAACCTTATGGGGATTCCCTTGTATATTATTTGTTGCTTTTCCCTTGTTGCTTTTAATATTTTTTCTTTGTATTTAATTTTCCATAGTTTGATTAATATGTGTCTTGGCGTGTTTCTCCTTGTATTTGTCCTGTATGGGACACTGTGCTTCCTGGATTTGTTTGACTATTTTCTTTCCCATGTTAAGGAAGTTTTCGACTATAATCTCTTCAAATATTTTCTCAGACCCTTTCTTTTTCTCTTCTACTTCTGGGACCTTTGAAATCCAAATGTTGGTTCATTTAATGTTGTCCCAGAGGTCTCTGAGACTGTCCTCAATTCTTTTCATTTTTTTTTCTTTATTCTGCTCTGTGGCAGTTATTTCCACTATTTTATCTTCCAGGTCACTTATCCACTCTTCTGCCCCAGTTATTCTGCTATTGATTCCTTCCAGAGCATGTTTAATTTCATTTATTTTGTTGTTCATCATGTTTGTTTGCCCTTTAGTTCTAGGTCTTTGTTAAACATTTCTTGTATTTTCTCCATTCTATTTCTGAGATTTTTGGATCATCTTTCCTGTCATTACTCTGAATTCTTTTTCAGGTAGACTGCCTATTTCCTCTTCATTTGTTTGGTCTGGTGGGTTTTTTACCTTGCTCCTTCATCTGCTGCATACTTCTCTGTCTTCTCATTTTGTTTAACTTACTCTGTTTGGTGTCTCCTTTTTGCAGACTGCAGGTTCGTAGTTCCCACTGTCTTTGGTGTTTTCCCCCAGAGGTTGAGGTTGGTTCAGTGGCTTGTGTAGGCTTCCTGATGGAGGGGACTGGTGCCTGTGTTCTTGGTAGGTGGGGCTGGATCTTGTCCTTCTGGTGGGCTGGGCCATGTGCAGTGGTGTGTTTGAGGTGTCTGTGAACTTCTATGATTTTAGGCAGCCTCTCTGCTCATGGGTGCGGCTGTGTTCCTGTCTTGGTAGTTGTTTGACCTGGGGTGTCCAACACTGGAGCTTGATGGCCATTGGGTGGAGCTGGATCTTAGCGTTTAGACAGAGATCTCTGGGAGAGCTGTCACCAATTGATATTACGTGGGTCTGGGAGGTCTCTCGTGGTCCAATGTCCTGGACATGGCTCTCCCATCTCTGAGGCTTAGGCCCGAGACCTGGCCAAAGCACCAAGACCCTGCCAGCCACACGGCTTGTATGAAAAAGAAGAAAAAACAAAAACAGAAAAACAACAAATAACGCCGAACAGATAGAACCCCATACCAAATGGTAAAAGCAAAACTAAACAGACAACATCATACAAAGAAAGATACATACACACACTTGTAAAAAGGAAAACAAACAGCAACAATAACAAAAAACTAAAACAAACAAACAAAATAAATGAACAGACAGAACCCTAGGACAAATGGTAAAAGCAAACCTAGACAGACTGAATCACACAGACACATACACACTCACAAAAAGAGAAAAAAGGAAAAATAAAATAAAATAAAAAAACAAAGAGAGCAACCAAGCCAATAGACAAATCCACCAATGATAAGAAGCACTAAAAACTAAGATAAACCTAAAACCAAAAACAAAGCAGACACAGAAAGCAACCCCCAAGTCTCCCATTGCTTCCACAGTCCACTGCCTGAAGTTTGTGAACATTTGTTTTCTGTTCAGGTATTCCACAGATGCAGGGTTTATCAGGTTGGTTGTGGGGATTTAATCTGCTGCTCCTGAGCTGCCCAGAGAAGTTCCCTTTCTCTTCTTTGTTTGCACAGCTCCTGGGGTTCAGCTGTGGTTTTGGCCTGGCCTCTGCGAGTAGGTCGCCCTCAGGTATCTGTTCCCTGCCCAGACAGGAAGGGGTTAAAGCAGCAGCTGATTAGGGCTCTCTTGCTCACTCAGGCTGCAAAGAAGGAAGGGTACGGTAATCATAATTGGAATGCAGGGCGAGCCTGCAGTGGCAGAGTTCAGCGTGACATAGCAACAGCCTGAGGTACACTGTGTGTTCTCCCAGGGAAGTTGTCCATGGATCATGGGACCCTGGCAGTAGCATGCTGCACAGGCTCCTGGGTGGGTGTGGGTAGTGACCTGCACTTGCACACAGGATTCTTGTTGGCAGTGGTGGCAGCATTAGCAGTTCATGCCCGTCTCTGGGGTCTGAGCTGATAGCCATGGCTTGTGCCTGTCTCTGGAGCTCGCTTAGGCAGTGCTCTGCCTTCTGTGGGCACACGGAGCAGGAATCCCCTCTCTGCGCAGCCCAAAACAATGGTCTCTTGCCTCTCCGGCAGGTCCAGACTTTTTCCCAGACTCCCTCCCAGCTACCTGTGGTTCAGTAGCCCCCTTCAGGCTGTCTTTACGCAGCCAACCCCAGTCCTCTCCCTGGGATCTGATCTCTGAAGCCCGAGCCTCAGCTCACATCCCCCATCTGCCCCGGTGGGTGAGCAGACAAGCCTCTCAGGCTGGTGAGTGCTGGTCGGTACTGATCCTCTTTGCGGAAATCTCTCTGCTTTGCCCTCTGCACCCCTATTGCTATGCTCTCCTCTGTGGCTCTGAAGTTCCCCCCATCCCATCTCTGCCAGTGAAGGGGCTTCCTAGTGTGTGGAAACTTCTCCTCCTATACAGCTCCCTCCCAGAGGTGCAGGTCCTCTCCCTATTCTTTTGTCTCTGTTTTTTCTTTTGCCCTACCCAGGTATGTGGGGATTTTCTTTCCTTTTGGGAAGTCTGAGGTCTTCTGCCAGCATTCAGTAGGTGTTCCGTAGGAGTTGTTCCACATGTAGATGTATTTCTGATGTATTTGTGGGGAGGAAGGTGATCTCCGCATCTTGAAGGTCTCCTGGATTAGTCTTTATGGAAGGTAATACTGAGACGGCAAAGTACTCTGCCTGTTGAAGTGACTCTCTCAACTGGCCATTGAGATTCTCACATTGTTTCATTGCCTTTCTCAGAATCTACGGTCTCAGTTTTTATGCTCATGATCGTCTCTGCCACATTTTCCACTGTTTTTGTAAGAATGCATTTCCAAAATAAAATTTAAGCGACATCAGTGTTTAAGAGAGAACACACTCAGAGATGGACAGAGCCTGACTGATGACAATCTATGTCCCAATTTCTAAAACTTAAAAATAAGTTGCTTATGGCAAAAGGCCAAGTGTTTTCGAACTTACTTTGCATACTCTTGTATGTTTTCAGGTCTTACCCTTAGAAGCAGCAATTAGGCATTTTATTTACAAATTATGTGAATATTTCTCTTATCATTGGACAGCCAAAAAAAAAAGAATCTCAGAGGCTTTGAGTGAGGGACAGACACGCTGATTTGAGTCCTGGCTCTGTCACGCATTGACTGCTTTATTTTGCATATATTTTTAACCATTCTGAGCTTCAGTTTCCTTACCTGTGAAATGATTATTTACTAGCACTTACCTTATAGGGTTGTTTAAAGATTAGAATATTGGAATTCATTAAACAAAATACTATATTCATATTAGAATAGTTGGGCAGTCCTCAAATGTTTATTGAGTTTATTGTAAGACTAGCACTTAATCCTTTAATTGAAATACATAACCAGCAGAGTTATTGGAAACTGAATCAGTTAAGAGAGTAATGCGGCCTATGAAATATATGTACCATTCTGCAAAGTCTTGGTTGTGACGTGAAAGCTGAAGAAATCAATGATAAATACTGCACATTCTAAGGAAAGGTGTGAAGCTCGTCTGTACAGGACTAACCTTTCTCTTCTAGTGTGTAGAACAGAATTCTAGACTTTTGAAGAAAGAGAGTGAGGATATGTTTATTAACATAGCTCTATGATTGAGATATAATTCACATAATATACAATTCATCAGAGTAAAGTGTACAATCCAGTGTCTTTTAATATATTCACAGAGTTGAGAAACCATTACAAGAATCAATGTTAAAACATTTTCATTACCTACAAAAGAAACTCTTCACCCCTTAGCCATCACCTCCTTCTCACCTCCCAGTCCTAGGCAACCACTAATCTAGTTTTTGTCTCTATAGATTTGCCTGTTTTGGATGTTTCATACAAATGGAATCATACAATTTGTTTGTCGTTTGTGACTACCTTCTTTCACTTAGCATAATGTTTTCAAGTTTCATCCACATTGTAGCATGTATCAGTACCTCTTTTTATTGCCTAATAATACTCCAATATATAGATATACTGTATTTTATTTAGCCATTCATGAGTTGATGGATCTTTGGGTTAGTTTTACTTTTTGCTATTATGACTAGTGGTGCTATAAATATTTGCATACAAATTTTTGTGTGCACATATGTTTTTATTTCTCTGACGTGTATACCTAGGAGTGCAATTGCTGCTTAGTATAGTAACTCTGTATTTAATCTTTTGAGGAACTGCCAGACTGTTTTCAACAGTGTCTGAACCATTTTTCACTTTCACTAGCAATGTATGAGGGTTCCAATTCTTCCATACCCCAGCCAACACTTGTTATTAGCTACCCTATGATAGCCATCCTAGTAGGTGTGAAGTGGTATCTCATTTTAGTTTTGATATACATTTCCAAGATGGCTAACGATGTTGAGTATCTTTCCATGTGCTTAGGAGTCATTTATATATCTTCTTTGGAGAGCTGTCTATTCAGATTTCTTGCCTATTTTTAAATTCAGTTTTCATTTGTAGTAAAAGAAAGTTTGCATTGTTCTTAGTTTCCCCCAGCCATGTGAAAGTTTCAAAAGAATGATACACAGAGATTGAAGGTGTCTGCCAGGAGAAAAGACTGACATATCATTCCCCCACTTCTGAAACTTCCAGGTCCAGAACCAACATTGAGTTGGAAAAGAGCCTGGAGCGAGAGCTATGTTAAGAGTAACTTTTACTTTCAGAGTTTGAGGGGCATTGTGGCTGAGTTTTCCTACGGGCCACCTGGATACCTGAACTGTTGATGGCTAGAGCCACTTAGAAAGGACCCTGCACATGAGTGTTGCCTTCCAGGGTGTTATGGTCTGAAGATTTGTATCCACCCAAAATTCATATGTTGAAATCCTAATGCCCAGTGTAAGAGTATTAGGAGGGCCTTTGGGAGCTGATAAGGTCCTGAGGGTAGAGCCTTCATCAATGAGATTAGTGCCCTTATCAAAGAGGTCAGGAGAGTTCCCTTGCCCCTTCCATTGTGTAAGGATAAAATGAGAAGTCTGCAACCCAGAAGAGGGCTCTTGCCCAACCATGTTGTTACCCTGATCTTAGACTTCTTAGCTTCCAGAACTGTGAGAAATAAATTTCTGTTGTTTATAAGCCATGGATCCTAAGATACTTTGTTTCAGCAGCCTGAATGACTAAGATACAGGGGCAGGAGTCATAGGATGTAGAACCAAATTAAGAGCTGAGGCAGAATCAGAAGCAGTTAGCCCGAACATGAATTGCCTGTGCAGTGATGGGGTACTACTTACGTCCCTGTCTGGGGATCTCCAGAGTCCCCAAAGCAGTCCATGTATAGAGTCTGAAGAGAAAGGACCACATTACATACACACTGATCAAGAAAATCTTTGTCCCTCCCATCTGTCCCCCTCCTCAGACTGCTCCCTACCCTCGTTTTCCCATTTGTTGTACTCAAGTTGCAAGTCCTGCATGGGCTGGGGAGGGGAGAAAGCTTTGAAATGATTCAAGTTTTGATTTAGATTGGATTGGATATTTTCACACCTGAAAATAATACTGTTCTGATAACCCAAAGTGACCACAAAACCACAGGGGACTGCCCAAGATATTTTCCAAGAGAGCAGAAAGGAGATCTAACAGAGAATTTCTTAAAATAGTAGCAGAGAAGAAGAAAACTAATTTTTGATTGTACCCCATCAAGTCTAGCCTGTTTAATATATACACACATGCACACACATATATGTATCTACATATTTTCTCAGTGATGCATTCTTTCTAGGTTGATGAAATATGTCTAAGCCCTTTGGTCTATACATCCTGGTAAATAGGGAAATGGAGTTGTATGGAATTCCCAATCATAGAGC
The DNA here is from genome assembly GCF_011762595.2 of Tursiops truncatus. Taxonomy (NCBI): domain Eukaryota; kingdom Metazoa; phylum Chordata; class Mammalia; order Artiodactyla; family Delphinidae; genus Tursiops; species Tursiops truncatus. Next base: position 79,819,184 of record NC_047035.1, on the reverse strand, counting down.
ACAGGGCAGTGATGGAGTCAAAGAATAGCATCCAGGTCTATGACTGGCAACTTATAACTGGAGAATGCAACCCTATGGCTTGGAACTCTTTCTAGGGCTGTCAATATTGTCAATGACTCTAAAAATTGATTGTTTAGTTCATATTACGTGATTAAAGATCTGCATTTTCCTGAGAGATCTTTTAGTAACAGTTAATCTAGTAAGTGAAAACATTTAGCATACAAAACGCTTCCTTGAAATAATAGGATATTCAGAAACAATATTCCAAATCCATATTTTAAAATAAACAACATGTTAATTGCAGGAAGCCAACTGTTTGGGTAGCAGACTCCTGGATGCCGGATTGGAGTGACAAGGTGGGTCAGTCCTGGAGAGCCTGAGCCCTGGGTTTTGGTCATGTCAGGCCCAAGATCAAGAGAGAGTGCATGTGCTAAAAAGCTTGGTATAACATTTTAGAGACCCAGAGCACGGAGGCCCTTCACACAAACAGAACAAATCCTTTTCAGTACTTTTAGACCTTAACGAACACGGGGTGATGTATAAAACTCCACCCCCACCATACAGCAAGCCCCCACCCTGCAAACCCCTGAACTCTTTTTCAGCATTTCTTAAATCTGCCCCATTGAACAATCTGCATTCATTGTAACAAATACAATCTCATTGAATTAGATTCTGAAGAGACTTTACAGTAAGAAAAAAAGAGGACTGATCCTGTATTTTCTTTAGTTTAAACAAGGGACAGAGCATAGAAAATGAGAAATCTTGCGCTAGTTAAGTTCACTGAAATGGGTGGGGAGGGATGGAGAAGGGGTGGAAATTGGATAGACTTGTACTGGGTAAGGAATCAATTTCTAGGTGTTCTAGGGATAGAAAACCAGTGTTCATGTCGGTCCTTTAATTGTGTGACTGTTCGGTGTTACTGGGTACATTTTTATTTCCCTGTCACAGTGTGATACATTTTCTTTTAATTTAAATTTCCTTGAATGTAAGATAGGGCTTGGAGTCAGAATCATCAAAATTATAAAGTGGGAGAGGAAAAACACGCCAGTGGCTGTTTACAGATGTAATAAAGATTTGACTAATCTGCGTATTTATAGTTTGTATTAGCTTACTGGCCATCACAGTCTGAGAAAACCTGCCCTATCACCCGGGCGCACACAGTTCATTGCCTAGTATCGTTATGATTATCTATGGTCCCCTCATTACTCACCCATTGTTTCAGTTGTATCAGGAGTAAAAATAATAAGCCATAAGCTTCCCTGCTGCTTAACATAACAACAAATCATTCCCACTTCCAAGCCTGATGTCAGTTATATAAAGCAAATTAGGATCTCACAGACAGATTTTTTCTTCTTTCACCGGGCAGCTGACCTCTCTCCCATGAAGCTGTCGACCCATCAGGTGTTAAATTTAGGAACTTGTTCTTGATTTTCAGGAGATACAAATCCCTAATAACTTAACAAGCAAAACATAGAGTCAGCCTTGAAATACGTCAGCACACAAATTAGCTAGACAAATAAAAATGATTAAAAAAATCTTCAAAATAGCACTTATCATCAGTCTCCCATTCAGAAATAATGAAGGAAGATGGTTTATACAGATTTAATAATAAGACATGACATAAATGTAAATATAACATGTTATGACCTTTCTTGTAAACAATAAGCATTTTGTTCATTATTCAGAGCCTCTTTGTTTACAATGAATGTGGTGATGAATCGAAGTTATGACATAAATTAAATCACAAGTTTATATTATTTTCAAACATAAAATGCAGATATTCTAAGGCAGGTAGCAAAAATGATGAGTTATCCTTGGTCTTTAAATGAGTTATACATATTCAAAAAAAGAACAGTAAAGATTCTGTGCAAAGCCAGGATCATATATTACTTTTTCTCTGAACAAAGATAACATTTGTAGAATCCCATTAGCAATAAATCTTTTAGTTTTTTTTCACTTAAAGTCTTATGATCCCAAAGGGAAGAAGAATAATCAGTAAATAGAACTCTGATATCTGTCCAGAATTTAACTGAATTAGAGCTGAATTGACTTGACAGAGAGATCGAGGAAAAAAAATTATCTTTCGAATTCTGATGAATATGTTTCAGTTTTTCTTTAAAGATATCACTCAAATGGAAACAAAAATACCTTGTCATATTTGAAAAACACAGGATGTATAATACATAATCACCAATAATATAAAGTAAATATCCTTGGGCAAATGGTATTCACAGACCATAGAATAGTTTTAAAGAATGTTGAACTATAATATGTTTTTAGAAGTATTATATAAAAAGTACAAATAGTTTAGTATTATGTATTTTTCCTTTCAGTAATTTCAACATCAGAAATTAGATAAAATATTATTTTATAGATTCTCTCTTTTTCTTACTCAACCAATGGTTATACCAGGAAAGAAAAAGCAAAGCAAAACAAGGTGGGAGAGGATTAAAAACATTCTGGAATATTGTACATAATGTATTCAGCAACACATGGTCATTATTGACTGTTTGGAGCACTGCAGTGTCTGGCAGTGAATGTGATTTGGTTATGAGGCCCCTGTGGATTAAGTACCCATTTCCTAGTGCAGTAGAGCTAGGATCTTTCCATCACCTTATTTCTCTGGAACAAAGAGTTTCTGCAAAATGGGCACTACTCCGTGAAAAGGGACTTTTCTTGAGGTGAGAGTTGCCTCATACGATCTCTGCAGAACACCATTTGTTTTCCCTTTAAAAAGTGCATTGTCTGTGAACTTGAATTGAAGAATGCCCCACATTAGCATCCTAGGCTCCCCTGGAAGTTATTAGAAGATGGTGGGATGCGGAAACAAGAGTACTGCTGGTTGCAACATCAAAGAACAATTCTCTCTCTCAAACCAGTGTCTAGATGGTACCAGAAAAGACAACTTGTGAATTTACTTAAAATTGAAACCAATATTTTATAGACAGTGGTGGGAAATGTTTGGTTAGGACTTTATCTAGATATATAAAATTAAAAATAATGAAAACATTTTAAAAACAAAATTTAGGTTATATAAAAACTATTCTGTAATCTTTAGAACAAATGAAGAATTAACCAAGCCTTAGATCTTTGAATAATCTTTTCCCACAAAAAAGGATCAATTTTGCAAAAATATGCTATGGCTTTATTAAGTTTCAAATGGGTTTTCCGAAATCATTTGGTTTTCAAATTGGTCTTTTTTGAATCTCATCTGCTTTATTTTCCTTTTTTCAGTTTGACCTTGATATGTCCACAGTCTTTGCCTGTGACTTGAGCACATCTCCAATATCACTTTAATAAACTTTATGAAATCCTGCATTTTGAAAAGATATTCAGTTTAACTTTAAAATTTTTATTCTATTTGCATAGGAAATTGTAGACATCATATTTTCAGCAGGATCAAGATGTTGATTCTATGGATTAGAATAGGTGGGATGTTAAATGTAGAGGGAGTTTGACTTAATCTTAAAAGTTGTCAGTTCACTGCTGATAATTTTCATGTAATGACAACTTTTGATTTCCAGTGGATAATATTTTAACTGTTGAGACTCACAAAATGAATAGTCAGATTAGGAATTAGATACCTGTGTCTATTTCACAAGTTATTGGAGATCCAGAGAAAACAATGTAGGTGTTAATAACAGCTAGGTAACTAATATTTTTTAAAAATGTGAACTATGATATAAGCACTTAGCATGTATGGATTTGTGCCTCAGAATTCTTACTGCCCTCTGTAAGAAGGAGGGGTAATTTGACTTCTGTTTGCTTATTTTACTCTTAAATCCCTTAGATTCTTTTACTGAAGATTTGTTGCTCTGTCCATCTATTACACAAGCATATATAATGCTTACTGTCTGTCAGACACTGTGCCGGGCTTTGGAGCTACAAAGATGGATCATGTGTCTCTTTATACAAGGAGCTCAGGATCTAGTAGGAGAAACTTCTGAAGAGACAAGTATAGTACAGTATGATTTAAAAAAATATCTAATGGTTATGATACATTTACGATGTGTCAGGCATTGCACCAGATGCTTTACTTAGACGATTTCATTTGATCCTAACAACCTAGTTGGTGGCTGAATCTAGACCTTCTCAGGCCAAAGCCATGTTCTGTACCATGCTGCTTCCTCACAGTAAGTGAGAAGACAAAGGTTTATGCCCAAGTGCTGTGAGAGCATCCAGGGAGGCCTCTAACCTAGACTGGGGTGCCAGAGGAAAGCTGTCTCAGGGTGTTGTGTGAGCTAGAATGCTGGCGGACAAGCTCACAGACCTTGGCAAGGCAGAGTCAAATGGAGATGTGGTGAAGGGATGAGTTGCATTCTGGAAATTACTCTTCGTTTTCTTCAGTAGTACAAGCATAGTTATAGACCATTTTACAGTATATTCCCTGGAATATAACAACATAATTTCATTTACAATCATGCTTAGTGTTCCTAACACCAGAAAATTCCAAATAAAATCCTATGTCTAATCACTGTCCCCATTTTTGTATAAAAGATTTCAAAAGCCCGCTACCTCAGGCAGTGTACTTAGGAGGGATTGTTACTCAGCTGATGACTGCAGCTTCTGATTCCTTCTATAATGTATATTTACCCAGAAATGTCACATGGGATTTTGCATCTCTATAATGCTTTTTAGGGCAATGAAAACCCAATAAAATCGGTCAGCTTATTTAATGTTCAAAGTATTTAATAAGGTTTTTTTTTGAATGACCATTTAAATGAGTTTTTTTTCTTTTTTCATTAATTAAGTCACCAGTGCACCAAATAGGTATCAGATAAATGAGTTGATAGGGTCCCCAGTTTAGTTGAAGATGCAATACGGAAAGCACTAATTAGGCAAGCAAGAACTCCAGATAATTAAATAGTGATTAATAGATTTTTGTGCTACCAAAATTAAAAGTAACTAATTGGTTGAAAAAAATATTTAAAATAGTGTGCTTGGAACTTACATGTTGAATGTGATTCTGAGGGATACTAAGGTTATGTTGGTTTTGTTAAGAGTGAAAGTTTTATTTTTTTTCTTTACTCGTTTTTCTCTCCCTTCTGACATCTTGTGTCAAAGTGTTCCCCTGTTAATAGTAGAATATAATGGAAGTTTATGCAATTAAATACAGCAAGAGAGTTTATAGACCATTTATCACTGGATATGGGTCATATACTGTGAATTTCAGAAAATAAAAGGGAATTCCATTTGTAGCTCACTCTTGCCTGAAGCTCACCTAATGAAATCTTTCTCACTCATAGAATTAACAGTGTATCCAGCTCCAGCTGAAAAGTGTTTAACATTCTCTGTGCATACTAAGCATGCAAAAGTAGAATAAAACCTTGCATACTTACAGGGGATTTTTGTTGCTTTTTCTTCAGCCCAAATTAGGCAGCTCTTATTCATTTAGTGCATTTGAAAGGAGCTGAACTTTTAAAATTCTGAACTGTCAGTCCCCATCATTTCGTTTGACAGCTGACACTTTGAGAGTGAAGAACACACAAATCATGGGAGTGGAGTGAAATACTGCTAATAAATGCTATTGTTTTTCCTGATGGAAAAGGTGCACCTTAAACAACTGTTTGCAGATCCAACAGGTTTGTTATGATGCAAAATGCATGTTTGGCTGTCACCATTTTTGTTTACTACCTGCAGAGCATAAAATTGCTGATAAAAAAATTGAAGAAACATAAGGCGAGATTCATTAAGAAAAGAACCATGCTTTTCTCCTCCCCAGCCACATTTATCACCCCACCCTCTCATTTTAATGTGATAAACCCTGAGTCTTCCTTCATTAAGGCATGAAACTAGATAAATAATGTATGGTTCTTGAGATAATTACAAGATTTCTGTATTTATGGAAAACAGGAACTCTGAAACATTTGCTTGTCTGCTTGCTAAGCTAGGGAACTTGTGAATATTGGCTCTGCCATTTTGGAATTTCATTTAAGAAGGTCCACGGTAGTTTTAGAAACTTTCTAGCTTTGTTTTCCACCACCAAGCTTCTGAGGCTGAAGTGTTTGTGGGTAAGTTGGAAGCAGCCACCTTCCTGATACAGAAAATCTCAGACCTATTGACCTGACCACACTATACAGAATAACACATCATATTTTATTGAAACCTTCCTTTGTTAACATTAAGATCCATTCAGCAAGAGGATCATTCCTATTTTGTTTTATATGCATTACTATAGAGAAATAAATAAATGGCTTGGGAAATAAAGTGTTTTGCCTACTTCATAGTATATTAACTCTCAAAGCACTTTTACCTCTTAAATATTTAAAAAATATTGCTATTAAACTTAGTGAATATCTTTGACTAACTTACTAAGCCTCAGTAAGATGTCAAGTAGAGTAAAATTAGGTCTGATCCAAGTAGTGAACTAGAAAGGTTATAGTATGGGGTGTGACAGTTAATTTTAGATGTCAACTTGATGGGGCCACAGGGTGCCCAGATTTTTCAAACATTATTCTGGGTGTGTTTGTAAGGTTGTTTTTGGATGAGATTAACATTTGAATCAGTAGACTGAGTAAAGCAGATTTCTCTTCCTAATATGGGTGGGCCTCATCTAATCCGTCGAAGGCCTGAATGGAACAAGAAGTCTGACCCTCCCTTAAGTAAGAGAGAACTCCTCCTGCCTGACTGCTTGATATGGGATTTTGGTCTTTTTCTGACTTCAGACTCAAACTGAAACGTCGACTCTTATACTATCACCTCTCCTGGTTCTCAGGCCTTTGAACTCAGACTGGAACTTTACCATTGGCCACCCTGGCTCTTCAGCTTTCAAATGCAGATCCTGGAACTTCTCAGCTTCCATAATCACATGAGCCAATTCCTTATAATAAATCTCTTTCTATATATGTACATCCTGTTGGTTCTGTTTCTCTGAAGAATGCTGATTAATTCATGGGGTTTAAATTGAGAAAAAAAAAGTACATTAGTATGAAAAAATCAGGAGTGACTGGTATTTCTTTTATCTTTCTACCCAATGACTTTTAGTTTTCAATGCAAATAATAGGAAAAGGAAATTATTTTCAATATTGTTTCTTACTGATGAACTGACAGAGATAACTCACTTAACTGTCTCGACAAGAAACATACGTACATACATATGAAAACATTAAAAAGCTCATTACCACGTGGCCTTGAACAATGTTAACATCTTATACACACATTTATGCATGTATATACAAAATACAGTTGATTGAGAAAGGGGAGAATCCAATAAATTAATTCTAGAGGTATCCTACACATAATTTTTTAGTGCCTCAGTATATCTTGAAACAAGAAAATGCTTTGGACTTTTATGGAAAAGTACCCTTTAAATTCAAGGAAATGTTCACACAAATATTAAGTATGTAATTTACATGGTTTCATAGGAGATATGGAAAGTCTGTGTGCCCCACTGGGAAACTGAAAGTTCCTTCTGGAGAAGCCATTGCTCTGCTTTCTAGTTTCACTGCTGTGACCTCTCCTTCAGGTTTCCCTTGAAATATGTTTAACTTTGAGTCACAGTCTCTACTGTTTGCTTACTCACCTTCTCAAAATCAACAGGTCAGAAGTCAATGGGTACTTTTTAAAATTCATGACTGTCATAGGATGTATGATTCCCAAGACAGCTGTGGCAAATAACCAGTCTTACAGATGGGTAATATCCAGAATGCTATTTGTGGCTAAGGTTTTACTGGAGTTGCCCCTCATGCCCACAAATAGGCAGTTTGCTTGGTTTGTCATTCCCTTCCAGAGGTACTTAGGAGGAGCAGAAGCCCAGAGTGAGCGGTTATGTTCTTCCATGTGAGAGCACAAGTGAATTAAAGTTCCAGTGACTCAAGTCTCAGAGGCAATTACAGAGGTTTTCAGTAGTTAAACCAAGGTAACTTGCAAAGAGCCCAGTTCCACTGCTGACTTGATCTTTAAATCAATATGTTTCCACAGACATTATATATGATGGCATATGTAGGCTGGGAAACAAGGAATTGAGGCCCTGGAACAGATTTAAAGAAGAGAAAGCAACTCTTTATATGTGGCTGGATTTTCAAGTATTATCTAGGGTAAAAGTTTTTTAAAATCTTAAATAACCTGTCACTCTGTAGCAGAGAATGGTTCCAGAGACTTGATTTTGCTCTTACATAGTCACTCCACATAATGTCAGAGACCCCTGAAAGGGTACTTGGGAAGATACATTGCAAATTGTTATGCAATTCCCTATTCCTCTGGCCGGGGAAATTAGGAATTTGGGAGGTTTTTTATGTTGGGTAGAGGAAAGAGGGGGTAAAAATTGACATGGAAATTTATTTTTTTTTTAATTTATTTACTTTATTTTTTATTTTTGGCTTCGTTGGGTCTCCGTTGCAGTGCACGGGCTCTAGGTCCACGGGCTTCAGTAGTTGTGACACGTGGGCTCAGTAGTTGTGGCACGTGGGTTCTAGGGCGCAGGCTCAGTAGTTGTGGTGCACAGACTTAGTGTCTCTGTGGCAAGTGGGACCTTCCCGGATCAGGGATTGAACCCGTATCCCCTGCATTGGCAGGGGGATTCTTAACCACTGCACCACCAGGGAAGTCCAGGACATTTATTTTTAAGCATACTAAAACCTGGGCAGTTTTTACTGCATAACCCACATACTGGCTAAAATAATTTGAAGAAAGGCAGTAGAGAGACTGAACTGATGGCAACAGAGAATAGGTTCTGGAAAATCCCTTTCAATACAATTTGGAGGAGAACATCACTGATCTCCGTTTCTTTCCAATTACAATGGAAGGCCTGAGGAGCAAGAAGGTCAGACACAGCTGTTGCTAAATGGCCAGTGTAGTTGGTGTGACTATTACATGGATTGTGCACAAGGAAAAACCAGTCAGTAGTGCCCACTGAACCCTGACTGGGACAGAATGCTCATCTTATATATTGAGTCAGCATCTTTGCAATTAGTTCATGTGGTTAAAAGCTTGGGCTTTGGAGGCAGACACACCTAGGTTCAAATCCTAGCTCCACAGTTACTAGCTGGGTGCCTGAAAAATTTACTAAATCTCTTTATGTTCAATTTCTTCTGCTGTAAAATGAATTCAATAATGGTAAACCTCTCCTACAAATGAGATTCTGTGGTGGAATCTGCTTAGCAGAGAGGTCCTGGCACTTAGCACGTGCACGATACAGTTTCGATAATTAGTCACAAGAGAAGCTAATACATGGAAGCTGATATGATCATGGTAAACATGCAGTCCAGAAAATCAGAGTTGGCTTCATATAACTGAAACACCCTAGTGGTAGCACATTGGGTTAAAAAAAATAGCTTGGATTCATTCTTATTTTCATCACCTGTGAAAACATACAGCGGGGAGACATTTTAAATGCTTTCTAAGAGTGGAAGCTGAAACGTTATTATTAAAAGTGGACAAATATAAAATACTGACTATTCTGGGACAAGAGTGATTCACTGAGTGTTCCTCTTACGTGAGCATGGATTGCAATCTTTATAAATTTGACAGAATTGATAACAATACTTGAAAATAAGGCGTCATGAAGACTCATTCTCAAACGCCTTTAGGTTGTGTGAATGAACCCTTTGTCAGTGAAAGAACAAGAAGGATGTCATATCTCTCTTCCACTCACAAAGCCTAAGGGGGGAAAACCTCAAATATCAGAAACATATGGTTTTAAAGTTCTGTGTCTGAGCCTGCAACATTGCTGGAGTTTTATGTAAAGAGATAAAAATCTGCACGTGGAACTGTCACAAGCTGTTCGGGAGAACAGCGTCCCTGTTGCTAAACCACTGTTGATGCACTTAAACGGGTTGCAATGAGAACCACCTGTAAGCCAGACAGGTTTGGGAGTGGTGAAAATCATCAGGGATCCAGGTCAAAATAATGTAAATAAGATGGGTAAAATAACAATGAGTCACATGGTGATGAAAACATAAGAACAAAGAATGCAGAAACAGGTGTGACTTCGTCAGAAGCATGGCAGGAGTGTGTTTCCAAGGGATGAGATTATGACTCACTGCATGGCAGTCTGGAAGATTGGGATTCCTGGATTCATTCACTGTTCATATTACACCAAGCTGGGCATTAAGTGGTCAGGAGACTCCACAGCTTCAGAAAATCTATACGGTATTGAGAAAGAGAGTACCCAACTTTTGAGGTGAAGAGCATCTTGGAACAGATACTTGACTCTTGTTGGAGCATGACATGTTGCAGGGGTTCGGGGTGCACAGATTTGTCAGCTGTTTCATACTTGCCTAGGAATTCCCAAACCTTACCTCATTTTACCCTCATTTGGCAGACATGGTGAAAGAAGGTTTACCAGCAAAATGTTTTCATGAAGTGTTTCGTCCAAGGTGAATTGTTGAGCCACCATGAAAATAAAGGTAACTAGAGATCGAATGAAATTAAATTGAATCTCTTCTGAGTATTTGGTTCTCAAAAATTCTCGTCTCATCTTTGGCAGACTCACATTAACAAGTTTTCTAGATAGTTATTAAATGTTTGAAGCACCATGGTGGTGGGATGTGATGAGAGAAGTTTCCTAAACCCAAAGAGTTTGAGAGTGGAGAGAAGAAAGGTATGTTAATAATTAACCTTAAAGCAAGCAAAACAAAGTAATAGCCAGGTAGAGAGGGAGGATTGCATAAGGGTTGAGCACATGAGCTCTGTAATCAATGGCCTGGCTCTTCCACTTATTAGCTGCAAGTTTTTTCAGCTCTCTACACCTATCTCCACCTTGGTAAAGCAGCCCCTAAGCTGCTCTGCTGTAATATATCTGCAGCCCTTATCATAATGCGGGGCATATATAGAGTATTCAAAATGGTGGCTATCATGATTAATCATTATAAGTACTGTGATTAGGGATATTATGTAAGATTTAATGGCATGTCATTGGATCTGATTTTTGAAAAATTAAGATTTCAACCTTGGGAAGTAGTGCGGTATAGTTAATTAAAATAAAGTGAAAAATATAAAAAAATTGGACTTTGTTAAGATGCTTGGTTCAGTCTCCTATTTCTGGTCAGTTTTTATTGACTTTCTCCTATATGTGAAACACTGGGTATGTCATTTACCCTGTGTGAGCCTCAGTCTCTGGATCAGAAAGTTGAGATGAAAAGCCTATTTTTCATGGTTGCTGCTGTGAGGAAGAAATGTAACAGTGTTTGAGGAAAGCATAATGTGATCTGAAAATTGTTATTTCTCTTACAATTACTACTTTGAGGTGGACAGAAAGGATGGGAGGGCCATTTAGGCTGAGAGACAAGCATGAATTAAAGGCATGGAAGTATAAAGACACAGAGTGTTCGGGAAATGACCAGAACACTGGTGTGACTGGAATAAAAGGTGTGGAAAGAAGTACTTGGAATCCTTCAAGGAGGGCCTGAATGCTGGGCTACAGATTTGGGCTTTATTTTACACCCAGTAGGGAGTCAGGGAAGGTTTTGAAAGAGTTTTACGTATTCTGGAAAGATTATCCTACACCCTATTACAGTGGGTTGGAAAAGTGTCCATTGGTACATGATCAGTGATGAGATCATGATCTTAATTTTGTTTTCTCCCTTTTCCTGGTCCTGGCCTGTGTCATTCTTTATGTAGTTCTCAGTCTGAGGTGTACACTGATAATCTTCTATGAAACTTTAGAAATATATTAATGTCTAAGTTTTTCTCCAGACTATAAAGTTAGCATCTGGTTGGTAAGGCTCAGGCCATGCATTCAAAAAATTATTCCTGGTGATTCTGATGTCCAGACAGGATTGAAAACTTCCTTTTGAACTTGCTCTTTACCCAATAGCTCCTTATGATTTAGTGAGGAGGCTATTTAAGTTGCAAGAAATTTCCATACATTATGGTGGTTTACTGTTAAGATATAAGTGGAAATAAGAAAGAGAGGAATCATGACACTGGTTGTGGCTCAGGGAAACCAACGACAGCTGGGCAGTAGGCAGTATGGGACAGAGAGCATGCTTGGTTGCTCGGGTGACTGGATTGAAGTTCACAGATAGGAAGGTGATTCAGGGTTAAGCTGTGTAGCCGAGCGATCAGCAGGGGTCCAGGGATCCCTTCTCATTTTGTGCTGTGAATACGACTCAGCTACTTTCCCAATCCCTGCTATTTCTCTGTGTGAATTTTCACTCTAGCTCTTACTACCAACTCACTGACTCTCTCCTATATCCTCAATGGAAATTCCAGAGAGGGTCAATCAGATTGGTCCAGTTACTCATAGTGGATCATCAGCCTTTGGCCAGGTGCTTTCTCTGTAGTCAAGCCAGTCATGACTGGCTGGCAGGTATCATGGTGAAATGTATGTAGGAATTCCCGCAGAAGGGCCCTGGGCTTCCCAGAAGGGGATTGTTGTATTTATAGCTAACGTTTAGTTAGAACATGTGGCACAGATCTGAGCATTTTACATATGTACTAACTTGTTTAATGTTCATAACTTACATAATTTGTTTTTATTTATATAAATAAAAACAAATATAAGAAACTTTATATAAATATAAATTTATGTAAACATTTATAAGTATTATATGTAGCAGTTACTCTGTACCAGGCACTGTTCTAAGTACTTTACAACAATTGATTCATTTAATGAGAACTTATGAGGTAGTTACTATTATTATCTCATTTTATGGGCAAAGAGTCATGGAGTGTTTTTGAGGTCATATGGCTAAAAGCTGCAAAATTGAGACTTGAACCCAGGTACTCTGGGCACATGCTTACCTGTTGTGCCATTTATGGAATCTGTTTCTTTACATGGTCAGATAGCCCGAGGTAATGAACGTATATTTGTTCTTATTATGCATGCCAGGATGATCTGCAGAGTGGTGTGAGGATGGTCAGGTAACCTGGTACCTGCTTCTCAGTGAACTCTGATCTTCTAAGTCTAGATCCAGTGTTCTTTTCTCCCCAGTCCCCACTCTTTTTCCTTTGAAGTTCTGAGTCTGGCCCCAGGGTCCCACTAAATATCTATTAAATAACTGTGGAATGAATAAATGAATTGATGAATACATAAGGGAGTGAGATTTCAGGAATAAAATCAAGAACAATCGAATTGGAGTTTGAAGGAAGATGGGAAGAATCATTGTTGGAGTGGAAAAATCACAGATGATCATTTGAGAATTCCAGAATTAAGAAAGAATGGTACCACTTGATTTGCCTGCTATCCCAAGAGACTCTGCTGAGACCTGATGAAGTGTTTTAAAGATTTTGTTCCTAATCTTCTTAGTTTGTACAGTTTGAGCAATCTGACACCCCAGAATTTAGAAGCTCATTGCTGTTTTTCCAGAGAGACCATTATGAGAATTAGTCAACATTTAGTATTTTGTTGGGAGTCTTGGGCCATAGCAAAAAAAAGAACTAAAGGAGAAAAAGTTAAGTAAAAAAACTCATTAAATTTGCAACACGAGACATACTGGCATTTGATTTGGTTTTTCTTTCATTCATTAAAAAGAAATCTTAGATACTCTCTTCGAACATGTTATTCAAAAATATATTATGAAGAAAATATTTTTCAGTTACTCTGCAGAGCAAGGATAAGGTCATCAGTGAAAATGGGGCACACACACTGAAGGGGAAAACCAAGAGGAGTAACAGCCCACAGGTTGTGGAGGAAAGCAGCAGACAGGGGAGGAAAAAGAGTAACAGCTGCAGATGTGCAATAAACAAGCACAAGGGACTAAGTGGGAGCTCTATGCCAAATGAAACCTGTGCATGAACCTTATTTGTTTCCTTGCAGTTAAGGGAAGACACCACCATTCAAACAGACAAGCTACATAAGGCAGGCTATGTACAAACTGGAACCAGGGTTTCCCATCAGAAAGGGTTTTTGTGTCGTTTCCAATTAAGAACTTGGTAGATAGCTTTACTGCATTAAAGACATGGGCTCTAATCAGTTAGAGAGGGAGAGCATAGGAAATGGTCAGACAGAATATTCTGATAATGTTGCAGGATGCCTGAAGATTATACCCTCATTTTAAATGAGAGAAAGAGGACACTTCCTCATTCAAGAGCTGCTTCTGATTATCCTATGAAATGTGCAATCTTATGAATACAATATATGGGTAATAAGTTACTCATGTAACAGGCTTATGTTATATAATACCCCATATTGTTTATATTCTTACTCTTTTTCAGTAAATCAAGTTTTACTTTTAATTCTGTGAAATGGTGTCATTTCAGTTTATTTACACACATTCCCTGTAAGGAAATGAATTCATCCTGGATATCCCTTTAATGTCCTATAAAACCCATCCCCATTCCTTTGCTTCTCTCAATTTCCTTTTATTCCCAACCCAGTGCCCAACTGTGGTCAAGATGTAGAATATAACAAAATAAAAATATGCAATAAATCTGGTTTGTAATGGAGATTCTAAAGAGATGAATGTACTCAGAACTCTTAGCAAGATCATAATAACAAAATGCACATAAGTATAGGAAAAGACTAGAGAAATAGATATCTTCAAGTAAAACTTCTCAAAACCTATCTTTAGAAATTAATTGATATAGAAAGTTATTAGCTTGACTGATTTACTGTCACATTTTATAAAGATACCTTGCTTGTTATCTAATGTTTTTTTTAGTCTTCTGTAGCATGGTGAAGACCACTAGTTTTTCTAACCACTTTATAATATGGGGAATGGAGGCAGAAATAAGTTAAATGATATGCTTAATTTATGAGTCAAAAGAAATAAATTATTTTGGCTAATTCAGTATTTTAGTGGTTCGCGTAAGCCAGTATCTTACGTATCAGAATCAAGTCTCCTTTCTCTGATAAATCTGTTAATTGAAAACCATTATCTGTTGTAGGTAAATACAGAACAAGAATGATTTTCTTGGTGAAGATTTATCAACAATTTTGTAAGATGAAGCTAGTTTTAATTTTTCAGTGGTCATCTTTCTATTATCACTGAAGTGGTTGGATGTAGTGTTGGCAGTTAAGTCCCCAAATTTGGAGGTGATATTAATAAAACGTGAAGTGAGGAAGACATTTGTATGAGTCTCAGTTATAGTGGGAGTGCTTATTCTCTTACTTTTGGAAACTTGGAGAACTTCAGAGAATGAGATTTGTTAGCAGTGCTTTGCAAATGAAACATACGTTGAGCAGGCTTGGACCCTACTGGTAGATCCCAACCTACTTTGGTTTGGTAATGTGTCCCTCACCACATTTACAGGTATTTTGGCACTTGATTTACACAGAAAATATCCTTATGGCATAACCAAGTAACCCAGTCAGGTTAATAAAGCAGAATACAATAGTAGAAGAGAAATGGTGTTGGTGAATTTTGCTTTTAATTCTCAGTGGAGAGTCAAGAGTAAAAATCAAACTAAACCAAGCAAATTATAACAATAGCCACAACAACATACTCCAAAAAAAAAAAAAAGATAGGCTTTTGACTGTCATTGGAAACAAACTGAAATTTCAAACTTTGAAATTCTAGGATAATTTTACAAAGCTAGAAAAACTACTAAAGTTTGTCATTGGCATCTGTTTGTTTATTCATTTGAAAAGCTAGCTGTGTGTGTGCATGTTTAGAAATGGTAGTGATAAAAAACCTTTGAGCTGTTGGATCCTCCAAAACCTCACATTCATTGTTGATAGGGTCAAAGAAAAATATAAAAAGGATTTTTCTGCCCCATCTGGCAGCTTCAGTTCAGCAGAAATGAGAGAAGAAAGCTAAGCATAGTTGTGAAGACAGAAGGCTGAGTGAGGAGCAGCATCCTGTTAATAACTTTGGACAACTCTTAGCCACTGCTCACTATGACCGTGGGGCACCATAATTCTTAAAGTCTTTCGCATGGAAAGAGCATCACCAACCCTCAATGATTTCTGAGTTTTAAATGAACAAACAAAACACTCTGTCAGGTTTGGCAAAATAGAGGGGAAAATATTAACCTTCTTTGGTGTTGGGGAGAGAGAGAGAGACAGAGACAGAGACAGAAAAGTGGTAACCACCAAGTGGGAGATTTCTAAAGCCAAAGCCATGTTAATTCTCACATAGCTTTTTCTTTCTTCCTTTCAATTACTGTATTTAGCAAGGCTCTCTTCTCACCTTTACTAATTCTGGCATTTAAAATGACTGGCCCTTTTGATGTTCCTGAATTACAACTTGTAGGTTGTGGAGGGGTAGTTTTCATTTCTTATTTAATATGATGAAAAATGATGTTTTGAACGTATGAGAAAAAAATTATGTTACAAAAAGGTGGTCCCTGTAATTCACTTCACCCCTGGTTTGCCTGCTTTTCTCCTTCCTTTCCTCCCTCCCCCTCTTTTTTTCCTTCCTTCTTTCTTTTCACTCTTCTTTCTTTCTGTCGTCTTATCCCAAAATGTTTTATTAAATGTACAAAGCATGCAAGGCATAAATCAATGCTTTATTAATAAATAACATTTCAACAGTTGATATGTAAGTCTTAAGTTGGTCATTTGCCTTTAATTTGTTCACCTTTTCAATGGAGAATTGTTTCTTAATGTATAATTTTAATCACATTTTAGTTTTGAAATATATTAAATGCTCTGCTACCCAGCCTTTTACCAATATGCACACTTTAGCTGGGATTCTTATGTAGCTTCAGTATAATTTATGATCATACTGATATGGCAAGATTATGCATAAAGTTTGGAATTGTGAAAGAATAACTTCTATCCAGTGTGGGTTATAGTGTTATAATTTTTTTATTATATTGCAATCATTTGAGAAGTGGAAATCCAGGTGTGGCGTATATAATGACTATGTGAAAGTTGACTAGAATGCTTCATTCTCCATCCATGCCAGGGTAGTATTTTTATATAAATATTTTGAAGCACTTTGCATTCTCTTGTTGCTGATGGATTCACCAGGATACCAAGTCAGATGCCTAAACTAGGTGACATTTTGAGAACAGAGAAGATTTTTTTTTTTCCTTTTCTCCTATCACCTTAACTTTGATTATATTCATGATTGTTTTCCTCCCATGATGTTCACTCTAGATAACAGGTTGTTTTGAATGATATTATCTTGTTGATGTTTTGCCTTAGTGAAATAAGGAGATTTTCAGACATAAGAAATGATATGTCTCACGTGCAGTAGTTTAATTTGGGATCTCACTAACAATAATTATAGTCAATATATATGGAAAGTAGTCTGATAATGTAAGGGAGAAATATTAAAATTTGTATCTTTAAGGCTACTAATGATAAATTAATGTATTTCTTTGACAAAATAATTTAAAAATCACTTTATTACTGCAGGCTACACATTTTTGTTATTACAATAATTCTATGAGTTTTCATATGTGTATGCTGCTTCAGTAGCCCTGCATATTTCCTTGTTTTATGCCTGAAACTAAATTAATTACTTTGTTTAATTTCATGAACACGCCAAGCTGCAGTTATGAGTAGCTAGTAATATCAATTGTTTACATGGAGAGTATGAGATGTTACAGTAAATATCTACCCAATTACCAAATGACTGAGGGCAATATTGTTTCCAGGTAAGCTGGACAAATTATAAATTCCATACATTTCATAGGAAATAGTTGCAAAGTCAGCACTGAAGTTTTGTTAAAATCTTATGATACCCCACAGGATCTTGTCTATTTATCTCCTCTTTTGGGTTCAGTTCTCTAAATCCTTGTTTTACTGCTAAGGGTAAATAGCTTTGACTGTTTGCAGTCACTTTACTTTCCTGTTCTACTGATTCCTTCCTAGAAAGACCAAAATAGAGACCAAAAATGCTAAGACCCTGGTAACTATTTCTGCTGTCATCCTGGAGTCTTAGGAGGGGGCTCCTATTCTTGAAACTTTTCTGAGTTGCCTACTTATTCTTTTGCTATATATACGTTTCTAAAATTTAGGGTTATTATTAAGGTTTTTTCAAAAACTTTTAATTTTATATTGTAGTATCGCCGATTAACAATGTTATGATAGTTTCAGGTGCATAGCAAAGCGACTCAGCCACACATATACATGTATCCATTCTCCCCCAAACTCCTCTCCCATCCAGGCTGCCACATAACATTGAGCAGAGTTGTTTTGTAAGTAAGTTCATTTGTATCATTTCTTTTTAGATTCCACATATAAGGGATATCATAAGTTATTTCTCTTTCTCTGTCTGACTTACTTCACTCAGTATGACTACCTCTAAGTCCATCCAGGTTGCTGCAAATGGCATTATTTCATTCTTCTTAATGGCTGAGTAATATTCCATTGTATATATGTACAATTCTTTATCCATTCCTCTGCTGATGGACATTTAGGTTGCTTCCATGTCTTGGCTATTGTAAACAGTGCTTCAGTGAACACTGGGGTGCAAGTATTCTTTTGGACCATGTTTTTGTCCAGATATATGCCCAGGAGTGGGATTGCAGGGTCATATGGCAGCTCTATTTTTAGTTTTTTAAGGAACCTCCATACTGTTCTCCATAGTGGCTGTACCAGTTTACCTTCCCACCACAGTGTAGGAGGGTTCGCTTTTCACCACACCCTCTCCGACATTTATTGTTTGTAGAGTTTTTGATGATGGCATTCTGACTGGTGTGAGATGATATCTGATTGTAGTTTTGATTTGCATTTCTCTAATAATTAGCGGTGTTGAACATCTTTTCATGTGTCTCTTGGCCATCTGTATGTCTTCTTTGGAGAAATGTCTATTTAGGTCTTCTGCCCGTTTTTTGATTGGTTTGTTTATTTTAATAATATTACACCTCATGAGCTGTTTGTAAATTTTGGAGACTAATCCCTTGTTGGGCACATCATTTGCAAATATTTTCTCCCAATCTGTGGGTTGCCTTTTCATTTTGTTTATGGTTTCCTTTGCTGTGCAAAAGCTTTTCAGTTTATCTAGGCCCCATTTGTTTATTTTTGTTTTCATTCCATTATTCTGGAAGAAGGTTGAAAAAGATATTGCTGTGATTTAAGTCAGAGTGTTCTGCCTATGTTTTCCTCTGGGAGTTTTATAGTGTCTGGTCTCACATTTAGGCCTTTAATCCATTTTGAGCTTATTTTTGTGTATGGTGTTAAGGAATGATCTAATTTCATTTTTTTTTACATGTAGCTGTCCAGTTTTACCAGCACTATTTGTTGAAGAGACGGTCTCTCCACCATTGTGTAGTCTTGCCTTTTTTGTTGTAGATTAATTGACCATAGGTGCATGGTTTTATTTCTGGGCTTTCTATCCTGTTCCGTTGATCTATATTTCTATTTTTGTGCCAGTACCATACTGTTTTGATGACTATAGCTTTGTCTGAATTCAGGAAGCCTGATTCCTTCAGCTCCATTTTTCTTTCTCAAGATTCCTTTGGCCATTTGGGGTCTTTTGAGTCTCCATACAAATTTTAAGATCTTCTTATTCTAGTTCTGTGAAAAATGCCATTGGTAATTTGATTGGGATTGCATTGAATCTGTAGATTGCCTTGGGTAGTATAGTCATTTGACAATATTGATTGTTCCAATCCATGAACCTGGTATATCTTTCCATCTTTTTGTATCTTCTTCGATTTCTTTCATTGGCATCTTGTACTTTTTGGAGTAGAGGTCTTTTGTCTCCTTAGGTACGTTTCTTCATAGGTATTTTATTCTTTCTGATGCAGTGGTAAATGGGATTGTATCTTGAATTTCTCTTTCTGATCTTTTGTTGTTAGTGTATAGAAATGCAACAGATTTCTGTGTATTAATTTTGTATCCTGCAACTTTACCAATTTCATTGATGAGCTCTACTAGTTTTCTGGTGTTGTCTTTAGAAGTTTCTATGTATAGTATCATGTCATCTGCAAACAATGTGAGTTTAACTTCTTCTTTTCCAGTTTGGATTCCTTTTATATCTTTTTCTTCTCTGATTGCTGTGGCTAAAACTTCCAAAACTATGTTGAATAAAATTGGTGAGAGCGGACATCTTTGTCTTGTTCCTGATCTTAGAAGAAATGCTTTCAGCATTTTGCCATTGAGTATGATGTTAGCTGTAGCTTTGCTGTATATGGCCTTTATTATGTTGCGGTATGTTCCCTCTATGCCCACTTTCTGGAGACTTTTTATCATAAATGTGTGTTGAATTTTGTCAAAAGCTTTTTCTGCATCTATTGAGATGATCGTATATTTTTTATTCTTCAATTTGTTGATGTGATGTATCACACTGATTGATCTGTGGATATTGAAAAATCCTTGCATCCCTGGGATAAAGCCAACTTGATCATGGTGTATGATCCTTTTAATGTATTGTGGGATTTGGAGTGCTAGTATTTTGTTGAGGATTTTTGCGTCTATGTTCATCAGTGATATTAGCCTGTAATTTTCTTTTTATTGTGGTACCTTTGTCTGGTTTTGGTATCGGGGTGATGATGGCCTCATAGAATGAGTTAGGGAGTTTTCCTTCCTCTGAAATTTCTTGGAACAGTTTCAGAAGGATAGGTGTTAGCTCTTCTCTAAAGGTTTGATAGAATTCAACTGTGAAGCCATCAGGTCCTGGACTTTTGTTTGTTGGGAGTTTTTTTTTTTTTTTTTACATCTTTATTGGAGTATAATTGCTTTACAATGGTGTGTTAGTTTCTGCTTCATAACAAAGTGAATCAGTTATACATATACATATGTTCCCATATCTCTTCCCTCTTGCATCTCCCTCCCTCCCGCCCTCCCTATCCCACCCCTCCAGGCGGTCACAAAGCACCAAGCTGATCTCCCTGTGCTATGCAGCTGCTTCCCACTAGCTATCTTCCTTACGTTTGGTAGTGTATATATGTCCATGACTCTCTCTCGCTTTGTCACAGCTTACCCTTCCCACTCCCCATAGCCTCAAGTCCATTCTCTATTAGGTCTGTGTCTTTATTCCTGTCTTACCCCTAGGTTCTTCATGACATTTTTTTTCCCTTAAATTCCATATATATGTTTTAGCATATGGTATTTGTCTCTCTCTTTCTGACTTACTTCACTCTGTATGACAGACTCTAGGTCTATCCACCTCATTACAAGGAGCTCAATTTCATTTCTTTTTATGGCTGAGTAATATTCCATTGTATATATATATACCACATCTTCTTTATCTATTCATCCAATGATAGACACTTAGGTTGTTTTCATCTCTGGGCTATTGTAAATAGAGCTGCAATGAATATTTTGGGAGTTTTTTAATCACAGTTTCAATTTCAGTGCTTGTGATTGGTCTGTTCATATTTTCTATTTCTTCCTGGTTCAGTCTTGGGAGACTGTACCTTTCTAAGAATTTGTCCATTTTTTCCAGGTTGTCCATTTTATTGGCATACAGTTGCTTGTAGTATTCTCTTATGATCCTTTGTATTTCTGTGGTGTTAGTTGTAACTTCTCCCTCTTCATTTGTAATTTTATTGATTTGAGTCCTCTCCCTTTTTTTCTTGATGAGTCTGGCTAAAGATTTATCAATTTTGTTTATCTTTTCAAAGAACCAGCTTTGATCTTTATGATTTCTTTCCTTCTAGTAACTTTAGGTTTTATTTGTTCTTCTTTCCCTAGTTGCTTTAGGTGTAAGTTTAGGTTGTTTATTTGAGATTTTTCTTATTCCCTGAGGTAAGATTGTATTGCTATAAACTTCCCTCTTAGAACTGCTTTTTTGCATCCCATAGATTTTGGATCATTGTGCTTTCATTATCATTTGTCTCTAGGTATTTTCTGATTTCCTCTTTGATTTCTTCAGTGATCCATTGGTTGTTTAGTAGCATATTGTTTAGCCTCCCCATATATATATATATATTTTTTTGCCGTACGCGGGCCTCTCACTGCCGCGGCCTCTCCCGCTGTGGAGCACAAGCTCTGGACACTCAGGCCCAGCAGCCGTGGCTCACGGGCCCAGCCGCTCTGTGGCATGCGGGATCCTCCCGGACTGGGGCACAAACCCCTGTGTCCCCTGCATCGGCAGGCGGACTCCCAACCACTGTGCCACCAGGGAAGCCCACCCATATTTGTGTTTTTATAGTTGTTTTTCTTGTAATTGATTTCTAATCTCATAGTGTTGTGGTTGGAAAAGATGCTTGATATGATTTCAATTTTCTTAAATTCACCTAGGCTCTCCTTGTGGACCAGCATGTGGTCAGTCGTGGAGAATGTTCTGTGTGCACTTGAGAAGAATGTGTATTCTGCTGCTTTTGGATGGAATGTTTTCTAGATATCAATTAAGTCCATCTAGTATAATGTGTCATTTAAGGCCTATGGTTCCTTATTGATTTTCTGTCTGGATGATATGTCCATTGATGAAAGTGGGGTGTTAAAGTCCCCCACTATTATTGTGTTACTGTTGATTTCTCCCATTATGGCTGTTAGTATTTGCCTTATATATTGAGGTGCTCCTATGTTGGGTGCATATATATTTTCAATTGTTAGATCTTCTTCTTGGATTGATCCCTTGATCATTATGCGGTGTCATTTTCTCTTATAACAGTCTTTATTTTAAAGTCTATTTTATCTGATATGAGTATTGCTACTCCAGCTTTCTTCTGAGTTCCATTTTCATGGAATACCTTTTTCCATCCCCTCACTCTCAGTCTGTATGTGTCCCTAGTTCTGAGGTGGTCTCTTGTAGAAAACATATGTACGGGTCTTGTTTTTGTATCCATTCAGCCAGGCTATGTCTTTTGGTTGGCACATTTAATCCATTTATTTTGAAGGTAATTATCAATTTGTGTATTCCTATTGCCATTTTCTTAATTGTTTTGGGTTTGTTTTTGTAGGTCTTTTTTTTCCCTTCCTCTTTTGTTCTCTTCTATTGTGGTTTGATGACCATCTTTAATGTTGTTTTTGGGTTTCCTTTTCTTTTGTGTGGGTGTATCTATTGTAGTTTTTGGGTTTGCTGTTTCCATGAGGTTTTGATATAGCAGTCTGTATATATACAAGGTTTTTATTAAGTTGCTAGTCTCCTTCCCGCCTAGAGGATTTCCTCTAGCTTTTGTTGCAAAGCTCGTCTGGTGGTGCTGAATTCTCTTGGCTTTTGCTTGTGTGTAAAGCATTTGATTTCTCCATCAAATCTGAAGGAGAGCCTTGGTGGGTAGAGTATTCTTGGTTTTAGGTTCTTCCCTTTTATAATTTTAAATATATCGTACCACTCCATTCTGGCTTGCAAAGTTTCTACTGAGAAATCAGCTGATAACCTTATGGGAGTTCCCTTGTATGTTATTTGTCGTTTTTCCCTTGTTGCTTTTAATATTTTTTTCTTTGTCTTTAATTTTTGTCAATTTGATTACTATGTGTCTCGGTGTGTTCCTCCTTGGGTTTATCCTGCCTGGGACTCCCTGTGCTTCTTGGACTTGGTTGACTATTTCCTTTCCCACATTAGCCAAGTTTTCAGCTATTATCTCTTCAAATATTTTCTCAGGTACTTTCTCTCTTCTCCTTCTGGGACCCATATAATTCAAAGATTGGTGCATTTAATGTTGTCCCAGAAGTCTCTTCAGCTATCTTCATTTCTTTTCATTCTTTGTTCTGTATTCTTTATTCTGTTCCATGGCAGTGATTTCCACAATTGTGTCTTCCAGGTCACTTATCCATTCTTCTGCCTCAGTTATTCTGCTATTGATTCCTTCTAGTCTATTTTTCATTTTAGTTATTATATTGTTCATCTCTGTTTGTTTGTTCTTTAGTTCTTCTAGGTCTTTGTTAAAAATTTACTGCACCCTCTTGATCTTTGCCTCCATTCTTTTTCTGAGATCCTGGATCATCTCATTATCATTATTCTGAGTCCTTTTTCTGAAAGGTTGCCTATCTCCACTTCATTTAGTTGTATCTCTGGGGTTTTATCCTCTTCCTTCATCTGGAACACAATTCTCTGCCTTTTCATTTTGTCTTTCTTTGAATGTGGTTTTCATTCTGCAGGCTGCAGAATTGTAGTTCTTCTTGCTTCTGCTGTCTGCCCTCCGGTGGATGAGGCTATCTAAGAGGGTTGTGCAAGCTTCTTGATGGGAGGGACTGGTGGTGGGTAAAACTGGGTCTTGCTCTTGTGGGCAGGACTATGTTCAGTAAAACTTTAATCTGCTTGTCTGCTGATGGGTGGGGCTGTGTTCCCTACCTGTTGGCCTGAGGAAACCCAGCACTGGAGCCTACAGGTTGTTTGGTAGGGCTAATGGTGGCCTCTGGGAGGGTTCATGCCAATGAGTACTTCCCAGAACTGCTGCTACCAGTGCCCTTGTCCCTGTGCTGAGATACAGCCACTCCACACCTCTGTAGGAAACCCTCCAACACTAGCAGGTAGGTCTGGTTCAGTCTCCTATGGGGTCACTGCTCCTTCCCCTGGGTCCTGATGAACACAAGACTTTGTGTGTCCCTCCAAAGGTGGAGTCTCTGTTTCCCCCAGTTCTGTCAAAGTCCTGCAGTCAAATCCCACTAGGCTTCAAAGTCTGATTCTCCAGGGATTCCTACTCCCATTGCTGGACCCCCAGACTGGGAAGCCTGATGTGGGGCTCAGAACCTTCACTCCACTGGGAGAACTTCTGTGGTATAATTGTTCTCTAGCTTGTGAGTCGCCCACCCGGCAGTTATGGGATTTGATTTTATCGTGCTTGTGCCCCTCCTGTGTCTCGTTGTGGCTTTTCCTTTGTCTTTGGATGTGGGGTGTGCTTTCTGGTGGGTTTTAGCATCTTCCTGTTGATGGCTGTTCAGCAGTTAGTTGTGATTTCAGTGCTCGTGCAAGAAGAGGTGAGCGCATGTCATTCTACTCCACCATCTAGAACCAATCGGGGCTATTAGTGAGGTTTTGTTGACTCACCTTCTTTTTCTGGTATTACCTCCAGGATGGGCATTTGGGTTGGGAATGGCAGCAACCCCACTGAAAAGATTTTTAGTGATTTTTTTTTTTAACATCTTTATTGGAGTATAATTGCTTTACAATGTTGTGTTAGTTTCTGCTTTATAACAAAGTGAATCAGCTACACATACACATATATCCCCATATCTCTTCCCTCTTGCATCTCCCTCCCTCCCACCCTCCGTATGCCACCCCTCTAAGTGGTCACAAAGCATCGAGCTGATCTCCCTGTGCTATGCGGCTGCTTCCCACTAGCTATGAACTCTACATTTGGTAGTGTATATATGTCCATGCCAGTCTCTCACGTTCCCCCTCCCCATGTCCTCAGGTCCATTCTCTAGTAGGTCTGTGTCTTTATTCCCGTCCTACCCCTAGGTTTTATGACCTTTTTTTTTTTTTAGATGCCATATATATGTGCTAGCATACAGTATTTGTTTTTCTCTTTCTGACTTACTTCACTCTGTATGCAGACTCTAGTTCCATCCACTTCACTACAGATTACTCAATTTCATTTCTTTATATGGATGAGTATGATTCCATTGTATATATGTGCCACGTCTTTATCCATTCATCTGTCAATGGACACTTAGGTTGCTTCCACGTCCTGGTTATTGTAAATAGAGCTGCAATAATCATTGTGGTACATGACTCTTTTTGAATTACTGTTTTTGCAGGGTATATGCCCAAGAATGGGACTGCTGGGTTGTATGGTAGTACTATTTTTAGTTTTATAAGGAACCTCAATACTGTTCTCCATAGTGGCTGTATCAATTTACATTCCCACCAGCAGTGCAAGAGTGTTCCCTTTTCTCCATACCCTCTCCAGCACTTATTGTTTGTAGATTTTTTGATGATGGACATTCTGACTGGTGTGAGGTGATAACTCATTGTAGTTTTGATTTGTATTTCTCTAATGATTAAGGATGTTGAGCATTCTTTCATATGTTTGTTGGCAATCTGTATATCTTCTTTAGAGAAATGTCTATTTAGGTCTTCTGCCCATTTTTTAATTGGGTTGTTGGTTTTTTTGATATTGAGCTGCTTGTAGATTTTGGAGAGTAATTCTTTGTCAGTTGCTTCATTTGCAGAGATTTTCACCCATTCTGAGGGTTGTCTTTTAGTCTTGTTTCTGGTTTCCTTTGCTGTGCAAAAGCTTTTGAGTTTCATTAGGTGCCATTAGTTTATTTTTGTTTTTATTTCCATTTCTCTACGAGGAGGGTCAAAAAGGATCTTGCTGTGATTTGTCATAGAATGTTCTGTCTGTGTTTTCCTCTAAGAGTTTTATAGTGTCTGGCCTTACATTTTAGGTCTTTAATCCATTTTGAGTTTATTTTTGTGTATGGTGTTAGGAGTGTTCTAATTTCATTCTTTTACATATAGCTGTCCAGTTTTCCCAGCACCACTTATTGTAGAGGCTGTCTTTTCTCCATTGTATATTCTTGCTTCCTTTATCAAAAATAAGGTGACCATATGTGAGTGGGTTTATCTCTGGGCTTTCTATCCTGTTCCATTGATATATATTTTCTGTTTTTGTGCCAGTACCATACTGTCTTGATTACTGTAGCTTTGTAGTATAGTCTGAAGTCATGGAGCCTGATTCTTCCAACTCTGTTTTTCTTTCTCAAGATTGCTTTGGCTATTCGGGGTCTTTTGTGTTTCTATACAAATTGTGAAATTTTTTGTTCTAGTTCTGTGAAAAATGCCAGTGGTAGTTTGATAGGGATTGCATTGATCTGTAGATTGCTTTAGGTAATACAGTCATTTTCACAATGTTGATTCTTCCAATCCCAGAACATGGTATATCTCTCCATCTGTTGGTATCATCTTTAATATCTTTCATTAGTGTCTTATAGTTTTCTGTATAGAGGTCTTTTGTCTCCTTAGGTAGGTTTATTCCTAGGTATTTTATTCTTTTTGTTGCAATGGTAAATGGGAGTGTTCCTTAATTTCTCTTTTAGATTTTTCATCATTAGTATATAGGAATGCAAGAGACTTCTGTGTATTAAGTTTGTATCCTGCTACTTTACCAAATTCATTGATTAGCTCTAGTAATTTTCTAGTAACATCTTTAGGATTGTCTATGTATAGTATCATGTCATCTGAAAACAGTGGCAGCTTTACTTCTTTTCTGGTTTGGATTCCTTTTATTTCTTTTTCTTCTCTGATTGCTGTGGCTAAAACTTCCAAAACAATGTTGAATAATAGTGGTGAGAGTGGGCAACCTTGTCTTCTTCCTGATCTTAGTGGAAATGGTTTCAGTTTTTCACCATTGAGGATGATGTTGGCTGTGGGTTTGTCATATACGGCCTTTATTAGGTTTAGGTACGTTTCCTCTATACCTCCTTTCTGGAGGGTTTTTATCATAAATGGTTGTTGAATTTTGTCAAAAGGTTTTTGTGCATTATTGAGATGATCATATGGTTTTTATGCTTCAGTTTGTTAATATGGTGTATCACATTGATTGAGTTGCGTATATTGAAGAATCCTTGCATTCGTGGAATAAACCCCACTTGATCATGGTGTATGATCCTTTTAATTTGCTGTTGGATTCTGTTTGCTTGTATTTTGTTGAGGATTTTTGCATTTGTGTTCATCAGTGATACTGGCCTGTAGTTTTCTTTCTTGTGACATCTTTGTCTGGTTTTGGTGTCAGGGTGATGATGTCCTCGTAGAATGAGTTTGGGAGTGTTCCTCCCTCTGCTATATTTTGGAAGAGTTTGAGAAGTATAGGTGTTAGCTCTTCTCTAAATGTTCAATGGAATTCGCCTGTGAAGCCATCTGGTTCTGGGTTTTTTTTGTTGTTGGAAGATTTTTAATAACAATTTCAATTTCAGTGCTTGTGATTGGTCTGTTTATATTTCTATTCCTTCCTGGTTCAGTCTCAGAAGGTTGTGCTTTTCTAAGAATTTGTCCATTTCTTCCAGGTTGTCCATTTTATTGGCATATAGTTGCTTGTAGTAGTAATCTCTCATGATCCTTTTTATGTCTGCAGTGTCAGTTGTTACTTCTTTTTCATTTCTAATTCTATTGATTTGAGTCTTCACCCTTTTTTTCTTGATGAGTCTGGCTAATGGTTTATCAATATTGTTTATCTTCTCAAAGAACCAGCTTGTAGTTTTATTGATCTTTGTTATTGTTTCCTTCATTTCTTTTTCATTTATTTCTCATCTGATCCTTATGATTTCTTTCCTTCTGCTAACTTTGTGGGGGGGTTTTTTGTTGTTGTTTTGTGGTACATGGGCCTCTCACAGCTGTGGCCTCTCCCGTTGTGGAGCACAGGCTCCGGACTTGCAGTCTCCGCAGCCATGGCTCACGGGCCCAGCCGCTCCGTGGCATGTGGGATCCTCCAGGACCGGGGCACAAACCCATGTCCCTGCATCGGCAGGTGGATTCTCAACCACTGCGTCACCAGGGAAGCCCCAACTTTGTGGGGTTTTTGTTCTTCTTTCTCTAATTGCTCTAGGTATAGGGTTAGGTTGTTTATTTGAGATGTTTCTTGTTTCTTAAGGTATGACTCTATTGCCATAAACTTCCCTCTTAGAACTGCTTCTGCTGCATCCCATAGGTTTTGGGTCATTGTGTTTTCATTGTCATTTGTTTCTAGGTATTTTTTCATTTCCTCTTTGATTTCTTTAGTGATCTCTTGGTTATTAAGTAGTGTATTGTTTAGCTTCCACGTGTTTGTATGTTTTACACATTTTTTCCTGTAATTGATAATCTAGTCTCATAGCGCTGTGGTGGGAAAAGATACGTGGTACGATTTCAATTTTCCTAAATTTCTCAAGGCTTGATTTGTGACCGAAATATGATCTATCCTGGAGAATGTTGCATGAGCACTTGAGAAGAACGTTTATTATATTATTTTGTGGATGGAATGTCCTATAAATATCAGTTAAGTCCATCTTGTCTAATGTGTCATTTAAAGCTTGTTTTTCCTTATTTATTTTCATTTTGGATGATCAGTCTATTGGTGAAAGTGGGGTGTTGAAGTCCCCTACTATGATTGTATTACTGTCGATTTCCCCCTTTTATGGCTGTTAGCATTTGCCTTATGTATTAAAGTGCTCCCATGTTGGGTGCATAAATATTTACAATTGTTATATCTTCTTCTTGCATTGATCCCTTGATCATTATGTAGTGTGCTTCTTTGTTTCTTGTAATAGTCTTTTTTTTAAAGTCTATTTTGTCTGATATGGGAATTGCTACTCCAGCTTTCTTTTGATTTCCATTTACCTGGAATATCTTTTTCCTTCCCCTCACTTTCAGTCTGTATGTGTCCCTATGTCTGAAGTGGGTCCCTTGTAGACAACATATATACAGGTCTTGTTTTTGTATCCATTCAGCCAGTCTATATCTTTGGGTTGGAGCATTTAATACATTTACATTTAACGTAGTTATAGATATGTATGTTCCTATTACCATTTTCTCAATTGTTATTGTAGATTTTTTCCTTCTCTTGTTTATCCTGCCTTGAGAAGTTCCGTTAGCATTTGTTGTAAAGCTGGTTTGGTGGTGCTGAATTCTCTTAGCTTTTGCTTGTCTGTAAAGGTTTTAATTTCTCTGTCGAATCTGAATGAGATCCTTGCTGGGTATGGTAATCTTGGTTGTAGGTTTTTCCCTTTCATCACTTTAAATATGTTCTGCCACTCCCTTCTGGCTTGCAGATTTTCTGCTGAAAGATCAGCCTTTATCCTTCTGGGGATTCCCTTGTATGTTAGTTTTTGCTCTTCCTTTGCTGCTTTTAATATTTTTTCTTTGTATTTAATTTTTGATAGCTTGATTAATATGTGTCTTGGGGTGTTTCTCCTTGGATTTATCCTGTATGGGACTCTCTATGCTTCCTTGAGTAACTTTTTCCTTTCCCATATTAGGGAAATTTTCAATTATAATCTCTTCAAATATTTTCTCAGCCCCTTTCTTTTTCTCTTCTTCTTCTGGGACCCCTATAGTTCGAATGTTGTTGTGTTTAATGTTGTCCCGGAGGTCTCTGAGGCAGTCCTCAATTCTTTTCATTCTTTTATCTTTATTCTGCTCTGCAGTAGTTATTTCCATTATTTTATCTTCCAGGTCACTTATCCATTCTTCTGCCTCAGTTATTCTGCTATTGTTTCCTTCTAGAGAATTTTTAATTTCATTTATTGTGTTGTTCATCACTGTTTGTTTGCTCTTTAGTTCTTCTAGTTCCTTGATAAACGTTTCTTGTCTTTTCTCCATTCTATTTCCATGATTTTCAATCATGTTTACTATTATTACTCTGAGTTCTTTTTCAAGTAGACTGCCTATTTCCTCTTCATTTGTTTGGTCCAGTGGGTTTTTACCTTGCTCCTTCATCTGCTGTATGTTTCTTTGTCTTCTCATTTTGCTTACCTTTCTGTGTTTGGAGTCTACTTTTTGCTGGCTGCATGTTCGTAGTTCTCGTTGTTTTTGGTGTCTGCCTCTAGTGGCTAAGGTTGGTTCAGTGGGTTTTATCTGCTTCCTGTTGGAGGAGACTAGTGCCTGTGTTACGGTGGATGAGGCTGGATCTTGTCTTTCTGGTGAGCAGGTCCTCGTCCTGTGGTGTGTTGTGGGGTGTCTGTGACCTTCGTATGATTTTAGGTAGCCTTTCTGCTAATGGGTGGGTTTGTGTTCCTGTCTTGCTAGTTGTTTGGCATAGGCTGTCCAGCACTGTAGCTTGCTGGTCGTTGAGTGGAGCTGGGTCTTGGCATTGAGATGGAGATATCTGGGAGATTTTCGCCATTTGATATTACGTGGAGCTGGGAGGTCTCCGGTGGACCAATGTCCTGAACTCGGCTCTCCCACCTCAGTGGCACAGGCCTGACACCTGGCTGGGGCACCAAGACCCTGTTGTCCACACGGCTCAGAATAAAAGGGAGAAATAAAGAAAGAAAAAATGTAAGTAAATATAATAAAATAAAGTTATTAAAATAAAAAATAATTATTAAGAATAAAAAAAATTTAAAAGTAAGAAAAAAAAGAAAGAGGAGAGCAACCAAACCAAGAAACACATCTACCACTGATAACAAGCGCTAAAAACTATACTAAACAAACAAACAAAAAAACGGACAGACAGAACCCTAGGAGAAATGTTAAAAGCAAAGCTATACAGACAAAATCACACACGGAAGCATACACATACAAACTCACAAAAAGAGAAAAAGGAAAAAAATATGTATATCGTTGCTCCCAATGTCCACCCCCTTAATTTGGGATGATTCGTTGTGTATTCCGGTAATCCACAGATGCCCGAAACATCAAGTTGATTGTGGAGATTTAAACGTCTGCTCCTGAGGCTGCTGGGAGAGATTTCCCTTTCTCTTCTTTGTTCACACAGCTCCCGGGGCTCAGCTTTGGATTTGGCCCTGCCTCTGTGTGTAGGTTGGTGGACGGCATCTGTTCTTCGCTCAGACAGGACGGGGTTAAAGGAGCAGCTGCTTTGGGGGCTCTGGCTCACTCAGGTGGGGGGCAGGAAACGGTACGTAATGTGAGGCGAGCCTGCGGCGGCAGAGGCCAGCGTGCATTCTCCTGGGGAAGTTGTCTACGGATCACGGGACCCTGGCAGAGGTGGGCTGCATAGGCTTCTGGGAGGGGAGGTGTGGATAGTGACCTGTGCTTGCACACAGGCTTCTTGGTGGCTGCAGCAGCAGCCTTAGCGTTTCATGCCTGTCTCTGGTGTCTGCACTGATAGCTGCAGCTCATGCCCGTCTCTGGAGCTCATTTAGGTGGTGCTCTGAATTCCTTCTCCTCGCGCACCGCGAAACAATGGTCTCTTGCCTCTCAGGCAGTTCCAGACTATTTCCCCAACTCCCTCCCAGCTAGCTGTGGTGCACTAGCCCCCTTCAGGCTGTGTTCATGCAGCCAACACCAGTCCTCTCCTTGGGATCTGACCTTCGAAGCCTGGAGCCTCAGTTCCCAGCTGCAACCTGCCCCTGTGGGTGAGCAGAGAAGCCTCTTGGGCTAGTGATTGCTGGTCGGTACCAATCCTCTGTGCGGGAATCTCTCCTCTTTGCCCTCTGCACCCCTGTTGCTGCACTCTCCTCTGTGGCTCTGAAGTTTCCTCCCAGCCACCCGCCATCTCCGCCAGTGAAGGGCTTTCCTAGTGTGTGGAAACTTTTCCTCCTTCACAGCTCCCTCCCAGTGGTTCAGGTCCTGTCCCTATTCTTTTGTCTCTGTTTTTTCTTTTTTCTTTTGCTCTACCCAGTTACGTGGGGGAGTTTCTTGCCTTTGGGGAGGTCTGAGGTCTTCTGCCAGCGTTCAGTAGGTGTTGTTCCATGTGTAGATGTATTTCTGATGTGTTTTTGGGGAGTAAGGTGATCTCCATGTCTTACTCTTCTGCCATCTTGAAGGTCTCCTTTTAGTGATTTTATAACTGTACCCCTTTTATATTTAGTTGCTGCTGCTGGTCAATGCCCCCACACACCTTTAAACTACGATTTGTAACTTTTTTGGATACTTAGGAAAAGAGATTCTGAGTTCTAATTTCACACTTTTACTTAAAAATCATCTCTAACCTTTCCAGTTAATGTATCTAAAACACTAAATGTGCAATTATACAGTGTATTTGTAGTGTTAATATTAGAAAGTAGTTTTCTATGAATAATATCCTTATGTTAATGGCTTTTGATGACTGAATGTCTCCGTTATGGGCAAGTGGCTGACCCTTTTTGGACATTGGTTTATAAGCCCGTATTTCATTGTGGGTGGCATTTTACACTATTGACCATGTCCTCTATAAAACTGTATTCTTTTGCTCCTACTAAATATTTCTGAGTCAATTCCAATCTTTCTTGCTCTTCTTGCTTGGTTTCTTCATGAGAACTTCTTCCTCTGACTGCTTTTAAAACCACTGTGTTTCTTGACCCATTGGCCTTTTCAGAGAATATGCGTTCTTGTCATAATCTTATATATTACATACAAGAATGGAAAGAGAGCAGGGGAAGAGGGGGATATTAGATGTTCAGGTGGGGTCATGTTGAGTTTAATTTAAGGTAGCTATGAAATTCCTTAAGTGACTTACTTTAGGCATTTAGATATATGAGGCAGAATTAAGCAAGAAATGCATGCTAGAAATTTAGATAAATAGCTTAGAGCCCAACAAATATCAAATATTATCTACTCTATTTCTTCCATTCGTTTAATGTTTGAGCTCTAGGACTATAACCCACCACATACTATGCAGTCAACTGAATGTCCCAGAGAAACACAAATGTTAACGTGTCCCAACATGTCCCACATTTTATTAATTCGTCCCCACTCTCCTGCCATCTTTACTTTTTCTGTATTTCCATTCCTCTATTTTGTAAATCATATTACCCTAAGCCCTTCAACCTAGATTTCCTGGGAGTCATCCTATAACTTCTTTCTTTTCCTCATCATCTATAATCTATCATTGATCAAGTACTGTAGATCCCACCTACTGAATATTGTGTTTAATCCATACACTCTGTTGTGTTTATAATAACAGCAACCTGACTAAAAGTTGTTTAAACATCAAGGACTTTGGAATTTCACATGACAAAGATACTGGAGTTAAGCTATCTCCAGCTCTAGTTCAGCAGTCTAGGTAGTCTAGAGCTATCAGAGCTCTAGGATATCTTTTCTGCAATGTCTTTGGCCTTCCTCTCTGGGCTGCATATAGTAGGGCAGCAGTAAGCATCACTCTTCCACATAATATTATCCAGAGGCCAAAAGGATAAAGTTATTTCTTGAAATCCTCAATATCTTTATCGGGGTGGAAAAATCTTTCCTAGGAGTTTCCCTCTACCCGCCACCCAATACATACATACGTACACACACACATCCACCATTAGCTCTCCCTCAGGTCCCTTGGGCAGAATTGGGTTACAGCACCCAGGCTCTTTGTCTATCTGGCCCTCTGGGCCTCTGCAGTTAGAAGTGGGCTGAGGCAGGAAGGAAGGAATGTAAGAAAGTAGCTATTGGGTGTCTGTCATATTCTCCATCTTCTCCTACCTCCCCTCAGTTTCTCAGCTCTTGCTGGAGTTCAGGATTTTATCATGTCTGGCATGAGCTATTTTAACAGACTCCTG
This sequence comes from Tursiops truncatus, assembly GCF_011762595.2. NCBI lineage: Eukaryota > Metazoa > Chordata > Mammalia > Artiodactyla > Delphinidae > Tursiops > Tursiops truncatus. Next base: position 79,785,448 of record NC_047035.1, on the reverse strand, counting down.
AATTATCTCCCTATTGCCTATGTCACCAACATCAAGTCTACTGGAGTGAGCTTTCTAAAATTCATTGCAAATATTAAGAAAAAATGTTATTTCTTTTAATTTTCCATTTTAACATTTTTCATATTTAGTGAAAAAAGTTTGAAAGAATTAAAACTACATTAATTCATTAGGAAAGAGATATTTAGAAGTTGGATCCACAGTTAAAGTTGCCATCTAAAAATTCTGCATAAGATATTACAACTTTTGAGATCTGAGGGATGATGGAGGAGGCATTGCCTTGAATAACATTCCTTTTCCTCCATCAGTAGAAAAAGCACAGGTGGACTTTCACTCTTAGGGCATTGGGGAAATGACCTCCTCCCAAATTATTGTACATAAATCTAGTCACTATATTTTACAAGCAAATAATATGGACACCTAATATAATTTATATTATCAGAACATCTGATGAGTTGAAACATAATTTTAATAAAGTAAATTTACACAGGAATTCGTGTTTTAAAAGAACATTTCTCTTTTTTTTTGTTAAAAAGAAGAGCCTCTTTTAATGGAAATAAGTTCAGATTTAAGAAAAATTGTTTTTTGAAATCAAGGAACATCTGGATTACATATATTTTTAATAGAAGTTCAATAGAATGTTGAAATATGACATAGCAAGCTTTTATGCAGATAAAGAAGCTTTCAAAATATGATGAACATTTTTGTCCTGAAGTCTTTTGGAAAAATTATGATAGACTTGTTTTTGGTCATTTTATATCATGGAAAGGTCATTTCAGTATCATACTTTATTTAAAGAACTTAAAATTATTCTTGAATTATTATTAAAAATGATGTTAATGGTATAGTTGTAATATGTATGCTTGGCTGATAATATTTTGGTATGAATATACATGACTATATCTGTATACAATATTAATAGAAAATAATAATTTTTGCAGAAACAGGATCATAATGTTCATATTATTTTATATCTTGCTTTTTTCACTTATATCATAAATATTAGAATACATTTTCTACTATATCATAGCATATATTAATTTTTTACAAGAAATTAATTTTTTAGTTGTGTTTGTAAGTTAATTTTTAAATTAATATTTCTTCTTAAAGTATCCACACTAATATCTATGCAAGAACCAATAGCAGGGGGTAACTGTTGGGCTTTTATGTCTACTTTGTAGTACCCTTAATATATAACGTATATAATTTATGTTACAAATCCATCCAGTATGGAAAAGGGGCAAGTGTGGGCAGTTTGGGAAACAAAGTCAAGGAGTAGGCTGGTTCTTCATTCAGTGAACAGTCTCTTCATCTCTTCTCCCATGCCCCCAGTTTAAACTTTTCAGCCACGAACTGTGATAGCTAGGAAAGCTCCACAAAGGAGACTAGACTCTCAGGCCCACGTATGAAATGTGGATTGTGAGTTTTACTTTCTCCTCTTGGAACTCCTGGCTCCAAGCTTTAATGGACCAAATTCCTGAGAACACCTTGTGAAATAGCGCACCTCACCAGCTTAATCTTGATTGGGCTCATTCATGAAGAAGGTCACATTTATGACTACTTATAGAACTACATCACATGCATCACCCCATTTCCTGTGTGTAAGTAAAGTGATTAAGGAAGAGCCTGACACATAATTAGCACACAAAGAATAACTATTCTCATTCTTATTATTTTAAAGGATGTTCTGGCTTTAGAGCCCTACCAAATACAAAACCTTGGGCCCTACTCCCAAAATCTAATTTCATTGGTCTGGGTAGGGGTGCAGGCATCAGTGTTTTTAAATAGCTCCCTTGTAACTTTGAATGTGCATCCAACATTGAGAACCAGTTCATTAACTAACTTTAATTGCATACATATTTTGTTGGCAGGCAGTGTTCTACATGATTCACACACTCATTTAATTCTCACAGCAATCTATAACAGGGATTACCTCTGCTATGAAGATGAGAAAACTGAAGCTCAGAGAGTTCTTAAGTAACTTGGCCGATGCCACACAGCTGGAAAATTGCAGAGCTAGGATTTGAACCCATAATTGGAGCATGTGGTAAAATAGAATGTCTAGTTGTGGGAGACGGATGCTGAAAGCTTCGTCACATTTCCCCCTACAGAAAAATAATATCTTAGCAATACCAGAACTTGGATTTTAGTACTGTAGGGCTAGTTAATAGGTCAGTATGGAAATTGGGGATCAAAGGGAAATATGGTAGATGTTGCTGGATGTCATAACCTTGTTAGCTTATGAGACAAAGCTTAAGCCTTCTCTCTATTACTGGGTTGTAAGTTAAAGTAAGTTCTAATAAATTTCTAAAATAAATAATAAATAAGAAATATTAAGAAATCTCTGGTAAACCTGTAGTTTAGGATTTTAGAGTCTGCTAAATATCTGAGTAAAAGAGTGTGTTTAACAATGTGCTTAGAAGTTCAAAGTTCTTATTATTTTAAATTTGCCCAAGTAAATTTTTCTTGAGTTGATTGTAGCTTATAATTTTTATTTTTCTCACAGTTCTTATTAAAAATTTTTGTTAAACAGAAAGTCCTTAAATTTTAGTTGATGACTAAGCTAAGTCTTGACAATGATATGAAATAATATATGAAGTTGCCTCAAATTGCAGTTCTTGTCTATAGAATGTGTCATATAAGTCATAGATATTTTAATTTTCACAGCCAGTGACTCAGAGTCACATTTATATTTTGACATTACCCCATCGTATTAACCTAGACAATAGACGTGGGTTTTGGGGCAAAGAGGTAGCAAACTTTTTGAGGGATAGTAAGAAGGATCAAGTTTTAGGGGACAACGTCCTTTCAGGAGAGGTAAGGCTGAGAAAGAACCTTGCAGGACGAGAGGGGAAGAGACTCCCATAGCTTGAAAACATCACCAAGTGCTTGAGTGCTGGCAAAAGAAGGCTGTGATAGGGAGATATGATGACCAACATCTTTTGCTTAAACATCCTCTGTTAAGTCTGTGTGCTTAACCTGTAAGTGTGGTTGTGGGTTTTGCATGCTATGCCATGAATAAAAGCTTACAGATGATTGAACTATATAAACACTAATGGCTCAATAAATTTGGAAGACTCAAGTGATTAGAAACAAAATTAAAACCAACTGACTCTGGTTATTTTATTTTTCTCTATTGATGATTTAAGGCCATACAATGTAATGCCCATTGTTCAATCTTCTAAAATTTAGGAATTCTCTGGTCTGGTATGAACTAGTCAAACATTCCAGTTATTAGGAGTACATTTGTAACCACAACTGGATACAGATTTCATAATATAAATCTCAGATATGTTAAATGCCTTCAAAAGTCTGTGCAAATGAAGACTGGATATTCTGAATGTTTAAAGAAATTTGTTATTAACACTTCAAATGTGTTTGAATGTTGAAAATCTTTCAGATATCTTAATTAGAAATATTTTGAAAGCTGAATTTCTCAATTTACATCATTTTCCTAGGGATTACTCTTGTTTTTCAAGGTGAAATGTCCATTTGAGAAAATAAAAATCATAAATAATTTGAAGAATAAAGTTCATGGACAAAAATGAGGTTTATTCTTTTAAGACAAGGCCATTGAGGAATATTACTCAGCCATAAAAAGAAACAAAATTGAGATATTTGTAGTGAGGTGGATGGACCTAGAGTCTGTCATACAGAGTGAAGTCAGTCAGAAAGAGAAAAACAAATACCATATGCCAATACATATATATGGAATCTAAAAACAAAACAAAACAAAAATGGTTCTGAAGAACCTCGGGGCAGGACAGGAATAAAGACACAGATGTAGAGAATAGACTTGAGGACACGGGGAGTGGGAAGGGTAAGCTGTGACAAAGAGAGGGGCATGGACATATATACACTACCAAAAGTAAAATAGATAGCTAGTGAGAAGCAGCCACATAGCACAGGGAGATCAGCTCGGTGCTTTGTAACCACCTAGAGGGGTGGGATAGGGAGGGTGGGAGGAAGATGCAAGAGGGAGGAGATATGGGGATATATGTGTATGTATAGCTGATTCAGTTTGTTATAAAGCAGAAACTAACACACCATTGTAAAGCAATTATACTCCAATAAAGATGTTAAAAAAAAAAAAAAAGACAAGGCCATTGAGAAGAAGCTGCTCTGACATCCCTTGCCTCTTTATTCCCTTATGCTGGTGGTACCTAAGTTAATAGGTTGGGTAATGTCAAAATTCAGTTGTGACTCTGAGTCACTGAATGTGAAAATTAAAATATCTATCGCCAAACCTCCTAGAGGAGATTGACCAGAACAGAGCCTCCATCCCCATGGCAGCACTGTCCAACTGAAAAATAAAGTGAGCCATGTTACGAGTCATATATATAATGTAAAACTTTCTAGTAATCACGTTAAAAAAAAAAAGGAAAAAGAAATTAATTTTAATAACACATTTAACTCATATGCAAAATGTTATCATTTCAACATGTAACCAATGTAAAAATATTAATAAGATATTTTATCTTTTTTGTACTAATCTTTCAAAACTTGCTCATGTTTTACACTTATGGGGCATCTCAATTCAGTCTGGCCATATTTCAAGTGCTTGATAGTCACATGTAGTCAGTGGCTACCATATTGGTTAGTGAGAATTGCTGGCACCACTGAGAAAACACTTGGGACCAGTGTAGGAAGTGAGGGCTTGCCTTTGTTCAGGATCTAGGGTAAGAGCCTACATTTCAAGGTTCCTCAGAAAGGGGCACACCTATTGGCTCACTGCGTTTGGCCAGAAGGGGCGGCTAGATCTGCTAACTGGGGACCCTTGAAGGAGGATAACAGCAGTGTGTTGAAGCATCTCCAGGTCTTGCAGCTATATGATGCCTCCAAGAGGGACTTGGGAGAGGTGGGGAGTATGCCTTCTGCCAAGTATCAGCAGAAGGATGTCATTTTGCCAGTTTATGCTGCTCTGATGCTAGCTCATAAAAACAGAAACTTCTGTGCCTTCTACCATGAGTCTGATTGCCACTCCCCGAGAGAGACAAAGAGGCTGACCTGCAGTAACATTGAGAGAAAACACAATCCTGTAGAAACGAAGGAGCACAACTAATTTGGGGAGACTAAGTCACTTGAGGAAAGAAGACCAAATTGAATAGCTAGGATAGAAAGGGTTCTATCAAATCAGAAGTAATGAAAAGTTGGAAGAGAAATTAAGCAAAAAGTAATGACTCTCAAAGAGATACATTTAGAGTATAAAAAGGATTTTTGAGAACTGACTAAATCAGCTTGGGCTGCTATAACAAAATACCAGAGTATGGGTAACTTAAATAACAGACATTTAGTTCTCACAGTTCTGGAATCTGGGAAATCTAAGATCAGGGTGTCAGCAGATTCAGTTCTTGTTCAGGGCCCTGTTCCTGTCTTGCAGACAGCTGCCTTCTCTTGTGTTCTCACGTGGTGGAGAGAAGAAGGTCTGGTGTCTCTTCTTATAAGGGCACTAATCCCATCCTGGAGGCTCCACCCTTATGACTTCATTTAAACCTAATTACCTCCCAAAGGCCTCTCTTGCTACTACCACCACATTGGGGTTATGGCTTCAACATGTAAATTTGTGGGGAACATTAACATTCAATCCATAACTGATTTCCAAATGAAAAAATTTTAATAGTTGAACTGAAAAAGAGTATAATGTTTGCTGAGAATAGAATTAGTGTTCGGGGAGATCAAGGGAAAGAAATAACTTATACAACACAGCAAAAACACAGGGGAACATGACTGCAGGGATCAGGCAATATTCAGGAAATATAAAGTGAGTAACAGGACTTCTAGAAAGAGAAAATAGAATATGTGAAAAAGCAATAGGTGGAAGATTAGGTTATTGTTCAAAAAGACTCTTCACTTCACCCCTTCATGGCAGAATGTATTTCCTGCCCCACTGACTCTGGTCTTGGCCACATGGACAGTATGTCAGTTTCTGAGCTGAGACCTGCAGAAGTCAGCCAAATTTCTGCCAGCTCTCTGAAGTGTCTACTTTTCTCCACCATGAGAAGTACATGCCCTAGAGCTCTGGTTCCTTAAGATACTGTCCTGGGCAAAGACATGTGGAATTGATCTGAGCCCTACACAAGGTTGAGGGTCTGGACCAACCAGCCCAGCTGAGCCCAGTCAAGACCAGCTGACCTGTAGCCAAACTACGGACCTGGGAGCAGGCTTGTTGTAACTCAGTACAATTTTGGGGTTATAGGTTAGGCAGCATAATCACAGTAAAAATATGACAAAAATACAACACAATTCAACACATAATTGAAGAAAATGTCCTTGAGCTAAAAAAAGACCTGAGTCTTTAGATTGAAAGGGCTCATTCAGCCCAAAGAGAATTAAGGAAAACAAACAAATTTACAACTAAGTATATCCTGGTGAATTTTTTTTTTTAATCCTGGTGAATTTTTAAGAATAAATTATAAAGGAAAAAAATGAGAATCAGTCTAGAATAAACATCTTATCATTCTTTATAAAGAAAAGGCAGGTTTTTGTTGTTTTTGTTTTTGTTTTTTTAAAGAAAACAGAAAAAAGAACTGCTAACCAGAGACTCTTTACCTATCCAAGATCATTTATCTGGCAGGGCAAGACAAAGTTAAAGCATTTGAGAATATACCACTCAGGCACCTATTTGAAGAAAATCCTTGAGGAAGGATTCCAGTATTTTGCCAGAGGTCAGATCATCTGTCTCAAGACAGTGGGAGATAAGGAGGGGAGGAAAGAGTGATAAGAAATCTTACAATAATTAAGCCTCAGTAGGTGATTAAAAATTAAGTGAGAATTTATTATATAAAGTGAGGATTAGTTAAACAAAAGAGAAACACTGAAAAGGATAACATAACCATAGCTTGAAATTAAAAATTATAGACTAAGTAAAATTCTGTGGCAGGGAGAAACATTCTAATGGTCCCTGAGAATGGGGGAAAGGTGGAAAATTGGGGAATAAGAGATCCTGATAATCTCTTTCGATGGCAGGGAAAAGAGGAGAGGAAGCAGTGATTAAGCAAGCCTATTGGTGGGAAGCACAAATATTATTTAATGTTGATACATTAATAGCATATATATTATAAATTATCTTTATTTGTGATGGGACTATAATCACTAGAGATATCAATGAACAGAATTTTATTTCCAAAATACCTGGGAGGGAGGGTGAGAGGGAGAATGAAGAGAAATGTGGACAAGCCAGTAAAATGTAAGAAAGGGAAACAGAAGAAACAATATTAAATTAAGATAAACACTAAAAAGAAAATAAGATTAAAGGAATAAAGGCAGCCATCTCAGTAAATCAAATGGGCTGGGTACTTGGCCATATGTTAGGTGCTGGTAAAGAATGCTATGTCTTCTACTCTCTTTTGTGTAATACTTTTAATTTTCTGGCATAAGATGTAATTTAAAACTTCAAAATTAATTTGATTTTTATGCATTTAGTTATGAAAATAGCATTTATATTTTAGATTCTATTATTTTCTTATTGCATTTTTCCTGAGGAAATCAGGTATAGTTTTCTTTCTATAAATGTTTAGCTATTATGTTGGGTTTAGGGATATTGAGCAAAACGATAATTTAAATTCTGTTTTGCTCAAACATTAAAAATACGAGATTGTTTTCTCAAAGTTCTACCAAAAACTGGCTTTTTAGTCAGTTTTCATAATGACTGACTACCCAGTTATACCTTTTCCCATCCTATACAGAGTTATTATGTGTTTTTTTTTTTTTTTTTTTTGGTGGTACGCGGGCCTCTCACTGTTGTGGCCTCTCCCGTTGTGGAGCATAGGCTCTGGACGCGCAGGCTCAGCGGCCATGGCTCACGGGCCCAGCCGCTCCACGGCATGTGGGATCTTCCCGGACTGGGGCACGAACCTGTGTCCCCTGCATCGGCAGGCGGACTCTCAACCACTGCGCCGCCAGGGAAGCCCTATTATGTGGTTTTCATAATAATGTTCTTATTTATATTTTTAACATGTTCATGGCTTGTTAGATACACTACTAGAAAATTATTTACTTTATCCTTGCATTAATTGAAGAGGAATTTCAGTTTTTCAAAGGGATGGGGGATTGTTAAGGAAGAAGGGATATTTTCTTAAAGTCTCAATGAGATATATTATAATGTATTATGAGATTCTACAAACATTGATAAAATTAAATGTTTAAAGTCCAGTTACAGTTTCTGATTTCTCCTCATTATTGAACCTTACAAAGAAATTTCAGTGAGAAAGGAGAGAATAGGTAACCAATAAGCAGTGACAGTGACCAAGTTCATATGAGTATTTACATTTCAGCTCATCTTTTACAGGTCTGAGCCTGAATCAGTCTTGTCTTTTCATTGCATTTGACACACACTTCCACTTTTAAAACCAGTCTTTTCTTTCTCTTCCTTTTTTTTTTTTTTTAAATCTTAAAGAAAAGTTTCTGACAATTTTCAAAACTGATGCCCAGGTTTATAACTTGCTCATGATGAAGCACTGTCAAAGTCAGAATCCAAACCAAGCTAATGTCTTTCCAGTAGCTCAAAACCATTGTTTCCCGGGTCTCCAAAACTTATTTTTTTTATACAATCAAAAAAGGTCAAAATCTATTTTCACATTCTCACTTCTCTTCGATTTCCAGAACACAACACGCGAGTCTTTGATTTTTCTTCCCTTGCTGGTTGCCATACAAAGAATTATACAGTTCAGTAAAATGAAAGACTCAGCACTGTGTGGTTCATACAAGTGGCTGAAGGGATTTTGAGATAGGTTAATGGTTCTGATTGTTTTCTTATATTGATTTTTAAGGTGATTATATTTTATTTATGTGGGGAAAACTTGGAGTTGCATGTGAACTGTCTTGAGGGCAAACTAGGCCTCTCACATGTTGAAAAATCTTACGTGAATTTGTAATGACTTGAAATAAAGAGAGGGGAACATGCTGATAAATACTCCTTCCATTTTAAGAAAGGGTTATGACTTTAGAGAATCTAACTGGACAAAGTGGTTGAAGTAGATTAATTGAATAGATCATTTTTAGTAGCCAGCAAAAGCAGAAACAAAAGGTGGTCTTTATGACTCTATTCCAAAGATAGGTCAAAACTGTGGATCATCTAAGGTGAGGTGCTATGGGGGTGGGGAAAATACTGTATCTTGGGCAGTGGGAGAGCTGGTCAACTCCTCGTTGCTCAGCTTTTGAGATTACTAACAGCCTTTCAAAAGGTTGCTGCAGATGACCCTCACATTGCTCTAGTTCTAGATTCTTGAGATGAATGCATTTCTCTTTGCAGTACTGGCTTTAAGTTTTTGGATCTATTTCAAGTGGAGCAGATGACTAATCACCCCCTTCTGCTAGTTGATAATGGGTTGTCTATAAAACCTTGTTTTTGTATAGTTACCTTATTGTGAAGTTCACGTATTTTGAGGAACATTCACAGCTGAAAGGAAAGGAAAATGTCCACTCCAGGGTGTAGTAAAGCTGACAGGGGAAAGAAAAAAAAAAACACTAAATGACTTGGCTCTGTTTTTTTTAGTTTCCTGAGAGAAAGTGGCCTTGACCCCCATGCATTACTGCTTTTGAGATTGTAACAGCAGATGGTATGAAATGACAGTTGGTGAAGACAACTAAAGGTGTTTATAACATTGCAGGGTTGTGCAGGTGACTTTAAAAACAAAGGATTTGGAAGTGATAAAAAGTGGAGACTGGCAGTAGAGATGGTAATAAAGCCACTAGCTGCTTGAGGCAATGTCCTTATTTTATTTTATTTTTTTCTTTTATTGCATCTAATTGCAAATTAAAGTGGAAAAAAAATTAACCGCAGGCAGAAAAGAATATTCAGCCCCTGCCTCAGTGGTTTCCAGAACAAAAAACTGTAGTCTTTGCTTTTTAGATATGATATTTTTTCTTTTGCCTGCTGGTTGCCATATAAAGAGATATAGCTCAATAAAATGAAAAATCCACAGCACTGTGATTCATAGCAAGGGCCTAGAGGGATTCTGAGCCAGGTTAATGGATATGATGGTTTTCCCTTCATTGATTTTTAAGATGATTATATTTTATTTATAGGTGAGAAAATAATAGTTAATCTTAGATTTATTGAAAACTTATTTCAAGGCTGTATGAATTGATAACAATAACAGTACATTTAGGGCAACAAAACTAGAATTGTCTTTTAATTCCTTAAGGGCTGATGTGCAGGGAATCTATTGACTTGAAATTAAATGTGCTCTAACTCACAACTGAATCCAGGTGGGGAAGTTATATTTTTTTGGCTGCTCTGAAAGATTTCATTACACAAAGCTTTGATACACCTTTTGTAAAAACTATGTGAAAAATCCAGGAGCTGGAAGCTCAGGGTTATGAGCATGTTGCTCTCTGGAGGCTTTCAGAACGGATTTCCAAGTCAGCCAGTCATTTGTCAGCTAAAAAACCTACTGGTCAACCATAATTATTGGTCTGAATCTTAAACCAGGATGTGTACATTCTAAGATGCAGAAAAACTCAAAACATTACTTTATCCTAACTCGAAATTCCACTGCCTTAAAACTATTATAATCTGTTTTTATGTCCTGAATGAGTTCAGAGACCTTTTGGCTTTGGGACAAATGAATTCCCATCAGCTGAACATGGACAGTAATTTTGCCCAATAAGGATAGAACACTGGGTCTTTGTCTCTCTAAGGATTGAATAATTGTCAATATGGCCATTTCATATCTGTGGTTCAGAAATTTCAGCTCCAGACCTTTGATATGCAGTGCTTATCGGGTGGAGGGGCAAAAACCGACTCCCCAGCAATTTAACTACTCAAAGTGTTCCAGATAATTGAGTGTTTATGTGGAGAAAAGAGAGGAAATATGCAAAATGTGCTCTGGAGAAAGGAAACTTTAACCACTGAGTCACTCAAAATAATAAAGTAGCATTATTTTAAAGTATTTCAAAGTTCACTTTTATTAAAAGTGCCAATATTGAGCTTGCTTTGGCAACATATATACTAAATTTGGACTGATACACAAATTAGTATGACCCTAAGATAAGATGACATGCAAATTGGTGACGCATTTCACTTTTTTTGGCATTGTCAGCCAGAAGTACAACATGTATGTGTGAAAGATAAAACGGCTTAACATCATGCTACACTTTATACTAAAAATGTGAGTGGCCCTTAATTGAGCCCAATGAGAGACCTAGGGTATCCATCTCCATATCAATGAGCAGATATAGTTTGCTTATTTGTAGTGGTTTATTTTTGAAAAACTATTGGTGGACACATTTGAATCACATTTATACAGTTACAAAAATAAAGATTTGATTGTGTTCATCCTTCCAAAAAATTCCATATTAATTCATGTTGTAGTCAATATGAATGTTTAAAGTTGACTTTCACCTGTTTTAAATGATAAACTGAGGCATATTTTAAAAATTAAGAGTTTAAGCAAAAATTGATTCCAAGTGCCAGCACCAAACTCAAGTGTTTAGGAGTGTGCCGCTGCTGGAAAAGGTGGAAGCAAAGTGTGGAAATTATTTGATGGCTGTGACTTAATCATTTGCCTTATATGAAAAAGCTGAGTTGGCTTTTGTGATTGGTTACCCTTAGGTTTTGATTTTTTAACCGTGAGGAATTTAGGCTTAGGTTTTGGTTTGCTTAAGCAGACTGCTAAGGTATTAGAACCACCGCAGTCTAATGACTGCCTTGTTTAATTAATTTAACACGTGTAAGGCTAATGTTTCTTTTTCTTAATTTTAATTTTTTTATACAGCATGTTCTTATTAGTTATCTATTTTATACATATTAGTGTATATATGTCAATCCCAATCTCCCAATTCATCCCACCACCACCACCAACTCCCCACGCCCCCTCTTTCCCCCCTTGGTGTCCATACGTTTGTTCTTGGCATCCGTGTCTCTGTTTTTGCCTTGCGAACCAGTTCATCTGTACCATTTTACTGGATTCCACTATATGTGTTACTATACGATATTTATTTTTCTCTTTCTGACTCACTTCACTCTGTATGACAGTCTCTAAATCCATCCATGTCTCTAAAAATGACCCAATTTCGTTCCTTTTTATGGCTGAGAAATATTCCTCGTATATATGTACCACATATTCTTTATCCATTCATCTGTCAATGGGCATTTAGGTTGCTTCCATGACCTGACTATTGTAAATAGTGCTGCAATGAACAATGGGGTGCAGGTGTCTATTTGAATTATGGTTTTCTCTGGGTATATGCCCAGCAGTGGGATTGCTGGGTCATATGGTAATTCTATTTTTAGTTTTTTAAGGAACCGCCATAGTGTTCTCCATAGTGGCTGTATCAATTTACATTCCCACCAACAGTGCAAGAGGGTTCCCTTTTCTCCATACCCTCTCCAGCATTTGTTGTTTGTAGATTTTCTGATGATGCCCATTCTAACCAGTGTGAGGTGATACCTCACTGTAGTTTTGATTTGCATTTCTCTAATAGTTAGAGATGTTGAGCAGCTTTTCATGTGTTTCTTGGCCATCTGTATGTCTTCTTTGGAGAAATGTCTATTTAGGTCTTCTGCCCATTTTTTGATAGGGTTGTTTCTTCTTTTAATATTGAGCTGCATGAGCTGTTTATATATTTTGGAAATTAATCCTTTGTCGGCTGATTCATTTGCAAATATTTTCTCCCATTCTGAGGGCTCTCTTTTCATCTTGTTTATAGTTTCCTTTTCTGTACAAAAGCTTTTACGTTTCATTAGGTAACATTTGTTTATTTTTGTTTTTATTTCCATTACTCTAGGAGGTGGGTCAAAAAAGATCTTGCTGTGATTTATGTCAAAGAGTGTTCTTCCTATGTTTTCCTCTAAGAGTTTTATAGTGTCTGGTCTTACATTTAAGTCTTGAATCTATTTTGAGTTTATGTTTGTGTATGGTGTTAAGGAGTGTTCTAATTTCATTCTTTTACATGTAGCTGTCCAGTTTTCCCAGCACCCCTTATTGAAGAGACTGTCTTTCCTCCATTGTATGTGTTTTACTCCTTTGTCATAGATTAGTTGACCATAGGTGAGGGGGGTTTACCTCTGGGGTTTCTATCTAGTTCCATTGATCTATATATTTGTTTTTGTGCAAGTACATACAGTCTTGATTACTGTAGCTTTGTAGTATAGTCAGAAGTCAGGGAGCCTGATTCCTCCAGCTCCATTTTTCTTTCTCAATATTGCTTTGGCTATTCAGGGTCTTTTGTGTTTCCATACAAATTTAAAGATTTTTTTGTTCTAATTCTGTAAAAAACGCCATTGGTAATTTGATAGAGATTGCATTGAATCTGTAGATTGCTTTGGGTAGTATAGTCATTTTCACAGTATTCATTCTTCCAATCCAGGAACATTGTATATCTCTTCATCTGTTTGTGTCATCTTTGATTTCTTTAATCAGTGTCTTATTGTTTTCCGAGTACAGGTCTTTTACCTCCTTATGTAGATTTATTCCTAGGTATTTTATTCTTTTTGTTGCAAAGGTGAATGGGATTGTTTCCTTAATTTCTTTCTGATCTTTTGTTGTTAGTGTATAGGAATGCAAGAGATTTCTGTGCATTAATTTTGTATCCTGCAACTTTAGAAAATTCATTGATTACTCTAATAGTTTTCTGGTGGCAGCTTTAGGATTATCTATGTATAGTATCATGTCATCTGCAAACAGTGACAGTTTTACTTCTTTTCTAATTTGTATTCCTTTTATTTTTTTTTCTTCTTTGATTGCTGCAGCTATGACTTCCAAAACTATTTTGAATAATAGTGGTGAGAGTGGACGTGCTTGTCTTGTTCCTGGTCTTAGAGGAAATGCTTCAGTTTTTCACCATTGAGAATGATGTTTGCTGTGGGTTTGTCAAATATGGCCTTTATTATGTTGAGGTAGATTCCTTCTATACCCACGTTCTGGAGAGTTTTTATCATAAATGGGTGTTGAATTTTTTCAAAAGCTTTTTCTGCATCTATTGAGATTGCATTTTGGTTTTTATTCTTCAATTTGTTAATGTGGTGTATCACATTGATTGATTTGCATATACTGAAGAATCCTTGCATCCCTGGGATAAATCCCACTTGATCATGGTGTATGACCCTTTCAATGTGTTGTTAGATTCTGTTTTCTAGTATTTTGTTGAGGATTTTTGCATCTATATTCATCAGCATAAAAATTCATCATAAGAAAATTTTCTTTTTTTGTAGTATCTTTGTCTGGTTTTGGTATCAGTGTGATGTTGGCCTCATAGAATGAGTTTGGGAATGTTCCTTCCTCTGCAATTTTTTGGAAGAGTTTGAGAAGGATGGGTGTTAGCTCTTCTCTAAATGATTGATAGAATTTACCTGTGAAGCTGTCTGGTCCTGAACTTTTGTTTTCTGGAAGATTTTAAATCACAGTTTCAATTACATTACTTGTGATTTGTCTGTTCATATTTTCTATTTCTTCCTGGTTCAGTCTTGGGAGACTGTGCCTTTCTAAGGATTTGTCCATTTCTTCCAGGTTGTCCATTTTATTGGCATAGAGTTGCTTGTAGTGGTCTCTTAGGATGCTTTGTATTTCTGCATTGTCTGTTGTAACTTCTCCTTTTTCATTTCTAATTTTATTGATTTGAGTTCTCTCACTCTTTTTCTTGATGAGTCTGGCTAAAGGTTTATCAATTTTGTTTTTCTTCTCAAAGAACCAGCTTTTAGTTTTATTGATCTTTACTATTTTTTTTTTTTGGTTTCTATTTCATTTATATCTGCTCTGATCTTTATGATTTCTTTCCTTCTACTAACTTTGGGTTTTGTTTGTTCTTCTTTTTCTAGTTCCTTTAGGTGTAAGGTTAGATTGTTTATTTGAGATTTTTCTTGTTTTTTGAGGTAGGATTCTATTGCTATAAACTTCCATCTTAGAACTGCTTTTGCTGCATCCCATAGGTTTTGGATCATCGTGTTTTCATAGTCATTTTTCTCTAGGTATTTTTTGATTTCCTCTTTGATTTCTTCAGTGATCTCTTGGTTATTTAGTAATGTATTGTTTAGCCTCCATTTGTTTGTGTTTTCTATGTTTTTTTCCCTGTAATTTATTTCTAATCTCATAGCATTGTGGTCGGAAAAGATGCTTGATACGATTTCAAATTTCTTAATTTTTACCAAGGCTTGATTTGTGACCCAAGATGTGATCTATCCTGGAGAATGTTCTGTGTGCACTTGAGAAGAAAATGTAATCTGCTGTTTTCAGATGGAATGTCCTAAAAATATTAAATAAATATATCTGGTCTATTTTGCCATTTAAAGCTTTTGTGTCCTTATTAATTTTCTCTCTGGTTGATCTGTCCACTGGTGTAAGTGTGGTATTAAAGTCCCCCACAACTTTTGTTACTGTTGATTTCCTCTTTTTTAGCTCTTAAGAATTTGCCTTATGTATTGAGGTGATCCTGTGTTGGGTGCATATATATTTATAATTGTTATATCTTCTTCTTGGGTTGATCCCTTGATCATTATGTAGTGTCCTTCCTTGTCTCTTGTAGCATTCTTTATTTTAACGTCTATTTTATCTCATATGAGTATTGCTACTCCAGATTTCTTTTGATTTCCATTTGCATGGAATATCTCTTTCCATCCCCTCACTTTCAGTCTGTATGTGTCCCTAGGTCTGAAGTGGGTCTCTTGTAGACAGCATATTTATGGATCTTGTTTTTGTATCCATCCAGTGAGTTTGTGTCTTTTGGTTGGAGCATTTAATCCATTCACATTTAAGGTAATTATCGATATGTATGTTCTTATTACCATTTTCTTAATTGTTTTGGGTTTGTTTTTGTGGGTCCTTTTTTCTCTTGTGTTTCCCACTTAGAGAAGTTCCTTTAGCCTTTGTTGGAGGGCTGGTTTGGTGGTGCTGAATCCTCTTAGCTTTTGCTTGTCTGTAAAGCTTTTCATTTCTCCGTCAAATCTGAATGAAATCCTTGCTGGGTAGAGTAATCTGGGTTGTAGCTTCTTCCCTTTCATCACTTTAAATATATCATGTGACTCCCTTCTGGCTTGTAGAGTTTCTGCTGAGAAATCAGCTGTTAACCTTATGGGAGTTCCCTTGTATATTTTTTGTTGTTTTTCCCTTGTTGCTTTTAATTTTTCTTTGTCTTTAATTTTTGTCAATTTGATTACTATGTGTATCATTGTGTTTCTCCTTAGGTTAACCCTATGTGCGACTCTCTGAGCTTCCTGGACTTGGGTGGCTATTTCCTTTCCCATGTTAGGGAAGTTTTCAGCTATAATCTCTTCAAATATTTTCTCGGGTTCTTTCTCTCTCTCTTCCCCTTCTGGGACCCCTATAATGCAAATGTTGGTGCGTTTAATATTGTCCCAGAGGTCTCTTAGACTGTCTTCATTTCTTTTCATTCTTTTTTCTTTATTCTGTTTCATGGCAGTGCATTCCACCATTCTGTCTTCCAAATCACTTATCCATTCTTCTGCCTCAGTTATTCTGCTCTTGATTCCTTCTGGTGTATTTTTCATTTCAGTTATTGTATTGTTCATCTCTGTTTGTTTGTTCTTTAATTCTTCTAGGTCTTTGTTAAACATTTCTTGCATCTTGTCGATCTTTGCTTCCCTTCTTTTTCCGAGGTCCTGGATCATTTTCACTATCATTATTGTGAATTCTTTTTCTGAAAGGTTGCCTGTCTCCACTTCATTTAATTGTTTTTCTGGGGTTTTACCCTGTTCCTTTGTCTGGGACATAATCCTCTTTCTTTTTATTTTGTCTGACTTTCTATGATTGTGGTTTTCATTCTGAAGCCTGCAGGATTGTACTTCTTGCTTCTGCTGTCTGCCCTCTGGTGGATGAGGCTATCTAAGGGGCTTGTGCAAGCTTTCTGGTGGGAGGGACTGGTGGTGGATAGAGCTGGGTTTTGCTGTGGTGGGCAGAGCTCAGTAAAAGTTCAATTTGCTTGCCTGCTAATGGGTGGCGCTGAATTCCCTCCCTGTTGGTTGTTTAGCCTGAGGTGACCCAGCACTGGAAGCTACAGGCTCTTTTGTGGGGCTAATAGTGGACGGAGTCTGGGAGGGCTCATGCCAAGGAGTACTTCCCAGAACTTTTGCAGCCAGTGTCTCTGTCTCCACAGTGAGCCACAGCCACCCCCTGCCTCTGCAGGAGACCCTCCAACACTAGCAGGTAGGTCGGGTTCAGTCTCCTATGGGGTCACTGCTCCTTCCCCCTGGGTCCTGATGTGCACACTATTTTGTGTGTGCCCTCCAAGAGTGGAGTCTCTATTTCCCCCAATCCTGTTGAAGTCCTGCAATCAAATCCCACTAGCCTTCAAAGTCTGATTTTTCTGGGAAGTCCTCCTCTCATTGCTGGACCCCCAGGTTGGGAAGCCTGACATGGGGCTCAGAGCCTTCACTCCAGTGAGTGGAGTTCTGTGGTATAATTGTTCTTCAGTTTGTGAGTCACCCACACAGCGATTATGGTATTTGATTTTATTGTGATTGCACCCCTCCTACCATCTCATTGCAGCTTCTCCTTTGTCTTTGGATGTGGGGTATCTTTTTTTGGTGAGTTCCAGTGTCTTCCTGCCAATGACTGTTCAGCAGTTTTGATTCTAGTGGTCTTGCAAGAGGGAGCGAGCACACATCCTTCTACTCCGCCATCTTGAACCAATCTCCTAATGTTTATTTTCAAATTACACTACGGTCTTGTTTTCCACAAAATTTGAGTTCAATGCTCAGTCCCTTTCAGTTCAATGCAGTGACTGTATATGAAAATAACTTACCACCACAATTGCACATACAAATATCCCCTGCACAAGCAAACCAACCTTCTAAAATAGATGCCAGAAGGCATTGACTTTCTATGTCTGAATCCAGGATGTTACCAAAGTTAGGGGCAGATAAACAAAGTAGTAATGTGTGTACGGCCCCGGGCGTCCCCGGGAGTCCCGACCAGCAGGACAAATCCTTGTGAGTCCGAGGAGGAACCTGTGGGGGTTGAAAAAAGGGGGAAGGGCAGGAGACGCGAAAGAATGGAGGCAAGACAGAATCCTGATCAAGCCTCAAACTTTTATTGCTGCGGTAGCTGTATTTATACACTGCAGAGAAAGGGGGGCGGGATTCAGAATGAGGGAAGTACTTGGCTAATCATCATTGGTGCTGCGTGCGCGGGCTTTCATTTTAGGCGCGAACTTCTATCTCATAAATCAGGAAGAGAAGCAGGGTGTCGGCCATCTTCTAATGGCGAAAACTTCTTGGCTCCCAACATTTCCTCCCTTTTTATTTCTTTTAAGGAGGTGGGCATTAACCGAGTGAGGGAGTAGTGACCTGAATCCTCCCGTGGACAAGGTATGTGTGTCCACACTCATCGGCTCTTGGTATCTTTTGGGGAGGAGAGGCAGAGCCAAAGATAATCTTAGCTACTAAAAGCCAAAAACAATGTTTAGATACCAACCTCTATCATAATTCAGGTGTACTCACAGGGAATAACAGAGATTACCTTGTATATACATATATACACGTTTTCCCTTGTGCATGCTTTGCTGCCACACTCAACTCGGTACCCATACCCTCCAACAAAGAGGGGGGTAGGCATGTCTCTGTTTCATGCCGCTCCAGTGGAGGGGCAGCCAAAATCATCCTTTGGTTCTGCTTCTGTAATGGCGAGGCGATGGTAATGTATCAGGTTAAATTTTGAGGCAAGTGGGGAGTGCTTTCAGCCTGTCCAACAACCAGCAAAGATGACAGGATCAGGGTCACAACGGATAGCTCATGTCGTCTCTGCCGCTCTTTCAATATTAGGAGGGTCTCCATCTTTTTCTGAAAAAGAAAAAGAAATACAATCTCAGGGAAAAGGGCCCTGGATAAAATTTATTACTTTATAGAACTTATAGGTTTAATAAGGTGCTCAGGCAAGCAGCGTGCTCCACCTTCTTTGGTATTATATACACATGCGGATCCCCTCCCCCAGATGAGGAGTGGATCGGGTCCATGCCATTTAAAGGTCAAAGGGTCTTTCCACATAACTTGTGCATATTGATTTTTAGTTTCTTGATGCCAAAGGCGATCGGCGGCAGATTTACCATTATTATCTAATTGTAAAAAATTAATTACAAACAGGGCATGACTAAGAATATTTTTTGGGGAATTTTTTGTAGCAGTTAAATCATTATTTTTAAGCTTGGAAATGGTATTTTTAAGGGTTTGATGGGCTCTTTCTACTATGCCTTGACCCTGGGGGTTATATGGAATTCCCGTAAGATGTTTTATTTGAAGCCGGGTGCAAAAATCTTGGAAAGCCTGGGAGGTATACCCAGGCCCATTATCTGTTTTAATTATTTGAGGCTTGCCTAAAACTGTAAAACATTGGAGCACATGTGAAATAATGTTTTTTGTGGCTTCTCCTCCCTGAAGGGAGGCATATATAAAGCCGCTAAAGGTATCAATGGACACATGAATAAATTTTAATTTTCCAAATTTAGCAAGATGGGTAACATCCATCTGCCAGATTTCATTAGGTAATAGACCTCTTGGGTTTACCCCAAGATGTGGAAAAGGTAAAAATGTAACGCACCCTGGACAATTTTTTACAATTTGTCTTGATTGTTCTCGAGTAAGCTTAAACATTAAGCGAAGAGTATGTGCATTAACATGATGTAGCTGATGAAATTGAGTAGCTTGAGAAACAGAATCAGAGGTTACGGTGCACATCAGGCGGGCATTTTTATCAGCTAAATCATTGCCCTGAGAGAGGGGTCCAGGAAGATCTGTATGAGCCCTAAGATGATCAATAAAAAAAGGCGCTTGTCTTCGAAGTATAAGACTTTGAAGTTGTTGAAAAAGGGGAACAGCATTGGAAGAGGGTTTAATATATGGAACAGTTTCTAAAAGGGGGACGGACAAAGCTATATATGAGCTGTCCGTATATAAATTAAAGGGGATATTCTGTAACATCTCAAAAACCTGAAGAATGGCAAAAAGCTCAACAAGTTGTGCTGATAAAAAGGGGGACTGTACCCTATAGGGCTGATTATTTATAACAAATACAGCAACACCGGATGATGATCCATCAGTGAATACTAGGGCAGCATCTCCCAGAGGAACAGCAGAAGTGATTTTGGGAAATATAAACAGATGTTTTCTAGCAAACTGAAGGAGCTTATCAGGTGGATAATGATTATCAATATTACCCTGAAAGGAGGATAAGGAAACAAGCCATTTATCATCAGTTTGTAATAACCAACTAAGCTCTTCTTTGGTATAGGGGAGAATCAAATGATCAGGATCTCTGCCAAAAAATTGACGGCTTTTTTCTCTGCCCAAAGTAAGAACCTGTGCTACTAAGGAAGGGTAGGTCTTAAGCACTTTATTAGGAGATACGGACAAATGTATCCACAAGAGGGGATGATCTTGCCATAGGACTCCAGTGGGTGTATGTGCAGTGGCACAAATAATCAAACTAAAGGGACGACCATAATCTAAAAAGGTAATCTGTTGACATCTAATGGCCTTTTCTACTAATTGAAGAGAATTTTTAGCCTCCTTAGTCAGCCTACGGGGTGACAAGGGATCTGATGGCCCTTGTAAAATTTCGAATAAGGGTTTTAACTCTCCCGTAGTAAGTTTAAGATACGGTCGTAGCCAATTAATATCTCCCAAAAATTTTTGAAAATCATTGAGGGTTTGCAAATGTGATACTTGTATGTGTATCTTTTGAGTGGTAATTATTTTTTTTGTTTAATTCGAAACCAAGATAATAGTATGGATCTTTTAATTGTACCTTATTTGAAGCAATTTGAAGGCCAGAGGAAGCAAGATTATCTTTTAAATCTTGATAACACTTAAGGAGTTCATCAGTTGATTTTCCAGCCAAAAGAATATCATCCATATAATGAATGATATAGATACCAGGCCAACGAGCCCTAAGAGGGTCTACAGC
Source organism: Tursiops truncatus (assembly GCF_011762595.2). Lineage (NCBI taxonomy): Eukaryota > Metazoa > Chordata > Mammalia > Artiodactyla > Delphinidae > Tursiops > Tursiops truncatus. The sequence continues at coordinate 79,764,599 of NC_047035.1, read as the reverse complement.
TTGTGCAACAAATTTTTGACATAAGGTGGGGCTATTGGCCATACCCTGCGGGAGGACCTTCCATTGAAAACGTGGCATTGGGCCTTTAAAATTAATTACTGGGAGACTAAATGCAAAACGCTCTCTATCCTGAGGATGGAGAGGGATAGTAAAAAAGCAATCTTTAAGATCAATAATGATTTTAAAATAGCCAGCTGGAATGGCAATAGGAGAAGGCAAGCCAGGCTGTAAAGCTCCCATAGTAAACATTGTTTTATTAATTTCCCTAAGATCTTGGAGAAGTCGCCATGAGCCAGATCTCTTTTTTATCACAAATATAGGGGTATTCCATGGCGAAGTAGTGGCTTCTAAATGTCCAGCGGCCAATTGTTCCTGCACTAACTTTGTGGCAGCTGTAAGTTTTTCTTCTGTTAGAGGCCATTGGTCCACCCAAACGGGATCATTAGTTTTCCATCGTATTTTGTCCGCATGGGGCACAGGAAGGTCAATGGCCGCTAAGAAAAAGGCGAACTGCCTAGGCCCTGGCGATTTATGTTAGATGCCAGGGAAATAGGTCGTGTAATACCCTGATTATTTTTTCCTAAGCCTAAGCCTGGTAGAAACCCTTGGTTTAGCATTTGTTGGGTCACCACCTCATTGGGGCTGGCCATGATTAACTTTAATTGTGACAGGATGTCACGTCCCCAAAGATTCAACGGGATATGTGGCAAAATATAAGGTTGTACCTGTCCAGTATTACCTTCAGTATCTATCCATGTAAGAACTTTAGAACTCCGTTTAGGATTGGTAGAATGTCCTATGCCTTGTAAATGAGTTATAGACACTGTACAAGGCCAAGAGGAGGGCCAATATTTTTCCGAAATAACTGTTGCATCGGCTCCTGTATCGACTAAACCCTCAAATTTCTTTCCATCTAACCACAGGGTTAGGAGTGGCCTTTCAGGAGTAATTTGTTGGACCCAATAAACATCTGAGGAGCCAAAAGCAGCATCTGCTCTAGGACAATTAGTATGGCTCTTATTTAAAGAATTTAGGGGCAACAATACTAACTGTGCTATCCTTTGACCTTTAGGGATTGATATAGGGCCTTGTAAAGCAGATGCCAAAAGGGTAATTTGACCTGAATAATCATTATCAATAACACCAGGTATAATTTGGAGGCCAGCCAAAGCGGAACTACCTCTTCCTAAAATTAAACCAAAAGTATTTGGGGGCAGGGGGCCATAAACTTCTGTGGGAATTGGTTGTACTCCTTGTTCTGGGACTAATATTGAGTCGGTGGAGGCACAGAGGTCCAATCCTGCGCTTCCGGGTGTGGCTCGACAGAGGGAGCCAACATCTGGGTGCAGGGAACTTGTCCAGATTTTTGAGGAACAAACCGAATTGCCCCTTGGTTTGGTTCCAAGGAAGGGGCCAGGGGCTGGCCCCGTGAAAAGTTTCCCTGTTTTTTGGGGAGCAATTGGCCATTTATATCCGTTTTTGAAAAACATTCTGAAGACCAATGTTTGCCTCTTTTACAACGAGGGCAAACGGTGGTGGGAGGAGCCCGGGATTGATATTGGGGTTGTTGTGGGTTAGCCTTTAATGACTGTCCTTGTCTATGTAATGAACAATCCCGGGCAAAATGTCCAGGTTGTTTGCAATTATAGCAAGTTTTTTGTTGTTTATCTAGGACGGATGTATCTTTAATAAAATCTTTTAGAGCAGCTCCAATCGCAAGACCAACAGAATGGGAGGGACCAATTCCGGAGCACAACTTAATGTAATCAGCCAGGCTACCACCACGATGAGCCCGAAGGGCAGCTTGGCAGGCCGGATTGGCATTTTCATAAGCTAAATGTTTAACAAAGGCATTATCAGTTTCACTATCACCCACTACACGCTCGGCGGAGTCCGTGAGGCGGCTAATAAACTCACAATAAGGCTCTTCTGGTCCCTGGCGAATTTTTGCCAAGGAAGTTGTGGGCGAACCCTTAGGCGGAAGACGGCGCCAGGCCTTAAGGCCAGCATGTTGTATTTGAGCCAACAAACCAGGGGGAAAAGCAGCCTGAGACTCATTGGATTCATAGGGGGGACGGCCAAGTAATTTATCTCGGGTCCATGATCGGGAAGTTCTGTTTTCAGCATTTCTTTGGGCAGTTTCTCTACAATTTTCTGCAAATTCAGTGCGCCATAAAACAAAATCTCCCCCAGAAAGGGTGGCCCGAGCCAGGGTAAGCCAATCATTTGGGGTCAGCCAGCGATCGCTTAATCCCTCCAAGATTGCCAATGTATAAGGGGCTGTGGGCCCATAATTATTGACAGCAGATTTTAAATCTTTTATATGTTTTAAATTGAGGCGGCGATATTTATGTTCAAAAGGGCCGCCCCCAGAAGAATTATGAATATCTGGTCCCTCATCAGGTTCAGGAGATTCTTCTCCCTCTTCCTCTTCCCCTTCCTCACTATCTTCAGCTTGAATTTCACCTTGAGTGGGTAAATTTTGACTGCGAGTAACAGGGAAGGCTAACTTAATGGATCCTGGTTTTTGTCGAAGCGGGGGTTTATTGGGACCGTTCGAGACATTAAAAGAAGCACCTCAAGGGCCTTAAGCTCCTTTAGGAGATCCAAGCGTTCCCGTTTTTGTTGTAAAACATCTCTCAAAGAGGAAATTTCCTGGGTTAAGGCCATCTTAGCCTGTCGAAGGGGATCAATCAGGGGGGCAATGGGAGCAGGGGTGCTAAAGGCAGGCATCTGATGAGGAGTATTATAAGATGGTGGAGGCTTCAAAAGGGGGAATCCCCAGGGATCATCATTGCGATGATAACGAGCAGCCTGCTCATCGAGAGTTTCCTGATCTTGGGGGGAAAGCTGGTCATCATTGGGATCACCCTTAATAGCAGTAAGGGAAGGATAAATCTTTGGGATAACTTTATCATCTGTGGGATAATGATGACCGGTTTCTGGAATTTTTGGGAACTCTTCATTTGAACCCATATCAATGGTAACGGATGGACAAGCTGAATGGAGACGAGAGGCTGCTTTAAGAATTGTTTCCCCGATCTCTACAACCTTTTGGACATCGGGGTCAAAAAAATGACCCATGAGAATCTCCCTAATTAAATTCCAATACGAAAATGCAGTCACAGGCACTTTAGAAGGCCCAAAGGTTTGATAATAATCATTTAAACAATTTCCTACACGATTCCAGCATTTTTTATCTATTGTCCCTTCCTGTGGGAACCATGGGCAAACATCAGACAAGAACATAAAAAATTCACGCAAATCTTTTTTTCTAGCCTTAATCTTCCGCATCTTGAGGGAATCCTCGATCCCCTGAAGAAAGAGTTCATGGGAACTCAATTCCTGTCCCATATTTATAGCTCCGCTTACCTTATCCTCAGGTCACGACTGCCGAAGGGCGGCCAGTCCTCCGGGAACCTAATCAAGCTGCACTTTCGAGTAAGTCTCGCGGCGGCTCAGTGGGTGCCTGGCCAGGCGTTCGTAAGCGTGCTACCTCCGTCAGGATCCGTTCCTCGAGCCCCACGTTGGGCGCCAATTGTGTACGGCCCTGGGCGTCCCCGGGAGTCCCGACCAGCAGGACAAATCCTTGTGAGTCCGAGGAGGAACCTGTGGGGGTTGAAAAAAGGGGGAAGGGCAGGAGACGCGAAAGAATGGAGGCAAGACAGAATCCTGATCAAGCCTCAAACTTTTATTGCTGCGGTAGCTGTATTTATACACTGCAGAGAAAGGGGGGCGGGATTCAGAATGAGGGAAGTACTTGGCTAATCATCATTGGTGCTGCGTGCGCGGGCTTTCATTTTAGGCGCGAACTTCTATCTCATAAATCAGGAAGAGAAGCAGGGTGTCGGCCATCTTCTAATGGCGAAAACGTCTTGGCTCCCAACAGTAATGGAATTAATGAGGTTTCCTCCTTTATTTGATTTTTCGTCTTTTGTTTGATTAACCCATATAATTTGAAATTCTATATTTTAAAACAAAGAGACTAGAATGAGAATGTTCTAGAAGTTGTATCTCAGGTTCATGAAATGATGGATAAAGAGAGAAAAGTTATTTTAAAAAAATACTTGGATAACTGAGTATCAATAAGTAAAGTTTTATATTTACTTTGAAGTCATGTACCACTTTCCTGCTAGGAAAATGGAGACACTCAAACAAATCTTTAAGCTGTATACAAAAATACAGGCACAGAGCCAGAATATTGGAGATATTCTTAAATAAAATCCCAAGAAGGAATTTAATTTAGATAAGAAACAGATTTGAAATGAAGCAAAAGATGACCCACACCTGAACACACAGACACACAGACACACACACACATAATGTCTGTTATTCTCTTCATTTAACTCCATTCTTCTTGGTCCCATCTTGAACTGTCAATAAATTGTCCAGAAAACTGCAAGAAAAGCAACTCTGGTGAACATTTTGTCTGAGCCAGGGCAATAAAGAACACGAAGATTTTCTCATGAGGAATCCCATTTTCTCAAGTTTTTTGACTCATTTATTTATTTTTTTAATTTTTAAAAATTTTTAATTTTTTTGTTGGAGTATAATTGCTTTACAATGGTGTGTTAGTTTCTGCTTTATAACAAAGTGAATCAGTTATACATATGTTCCCATATCTCTTCCCTCTTGCGTCTCCCTCCCTCCCATCCTCCCTATCCCACCCCTCCAGGCGGTCACAAAGCACCGAGCTGATCTCCCTGTGCTATGCGGCTGCTTCCCACTAGCTATCTACCTTACGTTTGGTAGTGTATATATGTCCATGCCTCTCTCTCGCTTTGTCACAGCCTACCCTTCACCCTCCCCATATCCTCAAGTCCATTCTCTAGTAGGTCTGTGTCTTTATTCCTGTCTTACCCCTAGGTTCTTCATGACATTTTTTTTTCTTAAATTCCATATATATGTGTTAGCATACGGTATTTGCCTTTCTCTTTCTGACTTACTTTGCTCTGTATGACAGACTCTGGGTCTATCCACCTCATTACAAATAGCTCAATTTCGTTTCTTTTTATGGCTGAGTAATATTCCATTGTATATATGTGCCACATCTTCTTTATCCATTCATCTGTCGATGGACACTTAGGTTGCTTCCATGTCCTGGCTATTGTAAATAGAGCTGCAATGAACATTTTGGTACATGACTCTTTTTGAATTATGGTTTTCTCAGGGTATATGCCCAGTAGTGGGATTGCTGGGTCATATGGTAGTTCTATTTGTAGTTTTTTAAGGAACCTCCATACTGTTCTCCACAGTGGCTGTATCAATTTACATTCCCACCAACAGTTCAAGAGGGTTCCCTTTTCTCCACACCCTCTCCAGCATTTATTGTTTCTAGATTTTTTTGATGATGGCCTTTTTGACTCATTTAAAAGTATTTATGCAATTGTAATAATGATGTTCATGTTTTATCAAAATGTGTGGCGCTTCTCTGATAAGAAATTCTCACCTAGATGGTCTAACATACATTAAATCTATCCAAAATTCTTTCTGTAATATGGATTTATAGAAAGTGAAATGGGGCATCATGGTTGGTTTCCTTTTGTTAAAAAGAAAATAGTGTTACTTGTGCTAAAAGCCCACGATACCAAACCCAGATTTAATACCTGACCTAACTGCAGTTTTAACCTCTCCCAGAAATGTAATCACAGTGGAATGGTCTGGAATTTTCTGATCAAGTACCAGAAAAGTAATCTGTCATGTGGGTCCTCTCAATCCCCTAGAGGAAGAAGAAGCAATCTGTTTAATAAAACTGTTGCATTTCCTTCCCCCCAAAGGATGTCCTGTTTTGCTAAGTGCTCCCTTGCCCTACCCTTCTTCCTCTAAGAACCTTCCGTCTGTATAACCCCTCAGAGCACCCTCGTAGTTGCTGGATAGGATGCTGCCCAATTCATGAATCTCTTGCCCAATAAAACCAATACAGTCTTCAAATTTACTCAGTTGAATTTTGCTTTTTAACACTTTCAGTTTATTTGTCTGATGTCAAAAGCTGTAGATATTTATTGTCAAAAGTTTGAAAAAGTTAAATGAACAAAAGAAAAGAAAGCCCATTACCTGTGAATCTCTAATCTAGAGATAACCTCTGTTAACATATAAACACATGCTTAGAATTGCACATATTGCTTAGTTTTCTGTCTTTTTTCCTTATTAAGAAAAGTCCTTTAAAACAAACAAAATAATGAATAGAGACAGTTCTTTCAAATAATTTAAGTATTTTTAATCACAACGTGTCAATGTCTACATATTCTTATTCTTTTTGGCCAAATCATATTTCTGATAAATTTTGCTCTTTTCCTGTTTTTATTTCCCTCTTTCTAGGGGTGGGAATTCTGTTGGGTCAGAACAATGCATATTGCTTAAGGCTCAACTTATCTTTACATTTCATTCCTGTAATATTGTGATATGTTAAGAAATATATATTTGGTCTTGATCCTGGGCTCTCAGCCAGAGCTCTTAAAATCTTTGTAATTTCCTAAGTGATAAGAGCAATAGGAGCATCTTTCCTTATAATATTTAGTTTTTGTCCCTGGCTCCTGAAACTGCCTTTGGAGCCTAAAACTGAAAGGAGCTGCTTCTGTTATTCATATCAAGCCCCTTTCAACTGCACCTGTGTGTATGTTAATGAGGTAACTTTTGGAACACCTCTAAGGATGATGCTGGTTGCCAGGGGGGAACAAACCATGTGATTAGAGGGTTGAAACTTTCAACCCCCAGCCCCACCTCCAGAGAGGAGAGAGGGGCTGGAGGTTGGGTTAATTACTAGTATCCAGAGATTTAATTAATTATGCCTATGTAATGAAGATGCCATAAAAACCATAACTGAAGAGGTTCAGAGAGCTCTGAGTTTGTGAACATATAGAGATGCCAGAAGGTTCTGTGCCCAGAGAAGGTATGGAAACTCCATTCCCTTCCCATACACCTTGCCCTATGCATCTCTTCCATTTGACTCTCCCTGTGTTATATTCTTTATAATAAGTGAGTAATAGTAAGTCAAGTGCTTTCCTGAGTTCTCTGAGCCATTCTATCAAATTATCAAACCCAAGGAGGAGCTCAGGAGATCTCCAAGTTTAGAGCTGGTCAGTCAGAAGTACATGTGATAACCTGGGATTGTGTTTATCATCTGAAGTGGGGGAAAGTCTTGTAAACTGAGCCTATGCTAACTCTGTGCAGTTAGTATCAGAATTGTTTAATATAAGGGAAAAAAACCCTTACACATTTGACATCAGAAGTGTTGTGAGTAGGGAAAGTTGTTTTTCCTTTAATTCCTGAGTTTGGTATCTTAGCCTCACCAAACAACTTTTTAAATCTGCATACATTTTACTCTTTTTAAAAAATTGAACTATAGTTGATTTACAATGTTGTGTTAGTTTCAAGTGTATGGCAAAGTGATTCAGTTGTATATACGTATCTATGTATATTCTTTTTCATATTCTTTTCCATTATAGTTTACTTCAAGATATTGAATATATTTTCCTGTGTATAACAGTAGGTCCTTGTTGTTTATCTATTTTATATATAGTAGTTTGTATCTGCTAATCCCAAACTCCTGATTGATCCCTCCCCTGTTTCCCCTTTGGTAGCCATAAATTTCTTTGTCTGTGAGTCTGTCTCCGTTTTGTAAATAAGTTCATTGGTACCATTTTTTTAGATTCTACATGTAAGTGATATCATATGATATTTGTCTTTGATCAACTTACTTCACTTAGTATGATAATCTCTAGGTCCATCTATGTTGCTGCAAATGGTACTATTTCATTCTTTTTTATGGCTGAATAATATTCTGTTGTGTATATCTACCACATGTTTTTTATCCATTCATCTGTCAGTGGACATTTAGATTGCTTCCATATTTTGGCTATTGTAAATAGTGCTGCTGTGAACATTAGGGAGCATGTATCTTTTTGAATTATAGTTTTCACTGGCTATAGGCCCAGGAGTGGGATTGCTGAATCATATGGTAACTCTATTTTCAGTTTTTTAAGGAACCTCCGTATTGTTTTCCATAGTGGCTGCACCAATTTACATTCCCACCAACAGTTCCCTTTTCTCCTCACCCTCTCCATCATTTATTATGTGTAGACTTTTTGGTGATGGCCATTCTGACTGGTGTGAGGTGATACTTCATTGTAGTTTTGACTTGCATTTCTTTAATAATTCATGATGTTGAGCATTTTTCATGTGCCTGTTGGCCATCTGTATGTCTTATTTGGAGAAATGTCTATTTAGGTCTTCTGTCCATTTTTGATTCGGTTGTTTGTTTTTTTGTTATTGAGTTATATGAGCTGTTTGTATATTTTGGAAATTAAACCCTTGTTGGTTGCATCATTTGCAAACATTTTCTCCCAGTCCATATGTTGTCTTTTCATTTTGTCTATGGTTTCCTTTGCTGTGCAAAAACATATAAGTTTGATTAGGTCCTATTTATTTATCTTTGCTTTATTTCTATTGCCTTGGGAGAGTGACCTAAGAAAATATTGCTATGATTTATGTCAGAGAATGTTTTCACTATGTTCTCTTCTAGGAGTTTTATGGTGTCATGTCTTACCTTTAAGTCTTTAGGTCATTTTGAGTTTAATTTTGTGTATGGTGTGAGAGAGAGAGTGTTCTAACTTCATTGATTTACATGCAGCTGTCCAGCTTTTCCAACACCACCTGCTGAAGAGACTTTTTCTCCATTGTATATTCTGACTTCCTTTATCGAAGATTAATTGACCGTAGGTGTGTGGGTTTACTTCTGGGCTCTCTATTCTGTTCCATTGATCCATATGTCTGTTTTTGTGCCAATACCACACTGTTTTGATTACTGTAGCTTTGTAGTATTGTCTGAAGCCTGGAAGGGTTATGCCTCCCCTGCTTTGTTCTTTTTCCTCAGGATTGCTTTGGCAATTCTTGGTCTTTTGTGGTTCCATATAAATTTTAGGATTATTTGTTCTAGTTCTGTGAAAAATGTCATGGGTAATTTGATAGGGATTGCATTAAATCTGTAAATTGCTTTGGGTAGTATGGCCATTTTAACAGTATTAATTCTTCAAATCCAAGGGCATGGGATATCTTTCCATTTCTTTGAATTATCTTTAACTTCCATTATCAATGTTTTATAGTTCTTAGCATATAAGTCTTTCACTTCCTTGGTCAAGTTTATTCCTAAGTATTTTACTTTATTTTAGATGTGATTTTGAAGGGGAGATATATATATATATATATATATATTTTTTTTTTTACTTTCCCTTTCTGATAGTTCATTGTTAGTGTAAAGAAATGCAACATATTTCTGTATGTTTTTTCATATCCTGCTAAATTGCTGAATTCATTTATCAGTTCTAGTGGTTATTGTGTGGAGTCTTTAGGGTTTTCTATATATAGTATTGTGCCATCTGCATATAATAACAATTTTACCACTTCCCTCCCAATTTGGATACCTTTCATTTCTTTTCCTTGTCTGATTGCTGTGGCTAGGACTTCCAATACATTTTGAATAGAAGTGTTGAAAGTGGGCATCCTTGTCTTGTTCTAGAATTTAGCGGGAAGGCTTTTAGCTTTTCACCATTGAGTATTATGTTGGCTATGGGTTTGTCATAAATAGCTTTTATTATGCTGAGATATGTTCCCTCTGTACCCACTTTGGTATGAATTTTAATCATGAATGAATGTTGGATTTTATCAAATGCCTTTTCTGCATCTATTGAGATGATTATGAGGTTTTTGTCTTTTCTTTTGTTGATGTGGTGTATCATGTTGATTGATTTGTGTATGTTGAAACATCCTTATTATCCTGGGGTGAATCCAGTCTGATCATGGTGTATGTTTCTTTTTGTGTGTTGTTGAATTCAGTTTGCTAATATTTTGTTGAGGATTTTTGCATCTATATTCATCAAAGATATTAGCCTGTAATTTTATTTTTTGGTAGTGTCTTTGTCTGGTTTTGGTATCAGGTTGATGGTGGCTTCATAGAATGACAGTGGTTGTGTTCCCTCCTCTTCAAGTTTTGGAATAGTTTGAGAAGGATCAGTATAGTTCTTCTTTGTATGATTGGTAGAATTCCTCAGTGAAGCCACCTGGTCCTGGACTTTAGTTTGCAGGAGTTTTTTAAAATTACATAATCTGCATATATTTTATATAGTTAACATATTTAATAAAATTTGTGAGTAAATGTTATGAAGATATGTGACCAGAGTAATAACTACAGCTCTCCAAAGCCTCGTTTTAACTCTAAGTTGACATGACATTATTATTTCAAGGAGAATAACAGAATTAAATGTCTGGTGTAATAATTTATGAATATCTTGGTAAAATACTATTCTTTCCTTGATCTTTATATATCTAAACAGTATTCCAATATTCTAAACAATATTGATTTAGTATAATCAAAAATTATAATCACTAAAATCATCATTAGTACTCAAGACAATCAACTGAAAAACTCAGGATTTCTAAGAATCCATTAAAATTATATAAAACTGCCTTCCTACATGCCAGAAACAACCACTTAGAAACCATAATGGAAAAATATTTCAATTCATAATGACATCAATTATATGAAATACACGAGAATAACCTTAATAAGGGTAACCTATGGTTGGTTTTCCCCTTGAGAAAATTCTGATTTTACTCCTCACTGACTTCAGAGGAGGACTCAGTGATTGTTCATATACTCTCCATAGGAAATATACTCTTCAAAATATTTTTGAACTCGGTAGAATTTACTAAAAATATCATTGATTTTTGGGAGGAGGGTTTAGATGACTTTTTCCACAAAACCATACCCCTTGGGATGTCTGCACTCTTCTGTCCCTTTTTTGGTATATCAATTAAAGCAGGAGAGGTCTTCCTTTGACCCTTCCCTTTAAAATCTTGTAAACTAATAGGGTATGTAAATGGTTAAAAACATTTATATATAAAGAAGTTACAGAAACAGTAGAAGGGCCATTGCTTTTAATATATAGGTAGAAAAGGATATAAATAAATACATAGGAAATACAATGCTAATATTCTTATGAAAAATATTCAACCTTAAAAAAGAATTTCACATTAAAGAAATAATAAAACACGCCATTTCACTTAATAAATTGGTAAAAATTTAAAGGAAAAGATGAACACATTTGTTAACTTTCTGTGAGGTATATCTCATATCTTGGTGGTAGTCGAAATTGCTAGTATTCTAACAAGCAATTAGGCAATATTATCAAGAGTCTAAAATATAGCCCATCTCCTTGACTTACTTCAGAATCTCATGTCAGTTGAAATGTCCTCTTAACCTCCTTGACAACAGTTAAAATCTTACTATACCAGACAAAATTTTCTTCCTATGCCAGGTCTCTTGGTGGGTCAAAATCCCTAGTTAGTGCGATTGTCATTCCTTATGCAAAGACATGCGAGACCATTCACACTCTACTAGCAATAGATCCTATTTATTGAACAATTACTGTATTTTAGTATGTTTTCTGAGGGTTTCTCCACTTTTATCTCTTTTAATACTCATATAAGGTAGATACAGTTATTATTCTCATTTCATAGATGAGACAAAAAGTGGTTAACTAACTTTCTGAAGGTCATCCAGGCAATTTGACACCAGAGTTGAGCTTTAACCTCTGTGCTACACTGTCAGTAACAGGATGCCCAGCCTTAGCCTCACCTATCACTTTCCCCAAGCGTTCTACTCTTCACCCACACTAATTTTCTTTCCATACCCCAGATGTAACTGGCTCCTTGATTACTTCAGACATATGTTAATTATTCTACCTAGGGTCTTTATACTCATTCAACCACTCATAAAATTTATACTAAAAAGCTAGTACTAACATATTCCTCACGTTGTATTATTATGTTTTTGTTAATTATGAAAGAGACTTTTCATTGCCTACTCAATATCCTTCCTCCTCTTCTTAATAAAAAGATTCTTAGGTTTCCTTGAAGCTGCGTGTGACCATGTTTCTAAGTTCTCTCCAATGAGATGTAAGCTGTAGTTGTTGTAGGGGGCAGAGAGGAAAGTTCCTTAAATGGGGAGGGGGGTGGTCTTTTTGCCAGTGTCTTATTGCTGGAGCTTTAGCAGCCAGATTGTGACTCTGAGGGAAAAAGATAGCGAAGGGAAAAGATCCAAGAAGCCCAAGAACCTGGTGACTTCAGAAGCCACCATACAATCCCTGGGCTAATCACCCAATTTAGGTACACCTCTGTTATTAGGAGCTGGATGCAACTTCTCAGTGATACATTTGTCAAGGATAAAAACTGAATTTTACTTTTTTTTTTGGTATATATAATGTTACGATTTCAGGCCCTAGCATAATGTAGGCACCTCCCAAATATTTGTTCCATGTGTGAAATTTTTTGTATCATGAAAATGTAAGTAATATTATCATAAAATGCAATATAAGCAAACACTGGGGATTTATGACAATTTTTTCTCTTTAACTGGATCCTGTAATCACATTCAAGCAACCCTTTTTACATCATATGAAATATATGCATATACTTTTATTCACTTTTCTGTTTCATTTTTTACCATGTTTCTGGTGCTTTGATAAAATGGAGAACTGGGACAATATTGTACCTGGTTTAGGATAAGAATGTCTTTACATCTGAGCATAATGTTCAGGCTTGGGTGAAAGTGGAATTTATCCTGAATCATCTTGATAATTGCCTTAGCAGTCTATTCTAACAGAACTTATTTTGAATTTGGATGTGCTCTTGCTTTTAGAATATATGCTACATCCAGGGAAGGATTGTGTCAGGTAATCAGTATAGCATTGAAGAAAACTCCTTACTTTTGAAATGTTCAGTTAATATTTAGTTGATGGTACCAAACTGTTTCCTTTGTTATACTGTTTACAGAATCCAGGAGGAAAACATGAGATTATGTATTGCCCAAGTCAAGGGCACAAATCACTGATCTGAAGGGCAATAAGAGATTAGGCAAATAAAATAAGAATGCTATTTTAAAATGTAATATCCTGAAACATACCTGATTACATACTTATGATCCTAGATAGATTGAACCAATAAAATCCAAGAAGCATTTTATTTCCACAGTATATGTGTGCAGCAAACCCTAAGTGATCATTTTAAGAGGCTTATGGTGTCTGACCCGTTTCACTTTATCTCTGGCATTCTCCCATAAAGACATTGCAATAAAAATAGACACTCCTACTCAGAAGTTTATTCATTATTCCATGATGTTTGTGCATTTGAGTGTATTAATTGCTAACTTCTGTAAACCCATCTGATCTACCTTTTCAAAAAGAAACGATTAGAGGAACATTTAGCATAGATGCTCACCACCTCTTCTATTGAGAAATGCCATTTATTTCTTTTTTCTAGGCTCACCCTTTCCCCAACCCACCAGTAAATCTATCAAGGGGCTTGCATTACAGACTATTCTTTATGTTTTTTCTCTATTCTCTTTATCTTCATAAGAAATACTAAGAAGACTTTAAGGCCAGTAGCTTAATTATTTTTTCATTGTTCTCCTCTTTGATGTCTCAAACCTTTTTTTTTTTTTACATCTTTATTGGAGTATACTTGCTTTACAATGGTGTGTTAGTTTCTGCTTTATAACAAAGTGAATCAGTTATACATATACATATGTTCCCATATCTCTTCCCTCTTGCGTCTCCCTCCCTCCCACCCTCCCTATCCCACCCCTCCAGGCGGTCACAAAGCACCGAGCTGATCTCCCTGTGCTGTGCGGCTGCTTCCCACTAGCTATCTACCTTACGTTTGGTAGTGTATAAATGTCCATGCCTCTCTCTCGCTTTTCACAGCTTACCCTTCCCCCTCCCCATATCCTCAAGTCCATTCTCTATTAGGTCTGTGTCTTTATTCCTGTCTTAACCCTAGGTTCTTCATGACACTTTTTTTCTTAAATTCCATATATATGTGTTAGCACATGGTATTTGCCTTTCTCTTTCTGACTTACTTCACTCTGTATGACAGACTCTGGGTCTATCCACCTCATTACAAATAGCTCAATTTTGTTTCTTTTTATGGCTGAGTAATATTCCATTGTACACATGTGCCACATCTTCTTTTTTTTTTTTTAACATCTTTATTGGGGTATAATTGCTTTACAATGGTGTGTTAGTTTCTGCTTTATAACAAAGTGAATCAGTCATACATAAACATATGTTCCCATATGTCTTCCCTCTTGCGTCTCCCTCCCTCCCACTCTCCCTATCCCACCCCTCCAGGCTGTCACAAAGCACCGAGCCAATATCCCTGTGCCATGCGGCTGCTTCCCACTAGCTATCTACCTTACTACGTTTGTTAGTGTGTATATGCCCATGACTCTCTCTCGCCCTGTCACAGCTCACCCTTCCCCCCTCCCCATAACCTCAAGTCCGTTCTCTAGGAGGTCTGCGTCTTTATTCCTGCTTTACCCTTAGGTTCTTCATGACATTTTTTTTCTTAAATTCCATATATATGTGTTAGCATACGGTATTTGTCTTTTTCTTTCTGACTTACTTCACTCTGTATGACAGACTCTGGGTCTATCCACCTCATTACAAATAGCTCAATTTCGTTTCTTTTTATGGCTGAGTAATATTCCATTGTATATATGTGCCACATCTTCTTTATCCATTCATCCGATGATGGACACTTAGGTTGTTTCCATCTCCGGGCTATTGTAAATAGAGCTGCAATGAACATTTTGGTACATGACTCTTTTTGAATTATGGTTTTCTCAGGGTACATGCCCAGTAGTGGGATTGCTGGGTCATATGGTAGTTCTATTTGTAGTTTTTTAAGGAACCTCCATACTGTTCTCTATAGTGGCTGTACCAATTCACATTCCCACCAACAGTGCAAGAGGGTTCCCTTTTCTCCACACCCTCTCCAGCATTTATTTTTTCTAGATTTTTTGATGATGGCCATTCTGACTGGTGTGAGATGATATCTCATTGTAGTTTTGATTTGCATTTCTCTAATGATTAATGATGTTGAGCATTCTTTCATGTGTTTGTTGCCAGTCTGTATATCTTCTTTGGAGAAATGTCTATTTAGGTCTTCTGCCCATTTTTGGATTGGGTTGTTTGTTTTTCTGTTATTGAGCTACATGAGCTGCTTATAAATTTTGGACATTAATCCTTTGTCAGTTGCTTCATTTGCAAATATTTTCTCCCATTCTGAGGTTTGTCTTTTGGTCTTGTTTATGGTTTCCTTTGCTGTGCAAAAGCTTTGAAGTTTTATGAGGTCCCATTAGTTTATTTTTGTTTGCATTTTTATTTCTCTAGGAGGTGGGTCAAAAAGGATCTTGCTGTGATTTATGTCATAGAGTGTTCTGCCTATGTTTTTCTCTAAGAGTTTGATAGTTTCTGGCCTTACATTTAGGTCTTTAATCCATTTTGAGTTTATTTTTGTGTATGCTGTTAGGGAGTGATCTAATCTCATACTTTTACATGTACCTGTCCAGTTTTCCCAGCACCACTTATTGAAGAGGCTGTCTTTTCTCCACTGTACATTCCTGCCTCCTTTATTAAAGATAAGGTGACCATATGTGCGTGGGTTTATCTCTGGGCCTTCTATCGTGTTCCATTGATCTATCTTTCTGTTTTTGTGCCAGTACCATACTGTCTTGATTACTGTAGCTTTGTAGTATAGTCTGAAGTCAGGGAGGCTGATTCCTCCAGCTCCGTTTTCGTTCTCAAGATTGCTTTGGCTATTCAGGGTCTTTTGTGTTTCCATACAAATTGTGAAATTTTTTGTTCTAGTTCTGTGAAAAATGCCAGTGGTAGTTTGATAGGGATTGCATTGAATCTGTATATTGCTTTGGGTTGTAGAGTCATTTTCACAGTGTTGATTCTTCCAATCCAAGGACATGGTATATCCCTCCATCTATTTGTATCATCTTTAATTTCTTTCATCAGTGTCTTATAATTTTCTGCATATAGATCTCTTGTCTCTTAGGTAGGTTTATTCCTAGATATTTTATTCTTTTTGTTGCAATGGTAAATGGGAGTGTTTTCTTGATTTCACTTTCAGAGTTTTCATCATTAGTGTATAGGAATGCCAGAGATTTCTGTGCATTAATTTTGTATCCTGCTACTTTACCAAATTCATTGATTAGCTCTAGTAGTTTCCTGGTAGCATCTTTAGGATTCTCTATGTATAGTATCATGTCATCTGCAAACAGTGACAGCTTTACTTCTTTTCCGATTTGGATTCCTTTTATTTCCTTTTCTTCTCTGATTGCTGTGGCTAAAACTTCCAAAACTATGTTGAATAAGAGTGGTGAGAGTGGGCCACCTTGTCTTCTTCCTGATCTTCGTGGAAATGCTTTCAGTTTTTCACCATTGAGGATGATGTTGGCTGTGGTTTTGTCATATATGGCCTTTATTATGTTGTGGAAAGTTCCCTCTATGCCTACTTTCTGCAGGGTTTTTATCATAAATGGGTGTTGAATTTTGTCGAATGCTTTCTCTGCATCTACTGAGATGATCGTATGGTTTTTCTCATTCAATTTGCTAATATGGTGTATCACATTGATTGATTTATGTATATTAAAGAATCCTTGCATTCCTGGAATAAAGCTCACTTGATCATGGTGTATGATCCGTTTAATGTGCTGTTTGATTCTGTTTGCTGGTATTTTGTTGAGGATTTTTGCATCTATGTTCATCAGTGATATTGGCCTGCAGTTTTCTTTCTTTGTGACATCCTTGTCTGGTTTTGGTATCAGGGTGATGGTGGCCTCGTAGAATGAGTTTGGGAGTGTTCCTGCCTCTGCTATATTTTGGAAGACTTTGAGAAGGATAGGTGTTAGCTCTTCTCTAAATGTTTGATAGAATTCGCCTATGAAGCGATCTGGTCCTGGGCTTTTGTTTGTTGGAAGAGTTTTAATCACAGTTTCAATTTCAGTGCTTGTGATTGGCCTGTTCATATTTTCTTTTTCTTCCTGATTCAGTCTTGGCAGGTTGTGCATTTCTAAGAATTTGTCCATTTCTTCCAGGTTGTCCATTTCATTGGCATAGAGTTGCTTGTAGTACTCTCTCATGATCTTTTGTATTTCTGCAGTGTCAGTTTTACTTCTCCTTTTTCATTTCTAATTCTATTGATTTCAGTCTTCTCCCTTTTTTTCTTGATGAGTCTGGATAATGGTTTATCAATTTTGTTTATCTTCTCAAAGAACCAGCTTTTAGTTTTATTGATCTTTGCTATCGTTTCCTTTATTTCTTTTTTATTTATTTCTGATCTGATTTTTATGATTTCTTTCCTTTTGCTAAGTTTGGGGGTTTTTTGTTCTTCTCTCTCTAATTGCTTTAGGTACAAGGTTAGGTTGTTTATTCGAGATGTTTCCTGTTTCTTAAGATAGGATTGTATCATTATAAATTTCCCTCTTAGAACTGCTTTTGCTGTATCCCATAGGTTTTGGGTCGTCGTGTCTCCATTGTCATTTGTTTCTAGGTATTTTTTAATTTCCTCTTTGACTTCTTCAGTGATCACTTCTTTTTTAAGTAGTGTATTGTTTAGCCTTACAGATCTTTTCCTGTAATTGATATCTAGTCTCATAGCGTTGTGGTCAGAAAAGATACTTGATACAATTTAAATTTTCTTAAATTTACCAAGGCTTGATTTGTGACCCAAGATATGATCTATCCTGGAGAATGTTCCATGAGCACTTGAGAAAAATTCTGTATTCTGTTGTTTTTGGATGGAATGTCCTATAAATATTAAGTCCATCTTGTTTAATGTATCATTTAAAGCTTGTGTTTCCTTATTTATTTTCATTTTGGATGTTCTGTCCATTGGTGAAAGTGGGGTGTTAAAGTCCCCTACTATGAATGTGTTACTGTCGATTTCCCCTTTTACAGCTGTTTATTTGCCTTATGTATTGAGGTGCTCCTATGTTGGGTGCATAAATATTTGCAATTGTTACATCTTCTTCTTGGATCGATCCCTTGATCATTATGTAGTGTCCTTCTTTGTCTCTTCTAATAGTCTTTATTTTAAAGTCTATTTTGTCTTATATGAGAATTGCTACTCCAGCCCTCTTTTGGTTTCCATTTGCATGAAATATCTTTTTCCATCCCCTTACTTTCAGTCTGTATGTGTCTCTAGGTCTGAAGTGGGTCTCTTGTAGACAGCAAATATATGGGTCTTGTTTTTGTATCCATTCAGCCAATCTGTGTCTTTTGGTGGGAGCATTTAGTCCATTTACATTTAAGGTAATTATCGATATTTATGTTCCTATTCCCATTTTCTTAATTGTTTTGGGTTCGTTATTGTAGGTCTTTTCCTTCTCTTGTGTTTCTTGCCTAGTTCCTTTAGCAGTTGTTGTAAAGCTGGTTTTATGGTGCTGAACTCTCTCAGCTTTTGCTTGTCTGTAAAGGTTTTAATTTCTCCATCCAATCTGAATGAGATCCTTGCTGGGTAGAGTAATCTTGGTTGCAGGGTTTTCTCCTTCAACACTTTAAATATGTCCTGCCAGCCCCTTCTTGCTTGCTGAGTTTCTGCTGAAAGATCAGCTGTTAACCTTATGGGGATTCCCTTGTGTGTTATTTGTTGTTTTTCCCTTGCTGCCTTTAATATGTTTTCTTTGTATTTAATTTTTGACAGTTTGATTAATATGTGTCTTGGTGTATTTCTCCTTGGATTTATCCTGTATGGGACTCTCTGTGCTTCCTGGACTTGATTAACTATTTCCTTTCCCATATTAGGGAAGTTTTCAACTATAATCTCTTCAAATATTTTCTCAGTCCCTTTCTTTTTCTCTTCTTCTTCTGGAACCCCTGTAATTCGAATGTTGTTGCGTTTAATGTTGTCCGAGAAGTCTCTGAGAGTGTCCTCAGTTCTTTTCATTCTTTTTTCTTTATTCTGCTCTGTAGTAGTTATTTCCACTATTTTATCTTCCAGGTCACTTATCCATTCTTCTGCCTCAGTTATTCTGCTATTGATCCCATCTAGAGTATTTTTCATTTCATTTATTGTGTTGTTCATCGTTGTTTGTTTCATCTTTAGTTCTTCTAGGTCCGTGTTAAATGTTTCTTGCATTTTGTCTATTCTATTTCCAAGATTTTGGATCATCTTTTCTATCATTATTCTGAATTCTTTTTCAGGTAGACTGCCTATTTCCTCTTCATTTGTTAGGTCTTGTGGTTTTTATCTTGCTCCTTCATCTGCTGTGTGTTTTTCTGTCTTCTCAGTTTGCTTATCTTACTGTGTTTGGGGTCTCCTTTTTGCAGGCTGCAGGTTCCTAGTTCCCGTTGTTTTTGGCGTCTGTCCCCAGTGGCTAAGGTTGGTTCAGTGGGTTGTGTAGGCTTCCTGGTGGAGGGGAGTAGTGCCTGTGTTCTGGTGGATGAGGCTGGATCTTGTCTTTCTGGTGGGCAGGTCCACGTCTGGGGGTGTTTTTTCGGGTGTTTGTGGACTTATGACTTTAGGCAGCCTCTCTGCTAATGGGTGGGGTGTGTTCCTGTCTTGCTAGTTGTTTGGCATAGGATGTCCAACATTGTAGCTTGCTGGTCGTTGAGTGAAGCTGGGTACTGGTGTTGAGATGGAGATCTCTGGGAGATTTTCGCTATTTGATATGTGGAGCTGGGAGGTCTCTTGTGGACCAGTGTCCTGAACTCGGCTCTCCCACCTCAGAGGCACAGCACTGACTCCTGGCTGGAGCACCAAGATCCTTTCATCCGCACAGCTCAGAATAAAAGGGAGAAAAAGTAGAATGAAAGAATTAGTAGAAGAAAGAAAGAAAGGAAGGAAGGAAGAAAGGAGGGAGGGAGGGAGGAAGGAGGGAAGGAAGGAAAAAAAGAAAGAAAATAAAATAGAGTAAAATAAAATAAAGTAAGATAAAATATAATAAAGTTATTAAATAAAAAAATAATTATTAAGAGAAAAAAAAGAAAAAAATTGAAAACAAACAAAAACGGACAGATAGAACCCTAGGACAAATGGTGGAAACAAAGCTATACAGACAAAATCTCACACAGAAGCATACACATACACACTCGCAAAAAGAGGAAAAGGGGAAAAAATTATAAATCTTGCTCTCAAAGTCCACCTCCTTAATTCGGGATGATTCGTTGTCTATTCATGTATTCCACAGATGCAGGGTACATCAAGTTGATTGTGGAGCTTTAATCCCCCGCTTCTGAGGCTGCTGGGAGAGATTTCCCTTTCTCTTCTTTTTTCTCACAGCTCCCAGGGGCTCAGCTGTGGATTTGGCCCCGCCTCTGCGTGTAGGTCGCTGGAGGGCGTCTGTTCTTTGCTCAGACAGGACAGGGTTAAAGGAGCCGCTGATTCGGGGGCTCTGGCTCACTCAGGCCGGGGGGAGGGAGGTTTACGGAGTGCGGGGTGAGCCTGTGGCCGCAGAGGCTGGCGTGACATTGCACCAGCCTGAGGCGTGCCGTGCGTTCTCCCGGGGAAGTTGTCCCTGGATCCCGGGACCCTGGCAGTGGTGGGCTGCACAGGCTCCCCGGAAGGGGGGTGTGGATAGTGACCTGTGCTCGCACACAGGGTTCTTGGTGGCGACAGCAGCAGCCTTAGCATCTCATGCCCGTCTCTGGTGTCCGCGCTTTTAGCTGTGGCTCGCGGCTGTCTCTGGAGCTCCTTTAAGCAGCGCTCTTAATCCCCTCTCCTCACGCACCAGGAAACAAAGAGGGAAAAAAAAGTCTCTTGCGTCTTTGGCAGGTCCAGACTTTTCCCCGGACTCCCTCCCGGCTAGCCGTGGCGGACTAACCCCCTGCAGGCTGTGTTCACGCCGCCAACCCCAGTCCTCTTCCGGCGCTCCGACTGAAGCCTGAGCCTCAACTCCCAGGCCCGCCCACACTGGTGGGTGAGCAGAGAAGCCTCTGGGACTGGTGAGTGCCGAACGGCCCTGACCCTGTGTGCGGGAATCTCTCCACTTTGCCCTCCGCATCCCTGTTGCTGTGCTCTCCTCCGCGGCCCCGAAACTTTCCCCCTCCACCACCCGCAGTCTCCACCCGTGAAAGGGCTTCCTAGTGTGTGGAAACCTTCCACCTTCACAGCTCCCTCCCACTGGTGCAGGTCCCGTGCCTATTCTTTTGTCTCTGTTTTTTCTTTTGCCCTACCTAAGTACGTGGGGAGTTTCTTGCCTTTTGGGAGGTCTGAGGTCTTCTGCCAGCGTTCAGTAGGTCTGATGTCTCATACTTCAACTGTCAACCTTCAAAGTCATAATTTTTGAGCTGTATTTTGAGTTCTATTCCTCTTGCTATTAATGGCTAACCTAAGAAGGTATAGATATGTTGCCGCATTTTTCCAGTGTAAAATGTCTAATACAAGACACCCAGAGTTGCTTTCATAAACCGTGATGGGAGATGCTATCAGCGTTTGCAGTTGCTGTATAAAATGGGCAGTTTTGCTCTTCTTTATGAATTTGAGATCTCTCTCAGTCCAGGAGTAAAATGATAGGTAACTGAAATTTACTTTATTTCTGTTACTTCCCTGACTTCATTACAGAATTATGAAATCTCTTGATTTTCAGTTTTTGAGTGGTAAGAAGTTCTGAGGCTCTGTTTGAGTGGCAGTGTCCCTGTCCCCTGGGGAGTCCTTGCTGTGAGCACTATAGATCCTCTTTCCTTATTCATTCTATTTCTTCTCCTTTCTATGGATCCTGGTTTCTTCTGGAAACTTTGCCAGAGACACCGTGCCTTCCCAAGTACATGTCGACTCATTTCTCCATCATATTTAATTTCTTTATGCTAACAGTATCTGTGACTATCTATATACCTACCTAACAGCCATTTATATATGTTTATCTGTGAAACATGATAATTTTGATACCTATGAAATTCTAAACAGTAATATATATGCTTTATACACATTTTCTAATTTAATTTAATTCTCAAAAGAATCCCATAAGATACGTATTATGGCATTTTACCAAAGAAAAGTATATTTTTACTTATCTACTTAAAATAATAATAACCACAACAACAAGTTACTGAATTCCTAATGTGTAGTAGGCATTGTACTAGGAGCCTTACTTGTTTTTTTATGTGATTATTTATTGCCTTGTTTGAAACTAGATTTAAAGCAGCTTAATTTAACTATTCTTTAATTTTCATAGCAACTCTGAAAATGGAAATCTCATTTTAGAGATGAAAAGATCTTCTAATTTATTCATAAAGCTCTATTTATTCATTTTATATTTACGTAACAATCCATTAAATGGCACTTTTGGGGGAGCCTTTCCTGATTGCCTACCCTTTCCTTGTTTTGTTTATCATAGGCCCTTATAGTAGCTAGAAAATTTTATTTGTAACACTTGTTCCACTTTATATGTTTACTGGCTTTATAAATGTTATTCTCTATACAAAACTAGAAAATATGGCTGAATGAAAATAGAAAAAAAATTCTGCTCCCTCTTTCTAGAATACTCTTCCCCTTCTTTATTGTCTGGCGTCCTTGAGCTAAAGAGTCACTTATCGGGGAGCTTTCTGGTCCCTAGATTAAGTCTTTATTTTAAATGTTCCTTTAGCTCTGTATAATTCTCCCTCAAAGAATTTAGCAGTGTTTTGATTAAGTAATTCCTTTTTTTTATTTAAGACTTTATTTTTTTAGAGCAGTCTTAGGTTTACAGCAAAACTGGGGAGAAGGTGCAGACAGTTCTCACAAACTCCTGCCCACACACATTCACAGCCTACCCCACTATCAATATCTAGCACCATGGTGGTACATTTGTTACAATCAGGGAAATTACAGTGACGCATCATTATCCCCCAGAGTTCATACTTTACATTATGGCTCACTCTGCATGTTGTACATTCTATGGAAAAGTATATATGGCATGTATCCACCATTATAGTATCATACAGAGTATTCACACTGCTTTAAAAATCCTCTGTGCTCTGCCTGTTCATCCCTCCCCACCTGCACTCACGAATCTTTTTACTGTCTCCATAGTTCTGTCATTTCCAGGATGTCATATATTTGGAATCATACACTGTGTAGATTTTTCAGATTGACTTCTTTTACTTAATGTACATTTAAGTTTGCTCCATGTTTTTTCATGGCTTGATAGCTCATTTCTGTTTAGTGCTGAATAATATTCTATTGTCTGAATGTACCACAGTTTATTTTTCTATTTACCTTCTGAAGGACATCTTGGTTGCTTCCAAGTTTTGGCAATTATGAATAAAGTTGCCATAAATATCCATGTGCAGGTTTTTGTGTGGACATAAATTTCAATTCCTTAGTAATTATTTTTTAAAAAAATAAGTTCGCTCAACCAATATATATTTATTCCTGCCTTCTTATGTGCCAGGCACTGTGCTAGTTTCTGGGTGGGAGGTGTTTGCCTTCGTGTCTGCTCTCCCTGGAGAACATAGGCTCAATGAGGGTGGGCATCTGTTTAGTGTGTTCATCACTGTATTCAAGGATTCCTTGTTTTCTGACATAATTAGATGTATGAAAGACACACCTATATCAAAATGACTGAGACAGGTTGAAAGGAAAAGGACAAGCAAAGATGTAAGAGGCAAATGCAAAGCAAAAACAAACCAGGAGGTGGTATAATAATATCAGACCACATTGAGTCAAACACATAGTATCTTATAATGATAAAGGTATAGTCTTCAGTGAAAATCTGGTATCAACATTTATGTACTGTGCAGCAAAGCATCAAAATTTATATTTACTAAATAATGAACTTACAGAGAAACCTTCCTCAATTTTTGTATGTATATTTTTTCAGCTTCTTGCCACAAAATCCCTAGGTATAATAAGCCATGTGAAACACCTGCATCTGGCCATCGGCTCCTGAAATTCAGGTGGGTTCTTGGATACAACTCTTGAATATAGTGAGGAAGTTCATGGATTATGATAACATTGAAAAACTGGGGGATTTATTTTTCTTGAGTTAACAAACCCTGGTCGCTGCCCTAGTTCGTGGATTTTTTGTTGTTGTTGTTCTCTCCTGGTAATGCTCTATGTTGAAACCAAATCCATGTCCCCGTGACTCTGAAGTCTGTATTCCTTACACTCTGTGTGCTCTCCCCTCCACCCCAGCCTACCCATCTTTTATTTCCTCCTGTGTCTCTATGGGTTCATTAGGCCTTCAGTGGCAACAAATAGAAGAAGCTAAATAAAGGGACACAAAGGCAAAGGAGCCCTTATTTTAAAATATTGAAGTTAAATTATTTGAAAACTGGATTTTAAAAAATATCCAGTTAAGCTCTCATTTAAATGTAAAGGTATAATAAATATATTCTCATGTGTATAAGAATCAGAAAATGTATCACACAAAGACATTCTTTGTGAATGTAGTAGAGAGGTTGTACTCCTAATACAAATGAGAAATAAATACAGGAGGTAGCAATAAGTGGAAAGTAAGAAGGTGAGTGAATATCTTACTAAGTGCTAGTTTTATCTTTTTTTAAAAAAAGCATGACAAATGAAGCAGACAAAATAATATCTGAACAATACAGAATTAAAAATCTAGACATGCTATTTTGGAATGGAAATGAAGGAGGAGACCAAGAATGTGTCTATTTTAGGGGAGCGAGGTGAAGTATAGATGTGTCTAAGAAATTATTAGAGACAGATAAACATAATATGAATGAGCAATGAACAGAAGAAGAGAAAGTGAATATCTGATTTTAAGGCTGGAAGAAATTTTGTACTTGCTAATAGAAAGAAGAAATAAAAATTAAAAAAATATAGAATGACTAAAAATATGAAATGGAGAAAAACATTCTAATATAACAGTAAATGGATAAAATTTACTAATGAAACATAGAAGCAGTGATTGGATTAAAATATATGATATATGATAAATAAGGCACCACAAGGAAAGGATAGACAGCAGGTGTTCAGGAAATTAGTTCATTAAATGCAGAAAACTAAAGCTGGATTCCTAATAATACTATATACATAGGTGGACACCAAATAAATTAAAGATCTAAATGGGAAGGTTAAGCCATAAAACAAAGAATAAAATGTTGGAGGATATCTTTGTGACTTAGGGATTAACAAAAATAATTTTTCATATAAGACTGAAAAATAAGAAGCCAAAAATTAAAAAAGAAAAAAATAGGGAGAGAGAAATGTGACAATATCAAAATGAAGGATTCCTGCTGAATGAAGGATACAATAAACGAAGTTCACATATTGGGCAAAGATGTTTGAAACATCTAAAACCTGCAAGGAATTCATACCTACAATAGAAAAGAAAACTGGAAATCCCCAAGAAAAAGACATAAAATTCATAGCAAAAGGAACAGAAGGTGTACACAATTTCACAGACAAGAAAACTCAGAAATTTAACACGTGTTTGAAGAAATGCTCAATATCAATTGTTATCAGAGAAATGTTAATTAGAACAAAACTGAGATGACACCTGATACTCAACAGCATATGGGATATTAGAAAAGGAAAGCAGCAAGTTTTAATGTGTAGAGAGCAACTCTCGTGATCTGTGGTGGGAGGGCCATTCTGCAGGGCAGTTTTGTAGCATTTGGTAAGATTGTGCTGGGTACACCTAACAACCCAGTGACTATCCCAGAGAAACTCTCCCCCCTTGACCCCAAGGTGATATGTCAAAAAATCTTCAGCTTTCTTTGATGGAATGTTGGATTCATCAGTAGGAGAATGGATAAGTAAAAGTGGCATGTTAATACATGTGATAGAACCATATGTGCATAAAAAATAAGCTAGATGTAGAGATTAAAAATCTGAGTAGAAGAATGTTAATAGGACAAAAATAAGAAGGAGAACGTGATTTATGTGATTTACAGCATAATGCCATTTGTGTAGTTTAAACACATACGCACAAAAAACAGGACCTATTTTACAAGAATATGTGTATTTGAAGAAATACAGTAAGCATACTTAATAGGAGCCTAGAAAGGCAGGGTAACAGAAGCAGGATCTTGGTATAAAGGGGAAAAATAACCAAGAGAAGGTCTTGGACAGACTGATGTCCCAAGAGGAGAGAGGGCAAGAGATGGAGAGAGCAAAGGAAGAAAACTGGCTGAAGGGAAGCAAAATGGGTGGGAATCTAGATCTCCAGCTCCTTCTGCACCTGCGACAGTTCTTTTTCTTGTGCTCTTTTATGGGGCTCCTGAGTACGATTTCACTTTAAAAAATTTCTGGTGCTAAAAATCTGTTTTAAAGACAGGGACCTAGGTGGATAAAGTTCTGTGCTTAGAAGCAGGTGCGTTAAATTCCACAACATGCCCCAACACAGCCTGCGTGCCTTAGGGTAAAACGCTGAAACCCGGCTTTGTTTCCCCACCTGTAAAGTGAGAGTAAAACACCTCTGTTTTTCTTAATCTCTCAAGATTGTTATGATAAGGAAAAAGAATCCGATGACCCTTGAAATTATATCTAAAATCAATGAGTCATGCAAGAAAATACCTGTTGCTGTGCTGTATTAATGGATAGGATTGTTCTTGCCCAGAGGTTTCTCTGTAGCATCTGTGAGCAGTAAAAAATTGCATGGGATTAGGCTTAGAAATATGCCCATGGAAATCTCTGCGCTCAGCCCTGAATCCCCTCCTAACCCCACCCC
This sequence comes from Tursiops truncatus, assembly GCF_011762595.2. Lineage (NCBI taxonomy): Eukaryota > Metazoa > Chordata > Mammalia > Artiodactyla > Delphinidae > Tursiops > Tursiops truncatus. Next base: position 79,738,138 of record NC_047035.1, on the reverse strand, counting down.
AAGTGAGAAATGAGATGAGGCCCTCAGATATTTTGTCAGTCAGGTACTCCCTTATTGGAAGCAGGTCTAGGCTAGGTTCCCTTAGCGCTGAATGAATGGTCTGATTTATAAAATGCCTTATGTCTGTTGTTTCCCTTCTCTTTTTCTGATTTATCTCTTTAATTAACCCAGTGATTCTCAAACTTTTTGTCCCAGTGACATTTTACACTCTTAAAAATTATTGAAAACTCCACAGAGCTTTGACTTTTGCAGGTTATATCTATTGATATTTACTACATTAGATATTACAACTGAGAAGTTAAAACATATTTATTCATTAAATCATTTAAAAATAACAACAAACCCATGGTAATTAACATAAAAACATTTCCAAAGCAAATAACAATATATTCCAAAATAAATAATGTTTTCCAAAAGCAAAAAAAGAACTTAGAATAGTGGTATTGTTTTTATAGTTTTACAAATCTCCTTAGATTCTTACAACTGCTACCAGAAGAATATGTTCAGTGAAATGTTGAGTTTAGGTATCAAATAATGTCTCAGAAAATTTTATAGCCTGGAATATACAACTTCTACAGTTGGAAGATAGCCTAACAGTAGCACTTTCTATTTTAAACCTAATGAAGGAATCCAGGAAAATTTGACTTCAAAATATTTGTCTCACAAATGACTTTTATAAGGAACATTGAACCTGTCTGGAAAACATTATGCTGAACTATATGAAATTGTTAATATTTGACCATCTTTTAAACCTATAAAAGCAGAAGTGTCATATGGGTTTTACTGATATGGATAGGAGAGTAAAGCCTATTTGTGTTCTCTTTTATAATAAGTTTATTTATTTATTTTTGGCTGCATTGGGTCTTCGTTGCTGCACGCAGGCTTTCTCTAGTTGGGGTGAGCGGGGGCTACTCTTTGTTGCGGTGTGTGGGCTTCTCGTTGCGGTGGCTTCTCTTGTTGCGGAGCACAGGCTCTAGGACCATGGGCTTCAGTAGTTGTGGCTCAAGGGCTCTAGAGTGCAGGCTCAGTAGTTGTGGTACACGGGCTTTGTTGCTCCGCGGCATGTGGGATCTTCCCAGACCAGGGCTCGAACCCGTGTCCCCTGCATTGGCAGGCGGATCCCTAACCACTGCGCCTATTTGTGTTCTTTTTAAAAAATATTAAGGAGAATATTTACCTTCTCTAAGGCGGAATTTAGGTCATACTTTAACAAGAAGAGTCATCTTAGAGCAGGTTTCTGGAAAAGTTTGAAGGTATGGTTTATGGGATGAGTCTTGACTAATGATGGAAGATTCAAGACGGTCTAGAAATTTATGATGAATTCATCAGTTATCACCTCTGTTTTTGACTCCAGTACATAACATTTTGTTTGAGATGAAAACTGATTCAATTTTTTTTGGAAATCAAAATACTAGCCGTCAGGGGCAGGGTGACTAGTACAAATCTTAAAATTGTTCATTTTTATTATTACTGATCAGTCGTATTAGAACTCACCATGATAATAACAGTATAGTAATAATACTTTTCTTTGAATAAGAAGCAAGAATATATTTATAAGTTTGTCCATTCAAAACACTTACTGTGATAAACGTATCTAATATTTAATCATATATGTCCATGTAGTGATATTTTTTACTTACAATGTATTCCTTCTTAGACCAAAGCCCATCCTATCAAACTCAAGAGTTATGTAAAGATATTTCTTGGCATTGATGCTTCATATTTTAAAATACAAATAGTTACTGTGTTCTGATATTCTAATGTGCTACAACCAAAGGAATCACTTTTTAATTTATGATGAATATAAATTTTAATCATTATTTGTTTCCCTGAACTGTGTACTAGTTATAAATTATTTGAAAGACAGTGTGAAATGTCAACAAATCTTACATGACAGTGTAGCTCATTTAGTGTCTTAAATCAAGTGTTTTGCACTGGGAGCTAGGCAACCAGGATTTTTAGCCAAAATAAGGCATAGGAAAATGCAGAAAGGCTTTCTCTTTTTCCTGACATCATTGTACAGAAAATTCAAAGTGTTTCTGTCCTCACTACTCAGTTTTGTACGTATCCAGGTCTGTGGCTAGTTAAGATAAGATACCTGCATTTATTGAGTACCTTATCAAAGATTGCTCAAAGCATTCTACCGTATTCTACCAGAATGTCCATAAAGTAGAGGAACTCCTAAATAAATATAGGACAGTAGGAATGGAAGTAGTATAATACAGATTATAATTTTCAGTGGAGAAGTTAGGTTCAGGAAAAATAAACACCATTTAGTTACTGGCATTAAGGAAGCAATACATGTCCAAAAAGGAGAGAGCAGAATTGTGGCAGTGTCTGCTACAACCTGGTGTTCCCAAATCCTGTGTCCCACTTACTGTCCTATCCAGTGTGCATCCTATTCACCAGGCCACCTCTCTGATACATCTAGGGAAGAGCGGAACAGAGACATTGATGCTGGCTGTGGAATGGGCTCTGTGAATTTGTCAAAGAATAAGTCAAAGAGAAGTGAGCCTCTTCTCTGATTATTAAGTCATGTTCCTTTTCCTTCAGAAAATAAAGCAAAGGTTTCAATGTACTCAGGGAAAAGAACAGAAATCAAGTAATTGCTAGGTTTTCTTTAGCTTATTATTTTGGGGAAGAACTAACCCTAATTCTTCTAACTTCTTCTCCTAAGCCATGTTTTTGTCCAAACCATTTTTGAATTTCTGTTTTCTGACCCCTGTGTTTTCTATATTGTGCCTATGGCATTCAGAAGCCAAACACAGTATTTGAAAGAGTATTAACTAATGCTGAGTCAAACAATGGAGGGTGGATAAAGCCATATTACTGTTTATATGTACATCCCATGGTGCATATGAGATATCGGAACCAGCTAGGAAGAGTCCACTTAACACCGTTTTCTTCCTGCTCCAATAGCAGCTCCTTTCTTTTCTTAGTTACTGTCCTCTGTCTGATTGAGAGATATATTAGACAAAAGCATCATGGATGGAACTGAATGTTTTTTGAGAAATATATAATGTAGTGTATGTGATAGAAAACCACCAAAATTGTATTCTGGGGTGTGCATGATAGGAAATTAGACCAGATGCTAAAATGTATGTTGGGAAAGAATAGCACATTTTTATTTCTAGCTGTTAAATCAATGTGGCATAATATCATTTTTTTGCTTTTCAAAAGATAGGCAAATCTGTAATCTTGGGCCCAGAAATTAGGGAGAGGCACAGAGGTATTTTACAAGTACTGCCATTTATCAAGTAAGTACTAGTTTCCTCTAAAAGCCTCTGCTAAGATTCTCTCTCTCTCTCTCTCTAAATATTATAAAGGAGAAAAGGGTTGGGGTAACACTGTTAAAATTATATATATTATACCTTATCTGTAGTTCTGACCCATCTTTCTTTCACCTGTCTCCTAAACTAAGCCTGATAGGGCAGGCCGACTGAGTAGTGCGGGACTGCCTAAGTACTTATTCTCATAAGGAGCTAATAAGGACTCATATGTAGAGAAATGACCATTTATTTGGGATCTGGGACAAGGCTTTGCTAAATATTTTATGTAGGAGTCTTGTTTACCATTTTGGTTCTTTTGATGTCACTGATTGTGTGAAATTGTTACTTAGGTCATAAACCCATAGAAATGTTATGGCAGGCAGGTATATTGCCCTTAATAAGAGGCTTGATTCAGAGTAACTATTACCAAGGCCAGCAATACTGTACAGGTTTCCACACTTCAGAGAGCAGTTGTTCTCAGAAATTCCCTTCCAAAACACATTGGGTCTCACTATCTTGGCATGCTCATGAGCTGTTGTCTTACAGTATCTCAGTAATGGGACAGCTCTATTCTATAAATAGCTTCAGATAATAACTTCATAAACACAATGCAATTATACAAATAAGATTTAAAACTACTTTGAAAAAGACAGGTTTGAACTAATTTGATTAAAGTCATAAATTATTGTTTATCTATTTCCTTGTTACCATTCATGGTTTGACACTTGTGGAGTACACTGATGTTAATATAATGCATTAGGAAGAATTCCCCTCCTGAGAGCCAGTGTAGCTTAGCAAAGTGATATTTAATGTTTTCTATGATATTTATTTAACTAAAATGGCTGATTAGATGTTAAACAGAATAGAGGTTAATGATCTTTGTTATTGGTATTATAAAAAATTTTTAAAAAGAATAAAATAGGGTTAATGATGTATGCCATTATTGTTATTATGGGGATTAAAAACATGCAGTTGTTGGCTGCTGTGAAAAAATAGGCACCAAGCTGTGAGTAATTAGCAAAAGTATATTATCTTCTAACCTTACAATTAATTACTTCGTTTGGCTGTATTACTTTTTAATGATGGTCTTCATTGGCTTCATGTAAATATATAAATCTGTACATAATTTTAAATCTAAGTGATAAAAGCAAACTCTTGATGATTTTCTACATCTGAGAAGGAACCAATGCAATCTATAGCCAATATTAAAGACAATACCTGGGAAGAGATGACAGAACCAACAACTTCTAGACATGGTGAAGTCAGGGGAGACCTACTGGAAGAAGCTTTGGAGATATTAGTTTTGGGAACAATCAAAACTTCTGACCCTTTGACCACCTCCACCAACCCAGGAATGCTCTTTTGTTCTTTAGATTGTTCAATAAAAAGACTTTTGTTTTTCTTTTCCATATGCATTATTTTTAGGGTTGCCAGATTTAGGAAATAAAAGTACCGGGTGCCCAGCTACATTTAAATTTTAGATAAACTATGAATAATATTTTAATATAAGTGCTTCCATGGAATATTTGAGACCTACTTATACTAAAAAATTATTTATTATTTGCGTGAAATTCAAATTTAACTGGGAATCCTGTGTTTTACCTGGTAACCCTAATTATTTTAAGCTTCCTGGATTTTATTGCACTAGCATTGGTTAATAAATTCACACATTAGATTTGAAATGAAATATCCTCAAAGGCATAAAAATGCAAGTATTCTTCCTTTGCAGTTTAATTCAAACTTGTAATGTTTTTCTAAACTAAACCACCCTTTTTGTATACAGAATTCACAAGAACATTTACATCTGTTTATAGAGCGTGTTTCTATATTGTTGGCCTACATACATTTCTAAATAAGGGTGCCTTTTCCTAAGTTCTTTATGTCACTGTTATCATAGCTAGAAATTCTATGCTAGAGGAGTATGATTGAGTGGAGTAAACAAGGGTGGATACCATACAATAGTGAAAAGTGTGTTAAAGGTTATTTACCTGTTGCTGACTCTGGTCATCCTTCGACATTCCCTCTGGCCTGCATCCCTATTCCTGGTAACAATACAAGTAGTGTTCAAAGAATTATAGATTTCTAATTGCTTTTGGGGGAGATTACTAATACATAGTCTTTCTATTCTTTTCTCAAAGAACTAATGAGAGATCTGCTAAGGCAGGTTGGGATATTTGGGTTCTGATGATGTTTACAAAGCTAATTTTTTTTTTTTTTTTTTTTTTTCGGTACGCGGGCCTCTCACTGTTGTGGCCTCTCCCGCTGCGGAGCACAGGCTCCGGACGCGCAGGCTCAGCGGCCATGACTCAGGGGCCCAGCCGCTCCGCGGTATGTGGGATCTTCCCGGACCGGGGCACGAACCCATGTCCCCTGCATCGGCAGGCGGACTCTCAACCACTGCGCCACCAGGGAAGCCCTACAAAGCTAATTTTTAAAGTTAGTTTGCCAAAGTAAATATTTTACATCATTGCATTATTATGTGCTCAGTGTCCAGAGAGGAACATTTTGGGGGGTAAATATGCTTGATTTAGTCCTCTTAAGTTGTTTGTTGGATTTTGAATGTTTGCTTCTAATTATATGTTATTCTAGTGGGATGGACATATAGGCTGTCTGAGTTTGTCTTTTTTTCTTAATTTGTTAGACTCCGTATCTTTGGAGGAAATGGAGAAATGAATTTATCCTTGATCTTGATCCAATTTGGATGTAGACCAACAAAGGTGTGAGCTCTTAGGAGGCATAATCATTTATTTTTGTGTTGCTATCAGAGAAGAGTGTTGTGTAAAAAGAATCCATGCATCTCTAATATTTATACATGAGTTAAACATGTTGACTTCTATCCTTATGTTTCAATTGACATTTGTTTACAGGCAAGTTTTCTTAAACTTGTTGATATATTTTGTATTCATATTGAGACATGAAAAACTCAAAGTCTTTGTGTTAATTCATTCAATCAAAATTTAATTTTTACTTAATACCTTTTAGTCATTGAATGCTGTGTGGTCGAAGAGCTACACCTAGGTCAAACCACATGAAATTGATAATGTTAGTCTGGTTTTTTTTTGGGTTTTTTTTTGTTTTTTTGTGGTATGCGGGCCTCTCACTGTTGTGGCCTCTCCCGTTGCGGAGCCACAGGCTCCGGACACGCAGGCTCAGCGGCCATGGCTCACGGGCCCAGCCGCTCCGCGGCATGTGGGATCTTCCCCTCCGCGGCATATGGGATCTTCCCGGACCAGGGCACGAACCCGTGTCGCCTGCGCAGGCGGACTCTGAACCACTGCGCCACCAGGGAAGCCCCTTAGTCTGTTTTTTATCAACAAAAATGATAATTCATATGGTACATTCAAATATAAGTTCTTTTGTCTTCTCTTTAGAAGCTTGGGATATCAGCAGTATAATATGTGGTAATATATGGAAAATTGTAGTTGTGTAGGTCAATGCTTTTCACATTTTTGTCATCCATATGAGTACCATTTGTCTACTTAATTTTTTTCAATGACTCACTTTTTAAGACTTAAATAAATTAAATGATTTTAAGAAGTACTACTCATTAAAGCATGCTAGTTTAAAATGCTAGCTATGAATTTTCTAGTAGCTCTCATGTTTATCAGTGTACCACAAAATTCTCCTTACCTGAGTGAGTCATGTATCATACCTTGAAAAACCACCAGTACTGACAGAAAATGCTACAGGAGTTCTGCTACATTGGTCGTTTTTTAACGTTTCTGGAAATTAAGGCAGAGGTATAGGCCACCAAAGAGAAATTTCTGTTTTTAATAATACATAAATCTGAAAGAAAAATAGAGATGACAAATCTCCCCTAAATTTTATATTACATTATAAGATATATTAGGTTGAAACATAAGAAATCAGCATTCGTATCGATCAAAAATGTTTGCATGTTGGCAATTTTATATAGTTTAATCTAGTATGTAATGGAAAGTATTCCTTTCGCTGAGGAAAATTAAACCAACATTATAGTTGGATTTTCTTTGAAGAGGTGCAATATATTTCTCAGAAAGGGTTTCCTACTGTGCATTGCCACAGGTAGCTTGTTGAAGGAACTCATTCCCTGGGCCATTTCACAGTAGTATTTGCAGTGACCTTTTATATAAGGCAAGTGAAACCTATGCAGGTTGTAGTGGGACTAGATGAAGTAGCAGACCTGCTTATGTTTACAAATATTCTACTCTGATTAGGTGAGACATCTACAAAGAAGATCACCTCTTAACAGATAGATCATTTGCCTCCTATCCACAGCCAGTCAAGTGGATAGAAGTATATCAACATAGCTGGGAGCAATCATCATCTTGCTAAGTATATGGAAGGCAGACAGGCATGAGATATGCGCACATGAATTGTCCTCTTTCAAAGGTCAAATCACTACATTGCTAGTGTATGCTTGAATGCAGAATGCACAGATGTCCTGAGTTTAATTTTTCTGGTGTCACAATTTGGATCCTATAATATGTAGTGACACTGGAAGATAGTAAGAAAATAAGAGATTTCAGTAGCATGAAAAAGATTTTGCTACCTTCTGCAAAGCCAAAATAGCTATGAAAACATGCCTAATTATTTTTATACAATTTTTTCTCTTCAACAGGTGTTTGTCATTATTTCTCTTTTTAAACAGAGGACTTTTTTTTTGAAATTGAGCTACAATTATGAATACAATGATCTAAATGAAAGACTTTATACAGAGAGAAATTCATGTAGTGTTAGCCATATAAAATAATTAATTCACATTTGGTAAAGATACTGTTTCACTATATTCTATAATTCTCTTTTGGGGAATGATACTCAGGATATTTTCCCAGTGAGAAGACATAATTCTGGTTGCAGAAGTAGAAGAGGTGAAATAAGATGTGCTAAACGAAGTATAGAATTTAAATTGTTGAACCCATAGAAAGTGTCCAATAATAATTGCTTTATTTAAATACATACTCCAAGATTATTTGAAAGTGATAAAGTCAACTTTAATAATTTATCTATTTTTATTAAAAGCAACTTTCTAAAAGTTTCTTTTTTTAAAATTTAGGTACAGCTCAATCAGAGACAACATTCTGAACAACTTAAATCCATTTGTGTATAAAGAATACAAATGACTAATATTAGATATTTTCTACAGGTTCTATTCTGGATTAATACACACACAAAAATTTTAGTATAAAATAACTGAGTAGGGGGTTCTTAACTATTGTACCTAATAATTCTTGAGTATAATATTTTCAGTTATTACCTTAACTTATAGTCTTTGAATTATTAAAAAATTTTAACCCATATATGATTGTGAAAATAAATCTCTGATTTGAAAGAATGATTTGCTATTTCTTGCATATTTTGTAACATGATGTATCACTGAGGAATGCTTCTTTCATAAGTACATGTAGAATGAAAACATGGCAGTTGTACATTCAGTTGTTAAATGAAGTTTTATGAGAAAATATTGGTATCTATACTAAGCCTGTGTTACTGAATATATCCTGTTAGAAGTTTATGTGAATAATTTTTGAATGGAACATCTATAGTTATCAAAATATTTAAGCAAAAGGAGCTGAGGTATCTTTGCTAATTATTACAAGATTTCTACAGAGTATCAGTTTTCTTGGAAATATTACAATTCTGTTTTCCATGTCCTGTTAGATGAAAGTACAGGTGCTTTATGGCTTGATTACTCATCTATAAATTCTATTTCAATAGATATTAACAATGTAGAATTGTGTATTTAAAATATCATGATCATTTAGTAGTTTAAAAAAATCTGAGGTTTTAGGCACTGATAAATTTTCGTTCCTATTTATTTATTAAAATGCATTAAAATTCTGTTATAATGGTTATGGGAATATAATGAAAATAAACATGTTTTGGTAGAAATGTATTTATTGTTCTAGTTTAATGAAAAATTGTAATTTATGACATTTATGAAGGGGTGGTAGTGGAAGGACAACATTAGCAAGTAATTTTTTTTCAATCATTCTTACAAATGATTTTGAAAACATTAGGTTAAATATAAAATTTAGAAGGAAAAATGTGCACTACCTCTACCCGCATTAGCCATGAGTTCCTTTGGCTAAGGTCTTATTATTGTTTTCATTCCTGTGTTAGATAATGATTGCATAATTTTCAAAATATCCAGAATATTAATGCATAACAAACACAAATATGTTTAAAAATGTTTGAGAAGGTTATATATTCTTCACAGGATGGAAATGGGTTAGCAAATCATTCTTTCAAATCAGAGATTTATTTTCACATTATATATTTAAAGCTGTAACTCAGGGTCTCTGCTTGTTTTGCTTTCTTCCATTATCAGCAATAATCTTAAAAATCTTTAACCTTTCACAGTACAGGTTCAGTATTAGCTGTCAGATACCATGTTTCACAGGTTAATTTTTCTATTAATTTTTGAACTTTTGTCAGCAGTCATGACATAATAACTCTTTAATTTCTTCAATGAAGTGCAATGTCAGAAAAAATTATTTCTTGTTTGGATTTGTGTTTCGTAGCACCATGCCCAATATAGTAAATTCTCATATATGATACTGGAATCATACTTGGTATATAACAGTTATTGAGTGTATGTAAGTTAGAATGCAGGGTTCATCCTGCCTGGTTTTATTTTTATTTATCACAAATCTTGTATGTCTATGCCATATTTGCCCCCTTCTGTTTAATTATTAGGTAGAAAACAATCTTGACAGCAAATAGTACATAAAATAGTATAAGTTAAATTTAAGGCAGTTTAGGTACAGGTAAGTAGTTAATATACTTTTTCAACACAATTAAATTTATAAATCTGATTCTATGTGTATATGTGAATATAAAGCTATCATATGGAAAAATATTGTCTTGAAGATAAAAGCTTCACCTCTATCATGTGCATTGATGAAGAAAATATTAATCTTTATAAATAGCAAACTTTAGAGTTACTAGTTATTTTATTATGAAAATAATATAGAAATGAATTTAATTAAGTTTGGATGTCAGCAGCACAATATTTTCAGAAAAGAAGTAGTTTCTAAGGTTAACTTAAGAATATAGTAGAGTTATATAAAATAATTTTTCAAGAATAGAAAAAGAAATATGGGACTCCCATTTTTGGCATTATGAAGCACAGGAAGCTTAGAAATTTCATTTGTATATAATATCTTGTGGTTTGGAACGGTGTCTTTGAAAGAGATTATGTGTTTAGAAACTTATATAATTTTTTTTGAAGGCTATGTAATTTTATTATTTTATTTATTTATTTTTTTAACATCTTTATTAGAGTATAATTGCTTTACAATGGTGTGTTAGTTTATGCTGTATGACAAAGTGAATCAGCTATATGCATACGTATATCCCCATATCTCCTCCCTTTTGCATCTCCCTCCCACCCCTCTGGGTGGACACAAAGCACCAAGCTGATCTCCCTGTGCTATGCGGCTGCTTCCCACTAGCTATCTGTTTTACATTTGGTAGGGTATATATGTCAATGTTACTCTCTCACTTCGTCCCAGCTTACCCTTCCCCCTCCCCATATCCTCAAGTCCATTCTCTAGTAGGTCTGTGTCTTTATTCCCGTCTTACCCCTAGGTTCTTCATGACCTTTTTTTTTTTATTAGATTCCATAAATATGTGTTAGCATACGGTATTTGTTTTTCTCTTTCTGACTTACTTCACTCTGTATGACAGACAGACAGGTCCATCCACCTCACTACAAATCTCTCAATTTCGTTTCTTTTTATGGCTGAGTAATATTCCATTGTATATATGTGCCACATCTTCTTTATCCATTATTCATCTGTTGATGGACACTTAGGTTGCTTCCATGTCCTGGCTATTGTAAATAGAGCTGCAATGAACATTTTGGTACATGACTCTTTTTGAATTATGGTTTTCTCAGGGTATATGCCAGGTGGTGGGATTGCTGGGTCTTATGGTAGTTCTATTTTTAGTTTCTAAAGGAACCTCCACATTGTTCTCCATAGTGGCTGTATCAATTTATGTTCCCACCAACAGTGCAAGAGGGTTCCCTTTTCTCCACACACTCTCCAGCACTTACTGTTTGTAGATTTTTTGATGATGGCCATTCTGACTGCTGTGAGGTGATACCTCATTGTAGTTTTGATTTGCATTTCTCTAATAATTAGTAATGCTGAGCATCCTTTCATGTGATTGTTGGCAATCTGTATATCTTCTTTGGAGAAATGTGTATTTATGTCTTCTGCCCATTTTTGGATTGGGTTGTTGGTTTTTCTGACATTGAGCTGCAAGGGCTGCTTGTATATTTTGGAGATTAATCCTTTGTCAGTTGATTCGTTTGCAAATATTTTCTCCCATTCTCAGGGTTGTCTTTTGGTCTTGTTTATGGTTTCCTTTGCTGTGCAAAAGCTTTTAAGTTTCATTAGGTCCTATTAGTTTATTTTTGTTTTCATTTCCATTTCTCTAGGAGGTGCATCAAAAAGGATATTGCTGTAATTTATGTCATAGAGTGTTCTGCCTGTGTTTTCCTCTAAGAGTTTGATAGTGTCTGGCCTTATATTTAGGTCTTTAATCCATTTTGAGTTAATTTTTGTGTATGCTGTTAGGGAGTGTTCTAATTCCATTCTTTTACATGTAGCTATCCAGTTTTCCCAGAACCACTTATTGTAGAGGCTGTCTTTTCTCCATTGTATATTCTTGCCTCCTTTATCAAAGATAAGGAGACCATATGTATGTGGGTTTATCTCTGGGCTTTCTATCCTGTTCCATTGATCTATATTTCTGTTTTTGTGCCAGTACCATATTGTCTTGATTACTGTAGCTTTGTAGTATAGTCTGAAGTTCAGAGGCCTTATACCTCTAGTTCTGTTTTTCTTTCTCAAGATTGCTTTGGCTATTCCGGGTATTTTGTGTTGCCATACAAATTGTGAAATTTTTTGTTCTAGTTCTGTGAAAAAAGCCACTGGTAGTTTCATAGGGATTGCACTGAATCTGTAGATTGCTTTGGGTAGTATAGTCATTTTTACAGTGTTAATTATTCCAATCCAAGAACATGGTATATGTCTCCATCTATTTGTATCATCTTTAATTTCTTTCATCAGTGTCTTATAGTTTTCTGCATACAGGACTTTTGTCTCCTTACGTAGGTTTATTCCTAGGTATTTTACTCTTTTTATTGCAGTGGTGAATGGGAGTGTTTCCTTATTTTCTCTTTCAGATTTTTCGTCATTAGTGTATAGGAATGCAAGAGATTTCTGTCCATTCATTTTGTATCCTGCAACTTACCAAATTCATTGATTAGCTCTAGTAGTTTTCTGGTAACATCTTTATGATTCTCTATGTATAGTATCATGTCATGTGCAAAGAGTGACAGCTTTACTTCTTCTTTTCTGATTTGGATTCCCTTTCTTTTTCATTTCTGTTTGCTGTGGCTAAAACTTCCAAAACTACGTTGAATAATAGTGGTGAGAGTGGACAACCTTGTCTTGTTCCTGATCTTAGAGGAAATGGTTTCAGGGTTTTTTTTTGTTTGTTTTTTGTTTTTGCAGTACGCGGGCCTCTCACTGTTGTGGCCTCTCCCATTGCGGAGCACAGGCTCCGGACGTGCAGGCTCAGTGGCCATGGCTCACGGGCCCAGCCGCTCTGCGGCATGTGGGATCCTCCCGGACCGAGGCACAAACCCGTGTTCCCTGCATCGGCAGGCGGACCCTCAACCACCGTGCCACCAGGGAAGCCCAGGTTTCAGTTTTTCACCATTGAGAACGATACTGGCTGTGGGTTTGTCCTATATGGCCTTTATTATGTTGAGGTAAGTTCCTTCTCTGCCTACTTTCTAGAGGTTTTTTTTATCATAAATGGGTGTTGAATTTTGTTGAAAGCTTTTTCTGCATCTATTGAGATGATCATATGGTTTTTTTCCTTCACTTTTTTCATATGGTTTATCACATTGATAGATTTGCATATATTGAAGAATCCTTGCATTCCTGGGATAAACCCCACTTGATCATCGTGAATGATCCTTTTAATGTGCTGTTGGATTCTGTTTGCTAGTATTTGGTTGAGGAATTTTGCATCTTTGTTCATCAATGATGTTGGCCTATAGTTTTCTTTATTTGTGACATCTTTTTCTGGTTTTGGTATCAGGGTGAAGGTGGCCTCGTAAAATGAGTTTGGGAGTGTTCCTCCCTCTGCTATATTTTGGATGAGTTTGCGAAGGATAGGTGTTAGACCTTCTCTAAATGTTTGATAGAATTCGCCTGTGAATCCGTCTGGTCCTGGGCTTTTGTTTGTTAGAAGATTTTTAATCACAGTTTCAATTTCAGTGCTTGTGATTGGTCTTTCATATTTTCTATATCTTCCTGAGTCAGTCTTGGAAGGTTGTGCTTTTCTAAGAATTTATCCATTTCTTCCAGGTTTTCCAAAGAACCAGCTTTTAATTTTATTGATCTTTTGCTATTGTTTCCTTCATTTCTTTTTCATTTATTTCTGATCTGATCTTTATGATTTCTTTCCTTCTGCCTACTTTGGGCTTTTTGTGTGTTTCTTTCTCTAATTGCTTTAGGTGTAAGATTAGGTTGTTTATTTGAGATGTTTCTTGTTTCTTGAGGTAAGTTTGCATTGCTATAAACTTCCCTCTTTGAACTGCTTATGCTGCCTCCCATAGGTTTTGGGTTGACGTGTTTTCATTGTCATTTGTTTCTAGGTTTTTTTTCATTTCCTCTTTGATTTCTTCAGTGATCTCTTGGTTATTTAGTAGTGTATTGTTTACTCTCCATGTGTTTGTATTTTTTACAGATTTTTTCCTGTAATTGATATCTAGTCTTATAGCACTGTGGTTGGAAAAGATACTTGATACCATTTGAATTTTCTTAAATTTACTGAGGCTTGATTTGTGACCTAAGATATGATTTATCCTGGAGAATGTTTCATGAGCACTTGAGAAGAAAGTGTATTGTGTTGTTTTTCGATGGAATGTCATATAAATATCAATTAATTCCATCTGGTCTAATGTGTCATTTAAAGCTTGTGTTTCCTTATTTATTTTCCTTTTGGATGATCTGTCCTTTGGTGAAAGTGGGGTGTTAAAGTCCCCTACTATGATTCTGTTACTGTCAATTTCCCCTTTTATGCCTGTTAGCATTTGCCTTATGTATTGAGGCCTTCCTATGTTGGGTGCATAAATATTTACAATGGTTGTATCTTCTTCTTGCATTGGTCCCTTGATCATTATGTAGTGTCCTTCTTCGTCTCTTGTAACAGTCTTTATTTTAAAGTCTATTTTATCTGGTATAAGAATTGCTACTCCAGCTTTCTTTTGATTTCCATTTGCGTGGAATATTGTTTTCATCCCCTCACTTTCAGTCTGTATGTTTCCTTAGGTCTGAAGTGGGTCTCTTGTAGACAGCATATATACTGGTCTTGTTTTTGTATCCATTCAGCTAGTGTATGTTTTGGTTCGAGCATTTAATCCATTTACATTGAAGGTAGTTATCAATATTTATTTTCC